>NC_059203.1:25407829-25716996 GCF_020615455.1 Coregonus clupeaformis
AAGACCAAAAACCTCATTTTAGTTTGTTTTCATTAATGATTTATTACGATATAGCCATTTTGACTTTGTGGCTGTTCTATCTAGTGGAAACCTGTAAAATGTCTCATCCACCAATTGGTCCTACCCAGGAAGTGGATTGAAGAACCCACCTGATCGACTTGAACCAGCAGTAGTACAGTATCATTGCAGGTGCCCAGGACTAAAAGTAGCTGCTAGACTTAAACTGTTTTATCTGCGGGATGTCCCGGAATGAAACCGGCCGGCTTGGAATTTGATTTTGTTTACGGAGGTGCGAAACAGGAAAACACTGCCGTTTTATAATCTCTTAAACGGGAGGCGATTTACTGTCGTGTTTCGACTAATCCGTTGGAGAGATTGCATGCCTATTGTTTCGCGACATCGTTTTCTTGTGTTGTTTTGGTCAACAGTTTGTTTGTGATACAATTTGATACATTGTTGCAGCGCTAGAGTCCCCAGCGCGGTCACAGGTAGACTTGGCGCCAACAGTTCAAGAAGAATAACTGACCAGATTAATCTTCTACTGTTCGCCATGTATCTGCAACTGTACACAGACCACCGGTTTGTCATTGTACACTCGGCATGAATGCTCTCAGGTAGCCGGCCGCCGAGGGGAGATGCGGGCAGATGTGGAGTACAGCCCGGTTGGCGAGGGGCTGGGGATGAGCGAGTTCTGGCTCCATGTGTGGATGCGGAGGGTCGCCGTGATCGCTGCCCATGTCATTGCCTTGGGTCTCACTGTGCTGATTTCACTACTGTCCCGCCCTGGAACAAGTGAGTTCTCTTCTTAATGTTGTCTGTCACTACAACTACTGGCGTCATACAACAGTAATTTGTTGGCCTATTGACATGACATCCTAAACTTTATAAAGCACAAAACCTGCAGGCCTGGGGAACTGGTGGGTGCAAGGTTTTGTTCCAGACCAGCACCTCAAGTATTGCTCAAGTATCAATTATTAGAGTGTTACTCTGGTGCTGGGCTGGAGCATAAACCAGCAAACCATTGATCCCAAGGACTAGGGTTGATGACTGCAGTAGTAACCTACATTTTGACATTTAAACAATGCATCTGTGTTTCAGGTCTCTTTTCCTGGCATCCTGTTTGTATGTCTATCGCAGTAAGTGATCCTGATGACATAAACATGACAAACACTGGCAGTAGTGTGCCACTATACCAAAATACCAGCTACTTCTAGTCTTACGTAAGGTAATGTCACTGTGGGAGATTAAGCTCTACGACCATCTTATTTCCGCTGCGACATGTGTACGCTGCCATGCCTCTCCGACACGGAGAGCCTGCGGAGGAATTATACATCCACCTCTCTCTACTTCTCTCTCTCCTTCTTTCTCTCTTTTCTCTCCTCTTCTCTTTTTCCTATCCCCCTCTCTCTATCTGTCTCTTTAATAATGGATAGAACAGTGTGTAACAGAGGGGTGAAGTACACCCTTAGCCCTGGGCTGATGATGTTACCAGGAGATGTTCCATTGTAACTTGATAGTATTTGTTTACAAATACAATTTTATTTGTCACATGCGCCGAATACAACATGTGTAGACCTTACAGTGAAATGCCTACTTAGAAGCCCTTAACCAACAATGCAGTTTTAAGAAAAATAAGTGTTAAGTAAAAATGTTTTATAGATACATTTTAAAAAATTAAAGAGCAGCAGTAAAATAACAGTATCAAGGCTACATATATTTTTTTACATTTATAGTCATTTAGCAGACGCTCATATCCAGAGCGACTTAAAGTTAGTGAGTGCATACATTTTCATACTGGCCCGCCGTGGGAAACGAACCCACAACCCTGGCGTTGCTAGCGCCATGCTCTACCAACTGAGCTACAGGGGACATACAGGGGGTACCGGTACAGAGTCAATGTGCGGGGGCACAGGTTAGTCGAGGTAATTGAGGTAATATGTACATGAAGGTAGAGTTAAAGTGACAATGCATAGATAATAAACAGAGAGTAGCAGCAGCGTAAAAGGGGGATTAGCTGTTCAGGAGTCTCGTGGCTTGGGGGTAGAAGCTGTTAAGAAGCCTTTTGGACCTAGACTTGGCGCTCCGGTACCACTTGCTGTGCGGTAGCCGAGAGAACGGTCTATGACTAGGGTGGCTGGAGTCGTTGACAATTTTTAGGGCCTTCCTCTGACACCGGCTGGTAGCTTGGCCCCAGTGATGTACTGGGCCGTACGCACTACCCTCTGTAGTGCCTTGCGGTCAGAGGCCGAGCAGTTGCCATACCAGGCAGTGATGCAACCAGTCAGGATGCTCTCGATGGTGCAGCTGTAGAACCTTTTATTTACAAACATTGGAGTGAAACAAGCTTATATTTTGAGCACTATGGGGTACGACAGTTGAACTAAGCTCATGAGGCATTAATAAGTTATATTCTTACATTACATTTTAGTCATTTAGCAGACGCTCTTATCCACAGCGACTTACATTTAGTGAGTGCATACATTATTATTATTTTATTTTTTAACCCTGGAAGACTGACGGGGCGCTGTATTGAAGCCACGGGGCAGCCATCTTGGTACTCCTCCATTGTTAAAATAAATAAAAAAATATTTTGAAAGCTATAGAAATGCGTTTATTAATGTTTACATTTGTTTTTGACATGTTTATGCTATTATACACCTTATTGCATACTTTTAAATTAGCTAAACATAAAAAAGAAATATAACATTTTCCTTAAAGTACATTTTAGAGAGTACTAATAGTAACATTAGTACAAAAAAAATAATACTTGTTGCCTGGTTCACCAACTACTTCTCAGATAGAGTACAATGTGTCAAATCGGAGGGCCTGTTGTCTGGACCTCTGGCAGTCTCTATGGGGGTGCCACAGGGTTCAATTCTCGGGCCGACTCTATTCTCTGTGTATATCAATGATGTCGCTCTTGCTGCTGGTGACGCTCGGATCCACCTCTATGCAGACGACACCATTTTGTATACATCTGGCCCTTCATTGGACACTGTGTTAACAAACCTCCAAACGAACTTCAACGCCATACAGGTGTGGGCGGCAGGTAGCTTAGTGGTTAAGAGCGTTGTGCCAGTAACCGAAAGGTCGCTGGTTCTAATCCCCGAGCCGACTAGGTAAAAAATCTGTCTGTGCCCTTGAGCAAGGCACTTAACCCTAATTGCTCCTGTAAGTCAGAGCGTCTGCTAAATGACCTATTTATTTTATTTTATTTACAACACTCCTTCCGTAGCCTCCAACTGCTCTTAAACGCAAGTAAAACTAAATGCATGCTCTTCAACCGAACGCTGCTTGCACCCGCCCGCCCGACTAGAATCACTACTCTCGGCGGGTCTGACTTAGAGTATGTGGACAACTACAAATACCTAGGTGTCTGGATAGACTGTAAACTCTCCTTCCAGACTCACATTAAGCATCTCCAATCCAAAGTTAGATCTAGAATATGCTTCCTATTTCGCAACAAAGCCTCCTTCACTCATGCTGCCAAACATGCCCTCGTAAAACTGACTATCCTACCGATCCTTGACTTCGGTGATGTCAAATTGGATGTAGTCTATCACAGTGCCATCCGTTTTGTCACCAAAGCCCCATATACTACCCACCATTGTGACCTGTACGCTCTTGTTGGCTGGCCCTCACTGCATATTCGTTGCCAAACCCACTGGCTCCAGGTCATCTATAAATCACTGCTAGGCAAATCCCTGTCTTATCTTAGCTCACTGGTCACCATAGCAACACCCACCCATAGTCTGCGCTCCAGCAGGTATATCTCACTGGTCATCCCCAAAGCCAACACCTCCTTTGGCTGCCATTCCTTCCAGTTCTCTGCTGCCAATGACTGGAACGAACTGCAAAAATCTCTGAAGCTGGAGACTCTTATCTCCCTCACTAACCTTAAGTGTCAGTTGTCAGAGCAGCTTACCGATCACTGCACCTGTACACAGCCATTCTGAAACTACCTCATCCCCATATTGTTATTTATTTTACTCATTTGCACCCCAGTATCTCTATTTGCACATCATCTTTTGCACATCTATCATTCCAGTGTTAATACGAAATTGTAACTATTTTGCACTATGACCTATTTATTGCCTTACCTCCATAACTTACTACATTCGCACACACTGTATATATATTTTCTGTTGTATTTTTGACTTTATGTTTTGTTTACCCCATATGTAACTCTGTGTTGTTGTTTTTATCGCACTGCTTTGCTTTATCTTGGCCAGGTCGCAGTTGTAAATGAGAACTTATTCTCAACTGGCTTACGTGGTTAAATAAAGGTGAAATCAATAAATAAATAAAGAGTTAATTTGTGGAATTTAACTTAATGCGTTTGAGCCAATCAGTTGTGTTGTGACAAGGTAGGGGGGGTATACAGAAGATAGCCCTATTTGGTAAAAGACCAAGTCCATATTATGGCAACAACAGCTCAAATAAGCAAAGAGAAACAACAGTCCATCATTACTTTAAGACATGAAGGTCAGTCAATATGGAACATTTCAAGAATTTTGAAAGTTTCTTCAAGTGCAGTTGCAAAAACCATCAAGCGCTATGATGAAACTGGCTCTCATGAGGACCGCCACAGGAATGGAAGACCCAGAGTTACCTCTGCTGCAAGAGGATAAGTTCATTAGAGTTACCAGCCTCAGAAATTGCAGCCCAATTAAATGCTTCACAGAGTTTCAAGTAACAGACACATCTCAACATCAACTGTTCAGTGGAGACTGTGTGAATCAGGCCTTCAAGGTCGAATTGCTGTAAAAAGAAACCACTTCTAAAGGACACCAATAAGAAGAAGAGACTTGCTTGGGCCAAGAAACACCAGCAATGGACATTAGACCGGTGGAAATGTGTCCTTTGGTCTAGAGTCCAAATTTGAGATTTTTGGTTCCAACCGCTGTGGCTTTGTGAGACACTGTGTGGGTGAACGGATGATCTCTGCATGTGTATTTCCCACCGTAAAGCATTGAGGAGGAGGTGTTATGGTGTTGGGATGCTTTGCTGGTGACACTGTCTGTGGTTTATTTAGTATTCAAGGCACACTTAACCAGCATGGCTACCACAGCATTCTGCAGCGATATGCCATCCCATCTGGTTTGGACTTAGTGGGACTATCATTTGTTTTTCAACAGGACAATGACCCAACACACCTCCAGGCTGTGTAAAGGCTATTTTACCAAGAAGGAGAGTGATGGAGTGCTGCATCAGATGACCTGGCCTCCACAATCCCCCGACCTCAACCCAATTGTGATGGTTTGGGATTAGTCGGACCTCGGAGTGAAGGAAAAGACTGTTGGATCAGCATTCCAAGTGAAGATGGTTGAGAGAATGCCAAGCGTGTGCAAAGCTTTCATCAAGGCAATGGGTGGCTATTTGAAGAATCTCAAATATAAAATGTATTTTGATTTGTTTAACACTTTTTTTGGTTACTACATGATTCCATATGTGTTATTTCATAGTTTTGATGTTTTCACTACTATTCTACAATGTAGAAAATAGTAAAAAATAAAGAAAAACCTTGGAATGAGTAGGTGTGTCCAAACTTTTGACTGGTGCTGTACGTAACAACACTGTCCATTGTCTCTCGGTGTTAAAGCCTCTGTCTGTGCGTTATCCAGTCGTCCTCTGTCTCTTAGTGGCTTATTCTTAGCATGAACTCCTGACCCTACAGAGATGCACAACAAATGTCTCCCTCTCTCTCCCTCCCTTTCACACATACATAAACAGCTTGAGGTAACATCAGAGTGAAAAAATTCAAAGTTTAAGGGTGATTTAATCTCTCATCCTCTCCTTCAATTCTTAACCCTCTGATTATCCTTTGATTGTCTTCCCCCTCTCTTCTCTCAGTACCTCCTGTGCCTGACCGAGGGGATCCTCCTCTTCTCTCCCGATGGGACTCCATTCTGCTTCAAGGCCCGGAAGGGTAAAGCCCGTCTGCACTGGTTCATCCAGGCCCTGGTCCTATTGGCTGCAGCTACCGGCATGGGCTTCATGGTGGCCAGCAAGAACGTGTCAGAGTGCCCCCACCTGGCCACCTGGCACAGCCTGTTGGGTGTTGGCACCCTGGCTGCCACTGCCCTCCAGGCCGCCTGCGGCATCTGCCTCCTCTTCCCCAAGCTGCTCAAGCTGTCCCCGCCGCGGCTCAAGCTCTACCACGCCACCTGTGGCCTGGTGGTGTACCTGCTGGCGACTGTGACCGTGGTGTCAGCCATGTTTTCGGACTGGTTCCAGGCCACGGTGAAGGGGGTGGTGTGGTACGGCTTCCTGCTGCTGCCCCTGTTCCCAGCCCTGGTGGTCATGAACCAGATCACTAACGCCTACCTGCCACGCAAGAAGATCACCACCTGAGATAGGATGTAGACTCGCACATACAGTAGAGAACAGTACATACAGTAGCCAATAGACACAGACATACATACTAGGTGTCTTAAAAGATAGACACAGTCAGACATACAGGTAACTGCCAAAATATAGGAAAAACCAACATAAAGTGTCTTTATGTTTTGTATGATTACATTTATTTTTTTAAACAATATAGATATATATGGTCCTCTGTAGCTCAATTGGTAGAGCATGGCGCTTGTAGCGCCAGGGTAGTGGGTTCGATCCCCGGGACCACCCATACGTAAAAATGTATGCACACATGACTGTAAGTCGCTTTGGATAAAAGCGTCAGCTAAATGGCATATTATTTTTTTTTTTATATACAGACGAAAGAAAACAGACGCACACAAACATCAACGACATCACACCTGCCCAGACCCACACGTTCCCACCGCATCTATCTCCACCGCATCTATCTCCAGTGATATAGTACGTGTGAACATGCAGGCTGAGCAAACGTTTAACAGAGAACACACAAGAAACATAAAGCAAGTACTTCTTTGTACTTTGAGGCACTGTGCCTTTTTAGGGCTTATAAACTCCAACTCGTCTCCTAATGTACCAAAAGACTGTGGATTATGTCATTGTAAAGACATTGGAGAAAGCCTGCCACTTAAAGCTGCAATATGTAACTTTAATAAATGTACAGAAATGTGAGTTATAGATCTATCGTTTTCATTGAAAGCAAGTCTAAGAAGCAGTAGAATGTTCTATGTGCTCTATTTCTATGCTTCCCGTATTTAAGTTTAGTTTTTGCTTCTTTTACTTTCAGCTGTTTGAAGCTGGTGTACAAAACTGAAAATACAATATGTTTGGTTATGGAAAATATATTTAACAGCGGTTTAGATGGTACAGTTATTCTCTACACTATACTTGCTTGTTTTGTTACATAAACTGAAATTAGGCAAACTATTAGAATTTTTGCAACCAGGAAATGGCGGAGCGATTTTTTAAATACTGTGGTCTTTAAATACTGTGGTCAGTTTATAATACCTTGTGAATTAAATTAAACTATAGTGGCTGGTGGGGCTCTACTTGGGGAGTGTGGGTCCACCGAAAGACCGAAGTGATATGAGTGAAGAGGCACCACACATACTTCAGGGAAGTGTCTGATGTCCTCCCAGCTCCCCCCTCCTGATCCCTCAGATAGAGCCCATCTCCACTCTCACCTATAACCATACATTGACATACTCATCCATTCTCATTCATTCACATACAACCTATACCCTATGCATCCACACACCCATTCTCTCCGCCCTCCTACACATAATCATATTCACCCTCCCCACACACACATTTATATGCACACACATCCATGGAACAGTTATTGACACACATACTATATTTCCCCCTTTGAATTGTCTTATCAGTGTCCATGTAGCCGTTGGGATCAGCTACTTCTATTGGTACTTAATAGAGAAGAACAGTTACTTGGGGAAGGTGGAGTATAGATTGTATGGGGGGGGCAACACGGACTTTCAACTCCCTCCAAAGATTTTCTATGGGGTTGAGATCTGGAGACTGGCTATGCCACTCCAGGACCTTGAAATGCTTCTTACGAAGCCACTCCTTCGTTGCCCGAGCGATGTTTTTGGGATCATTGTCATGCTGAAAGACCCAGCCACGTTTCATCTTCAATGCCCTTGCTGATGGAAGGAGGTTTTCACTCAAAATCTCACGATACATGGCCCCATTCATTCTTTCCTTTACACGGATCAGTCATCCTGGTCCCTTTGCAGGAAAACAGCCCCAAAGCATGATGTTTCCACCCCCATGCTTCACAGTAGGTATGGTGTTCTTTGGATGCAACTCAGCATTCTTTGTCCTCCAAACACGACGAGTTGAGTTTTTACCAAAAAGTTCTATTTTGGTTTCATCTGACCATATGACATTCTCCCAATCCTCTTCTGGATCATCCAAATGCACTCTAGCAAACTTCAGACGGGCCTGGACATGTACTGGCTTAAGCAGGGGGACACGTCTGGCACTGCAGGATTTGAGTCCCTGGCGGCATAGTGTGTTACTGATGGTAGGCTTTGTTACTTTGGTCCCAGCTCTCTGCAGGTCATTCACTAGGTCCCCCTGTGTGGTTCTGGGATTTTTCCTCACCGTTCTTTTGATCATTTTGACCCCATGGGGTGAGATCTTGCGTGGAGCCCCAGATCGAGGGAGATTATCAGTGGTCTTGTATGTCTTCCATTTCCTAATAATTGCTCCCACAGTTGATTTCTTCAAACCAAGCTGCTTACCTATTGCAGATCCAGTCTTCCCAGCCTGGTGCAGGTCTACAATTTTGTTTCTGGTGTCCTTTGACAGCTCTTTGGTCTTGGCCATAGTGGAGTTTGGAGTGTGACTGTTTGAGGTTGTGGACAGGTGTCTTTTATACTGATAACAAGTTCAAACAGGTGCCATTAATACAGGTAATGCGTGGAGGACAGAGGAGCCTCTTAAAGAAGAAGTTATAGGTCTGTGAGAGCCAGAAATCTTGCTTGTTTGTAGGTGACCAAATACTTATTTTCCACCATAATTTGCAAATAAATTCATTAAAAATCCTACAATGTGATTTTCTGGAGAAAAAAATCTCAATTTGTCTGTCATAGTTGACATGTACCTATGATGAAAATTACAGGCCTCTCTCATCTTTTTAAGTGCGAGAACTTGCACAATTGGTGGCTGACTAAATACTTTTTTCCCCCACTGTAACTGAAGTCGTCTCCTTTGCTTCATCTTTTTCTCCAGACGCTACTGCACATTTTATCCAGCGAACAATGTCTATGAGACACTATATACTGTATCTGGATGGTTGAAGGGAATACAGTACCTACTTTACTACTGTGTATCAACCTGAATGTGTGGTTGTGAGCAGAGCTGCTATGTGGATGTGTATTTTACCAACTATTTTTATCAGGGGTCGGCAACTAGATTGAGCCGCTGAATGTTTTTTGTCGGAGCAAATTGTCGGGGGGGGCGGAACATAATTATGATAATTTGAACACTGCAAATTGACCAAAAAGAGATTGTATTTGAAAATAACAATCATTTCATACCTCGATTACATTGAGACACGATCACATATCTTTCTTTTTTTTGTGGGAATACATGGGAACAGATTTCCTAAATTAAACTAATTTTTAGCTGAATTCCTGGTGATATTAGTAATTTTTTTAACCTAAAACTAAAATACCCCCCACAAAAAAATTGGGCCGGTTTTGGCTTGCGGTTTGCTTTATATGTTCTATTTATGATTTTTCTGTGTGTTGTCAGTCAGCTTATGTTACTGAACATTAGCCTCAGTGACACGTTTCAAAAGTTGCATGTCTGTTTTTTTAACCCATGTATGTTTAACCCGTGCTGGTTGTCTTGTCCGAGTCAATGGGAAAAGTGTGTGTGGCTTGTGGCAGTTTCATTGACACTGGAAGCTATTAGCTTTTTCCAAGTGAGGAGGTGTCTCTTTGTTTGAAACCCCTGGCGCACAAAGGCCTATTGGATGTACCAGCACGATGCCTAAACTTCTCCCAGTCTTATTCAGTAGGTAGAAACATGTAACAAACCGTCAAAATACAATGATCAATTTACCTTTATCTATTTAAAGAAATGGTGACCAAATACCAGCATGTTGTTGGTCCATTTGGACCATTTCTATACTTGATAAAGTGTAAATAAGTAAAACTACACACGAAAAGGGAATAATATAGTATAAGAGACCATAATCAAACAAAATGTTAAGGAGTTGCCTGTTTTTTATTCATCAGGTCTTCACATCTTCCCTGCAGTGGCAGGAGTAAGGGAGATGGTTCTTAATTTTATATTCAGCGCCCACCGAGACCTCTGTGTGTATTCCCTGCTATGCTATATAATGTAGGTCCCTCAAACTCAACTCTGGACCTCGAAGCCAGTTCCACTGAGTTTTTTATTTAAATTGTTCCCCTGTAATCAGGGACTGATTTAGACATGAGAAAATCAGGTGGGCACAATTAATTATCAGGTAGAACAGAAGACCAGCAGGCTCCAGATCTCATAGGGTAAGAGTTGAATACCACTGATGTAGGTCAAAGTTCGCAAGCAGTAGCTAAAGTTATTTGGTGTAGGGCTAATAAAATGGCATTTGGTACCCGTGTTGTGAAACCCAGTTCCTTGATGAACTACTAAAATCTCTTCTCCGCTTGACTTGCCTGCAAAACCAATGCAACTCCCTTTTTAAATTCTGCTTCTGTCCTCATTTTAACTAACACAAGGCTTGTTGCGTATACTGACTAGGAGTGTGGCTGAATTGAGTTTCTAAGGTGGTCTTTCAGTTTGACTATATGCTCTAATAGTTATATGGTATGAGTCTGTCATGTTTGAGTTGAGGGGACCAGGAGAATTGACACACTGTATGTATACTTGCAGAATATATTTATTTTCCAAATGTAACAAGTTCACAGTACGATTTCTTCAATGTTTGAAATGAGCACCTGGTGAATGTAGGTAGGCTGTTCTACTCAGGGCTATGACCTTCAAACTCTGCTTATTAGCGTAGGAAGAAGTGATCTGTGTTTGAGGGCAACATCGACCTCAAGTGTGTTCATTGAATAAGCTGAGTATTTATTCATGATCAGTAATCTGGGGTCGTTTTAAGGAGGCACATACATCAACACCTCCTCACAATAAGCCTCGTATGTACACTGCGCTATGATTCTGTGTAGGGAACCATTCACGTAAGCTCGCGGCCATTGACAGAACTCCAAGGTTGCTGTGAACCTGCTGATGTGTTGTCTCAATAAAAACCTTCAATCCCATTATTTGTTTGAGGAATAATTCTACTGTAGGTAACAATTATTTGGGATAAAGATTTTGGATTCTGGAATGTATAGTGTTTAAATAAAACTGTCATACGGTGCTGGATTTCACAGATTGATCAAACAACTGTGTACAACACTCATAGCAAACCTTCACACCCCAGTTCTAAAGGAAATAAATACAGAAAGATTCATACACAGCTCTACATAGGGCAATAATAACACAGTGACTGATTATTAATAAAAAGACTATCCTGAGGGTTCAATGGTTACGATTTGTCGCTTAGTGTATAAGTGTACACACCTTCATCTCAATATTTACAGCTCTTACAGGATACAAAGCCAGTGGCATTGCCAGTGTCACTTGGTGTAGAACAAGTTTGTTTCATTCATTCCAAGCTGCCACTATTGCTAGGACAGTTCCTCTTTCTCCAGGAAGTAGAGACCAGGGGTCAGAGGTAACTGGTCATCTCCACATATAAAGGTGACGGTTCCGTTCAGCAGGTCCTCCATGTTGACCACCATCACCTCCGTGCTTGTGTAACAGTGTTGCTTCCGTCCCTCTCCTCGCCCCTACCTGGGCTTGAACCAGGGACCCTCTGCACACATCGACAACAGTCACCCTCGAAGCACCGTTACCTGTCGCTCCACAAAAGCCGCGGCCCTTGCAGAGCTAGGGAAACAACTACTTCAAGGTCTCAGAGCGAGTGATGTCACCGATTGAAATGCTACTAGCGCGCACCGCTAACTAGCTAGCCATTTCACACCGGTTACACTTGAGAGACCATCCTCCGCGTCTCCCAGAGCAACAAACACCTGCTGGGATTGGTCCACAGAGATCACTTGTTCCGCCCCACCAGCAGTGTCCTCCTCTGTCTCAATCACCTGATAGGAGGAATGAAATGTCAATCACATTTCACTGTCTTGCCATAGTTACTAACATAGATATACTGTATGAGATAGGAGAAAACATATAGGAGTGCCTAGAGCCAAAGCCACCCCCCGTCGTCCCAACCTCTATTCAATAGTGTAGATCTGACAGGATTGGATAGGTGTTGTAGTCCTCTGTAGTGCAGTTGGTAGAGCATGGCGCATGCAGCACAAGGATAGTGCGTTCGATTCCTGGAACCACCCATATGTAAAAGAATATATACACGTTTGACTGTAAGTTGCTTTGGACATTATACGCAATAGAGTCCCACAGTATGAGTCATAATACCCATAAAACCTAGCGGTCAAATAGGGAAATGTTTCGTGTAGGCTTACCCTGGCGTGACGTTTTGATAACCGTGTAAATCTCTCTCGGACAAGGTGACTTTTATCAATATATTCGCCTGTATTTACACCCCAAAAATGAAATACTGATTAGCTGCTAATGTGGCTATCATAAAGAACAACGAATGCCATGATGATCTGGACGAGACTGCCGAATCGAGGCAAAGCTAAGAATCTCTGGATTCCCCCTAAAAAAAAAAAAAAAAAAAAGAATAAACTATCTAATGTTAGTTTAATGTAGTAATGAATAAATTGGCTACATTTCTTTAAATGGGCAATTCTGTGAACTGTCTTGTGCAAGTTTAAATTGATACAATACATGCTAGCAAAGGTGTCAGCTAGAGATGATGTGCAGGAGCTTGCAAGGATTTGTGGTTTTGCATGATGTCTACTTTGATGCCAATTAGCATTTTCGAATCTGAGAGTAAATAGAGCCGAATATATTGATAAAAGTCACCTTGTCCGAGAGAAATTTACACGGTTATCAAAACGTTACACCAGGGTAAGCCTACACGAAACACAGACATTATTTTAAGTGTTTCTAAAGTCCTCTATGAGAAAAATGAATGGTGGAAAAACGATTAGAACCATTTCCCTGGTTGACCACTGGGTTTTATGGGTATTATGAAACCTCCACTGTGGGGCTCTATATGGTGAAGAATTATACTTATTTTTTTATTTTATTTCACCTTTATTTAACCAGGTAAGCCAGTTGAGAACAGGTTCTCATTTACAACTGCGACCTGGCCAAGATAAAGCAAAGTAGTGCAATAAAAACAACACAGAGTTACATATGGGGTAAAGAAAAAACATAAAGTCAGAAAATACAACAGAAAATATATATACAGTGTGTGCAAATGTAGCAAGTTATGGAGGTAAGGCAATAAATGGGCTATAGTGCAGAATAATTACAATAGTATTAACACTGGAATGCTAGATGTGCAAGAGATTATGTGCAAATAGAGATACTGGGGTGCAAAAGAGCAAATTAAATAACAATATAGGGATGAGGTAGTTGGGTGGGCTAATTTCAGATGGGCTGTGTACAGGTGCAGTGATCGGTAAGGTGCTCTGACAACTGATGCTTAAAGTTATTGGGGAGATAAGAGTCTCCAGCTTCAGAGATTTTTGCAATTCGTTCCAGTCATTGGCAGCAGAGAACTGGAAGGAATGGCGGCCAAAGGAGGTGTTGGCTTTGGGAATGACCAGTGAGATATACCTGCTGGAGCGCAGACTACGGGTGGGTGCTGCTATGGTGACCAATGAGCTAAGATAGGGCGGGGATTTGCCTAGCAGTGATTTATAGATGGCCTGGAGCCAGTGGGTTTGACGACGAACATGTAGTGAGGACCAGCCAACAAGAGCGTACAGGTCACAGTGGTGGGTAGTGTATGGGGCTTTGGAGACAAAACGGATGGCACTGTGATAGACTACATCCAATTTGCTGAGTAGAGTGTTGGAGGCTATTTTGTAAATGACATCGCCGAAGTCAAGGATCGGTAGGATAGTCAGTTTTACGAGGGCATGTTTGGCAGCATGAGTGAAGGAGGCTTTGTTGCGAAATAGGAAGCCGATTCTAGATTTAACTTTGGATTGGAGATTCTTTATGTGAGTCTGGAAGTTGAGTTTACAGTCTAACCAGACACCTAGATATTTGTAGTTGTCCACATACTCTAGGTCAGACCCGTCGAGAGTGGTGATTCTAGTCGGGTGGGCGGGTGCTAGCAGCGTTCGATTGAAAAGCATGCATTTAGTTTTACTAGTGTTTAAGAGCAGTTGAAGGCTACTGAAGGATTGTTGTATGGCATTGAAGCTCGTTTGGAGGTTTGTTAACACAGTGTCCAATGAAGGGCCAGATGTATACAAAATGGTGTCGTCTGCGTAGAGGTGGATCTGAGAGTCACCAGCAGCAAGAGCGACATCATTGATATACACAGAGAAAAGTGTCGGCCCAAGAATTGAACCCTGTGGCACCCCCATAGAGACTGCCATAGGTCCAGACAACAGGCCCTCCGATTTGACACACTGAACTCTATCTGAGAAGTAGTTGGTGAACCAGGCGAGGCAGTCATTTGAGAAACCAAGGCTATTTAGTCTGCCAATAAGAATGCGGTGGTTGACAGAGTCGAAAGCCTTGGCCAGGTCGATGAAGACGGCTGCACAGTACTGTCTATTATCAATCGCGGTTATAATATCGTTTAGGACCTTGAGCGTGGCTGAAGTGCACCCGTGACCAGCTCGGAAACCGGATTGCATAGCGGAGAAGGTACGGTGGTATTCGAAATGGTCGATGATCTGTTTGTTAACTTGGCTTTCGAATACTTTCAAAGGCAGGGCAGGATGGATATAGGTCTGTAGCAGTTTGGATCTAGAGTGTCACCCCCTTTGAAGAGGGGGGATGACCGCGGCAGCTTTCAATCTCTGGGGATCTCAGACGTTATGAAAGAGAGGTTGAACAGACTAGTAATAGGGGTTGCGACAATTTCAGCGGCTAGTTTTAGGAAGAAAGGGTCCAGATTGTCTAGCCCAGCTGATTTGTAGGGGTCCAGATTTTGCAGCGCTTTCAAAACATCAACTGTCTGAATTTGTGTGAAGGAGAAGCGGGGGGGCATGGGCAAGTTGCAGCAGAGGGTGCAGAGTTGGTGGCCGGGTTAGTGGTAGCCAGATGGAAAGCATGGCCAGCTGTAGCAAAATGCTTGTTGAAATTCTCGATTATTGTAGATTTATCGGTGGTGATAGTGTTTCCTAGCCTCAGTGCAGTGGGCAGCTGGGAGGAAGTGCTCTTATTCTCCATGGACTTTACAGTGTCCCAAAACTTTTTGGAGTTAGTGCTACAGGATGCAAATTTCTGTTTGAAAAAGTTAGCCTTTGCTTTCCTGACTGCTTGTGTATATTGGTTCCTAACTTCCCTGAAAAGTTGCATATCGCGGGGGCTATTTGATGCTAATGCTGTACGCCACAGGATGTTTTTGTGCTGGTCAAGGGCAGTCAAGTCTGAGGAGAACCAGGGGCTATATCGGTTCTTAGTTCTGTATTTTTTGAATGGGGCATGTTTATTTAAGATTGAGAGGAAATTACTTTTAAGGAACAACCAGGCATCCTCTACTGACGGAATGAGATCTATATCCATCCAGGATACCTGGGCCAGGTCAATTAGGGAAGGCCTCCTCGCTAAAGTGTTTTAGGGAGCGTTTGACAGTGATGAGGGGTGGTCGTTTGACCGCGGACCCGTTACGGACGCAGGCAATAAGGCAGTGATCGCTGAGATCCTGGTTGAAGACAGCTGAGGTGTATTTAGAGGGTATATTAGTCAGGATGATATCTATGAGGGTACCCATGTTTAAGGATTTAGGGTTGTACCTGGTAGGTTCGTTGATAATTTGCGTGAGGTTGAGGGCATCTAGCTTGGATTGTAGGATGGCTGGGGTATTAAGCATATCCCAATTTAGGTCACCAAGCAGTACAAACTCAGAGGATAAATGGGGGGCAATCAATTCACATATGGTATCCAGGGCACAGCTGGGGGCTGAGGGGGGTCTGTAGCAAGCGGCAACAGTGAGAGATTTATTTCTGGAAAGGTGGATTTTTAGAAGTAGAAGCTCAAACTGTTTGGGCACAGACCTAGATAGTATGATGGAGCTCTGCAGGCTATCTCTACAGTAGATTGCAACTCCACCCCCTTTGGCAGTTCTATCTAGACGGAAAATGTTATAGTTGGGGATGGAAATTTCAGAATTTTTGGTGGCCTTCCTGAGCCAGGATTCAGACACTGCTAGAACATCAGGGTTGGCAGAGTGTGCTAACGCAGTGAATAACTCAAACTTAGGAAGTAGACTTCTGATATTTATGTGCAAGAAACCAAGACTTTTGCGATTACAGAAGTCAACAAATGATAGCTCCTGGGGGAGTAGGAGTGATACTGGGGGCTACAGGGCCTGGGTTAGCCTCTACATCACCAGAGGAACAGAGGAGGACTAGAATAAGGATACGGCTAAAGGCTTTAAGAACTGGTCTTCTAGTGCGTTGGGTACATAGAATAAAGGGGGCAGATTTCCGGGTGTTATAGAAAAGATTCAGGGCATTATGAACAGACAAGGATATGGAAGGACATGAGTAAAGTGGAGGCAAACCTAAGCGTTGGGTAACACTGAAGAGAGATAGTATCTCTAGAGGCATAAATTGAGTCGGTCTGTGAGTGTATGGGTGGAGGGACAAAGGGGCTAACCAAGGCAGGTTCAGCTAGGCTGGGGGTCTACAGTGATATAGTACAATTAGAAATAACCGAAACAACAATAAACTAACCATGTTTGGGCTGAGGCTAAACATAAACAGGATGTAGTACCGTAAAAAGGAACAGTCCAGCAGATATCAGCTGTATAGCTGAGTTATCACAAGGTCCGGTGGTGAAGCGCCAGTGAGCAAGAGGCCACGGCTAGCGTGTGCTACGTCCGTTTTGTTGTAGCCAGCTGGTAGCGACGGAAAAACTGATATGTTCTGGGTCGACAACGGCGCAGTGCTGACTGTCCGAATATCCGGCGATCAATGTCCAGTGATTAAAACCAATCCCAGCGGAAAAAAAAATCAAATGTTCTGGGTGAAACACCGCCAGCTGTGGCCAATAGCAAGTAGCTAGTTCAGTAGCTAGTTCAGTTTAGTGAGTAAGCGTGTGCTAACGGGCCAGGGCTAGCAGATGGATGGAATCTTCGTGGTTACGTCTGTAACCACATCAGACGATTTCGTCGGCAGACCAGTCGTGTAGGATCGGCGGGCTCGGCGTCAATCCTAGGTGGTCCCGTCCAGTTGATAGAGAGGTAGATAGCCGGGAGATGGGCCTAGCTCAGGTTGATTAGCCAGACCACAGCGTCCGTTTTGTTGTAGCCAGCTGGTGGCGATGAATCCGGAGTTAGAGGTCCAGTGAATCCGGCGGAAGAACTGATATGTTCTGGGTCGATAACGCGCTGTGCAGACTGGCGAATATCCGGTGATCAATGTCCAGTGATTAAAATTAATCCTGCGGAAAAAAATCCTATGTTCTGGTGAAACACCGCTAGCCGTGGCTAATAGCAAGTAGCTAGTTAGCTGGCTAGCTAGTTTCAACTGGAGATTCTAGATTCTGGATAAAAGGTAAGTCAATAATAGAATCCGTTCCACATTGAGTGAGGCAGGTTGCAGGAAAGTATATTTTGTAGAAGGATGAAAAGTCTGATAGGGAAATATGTACGAAAAATACAAAAAACTGGGTATTTACAGGCTATTTACAGACACACGACAGAAACAAGACTGCACTACTTCGCCATCTTGGATGACTTAGTCTATCAGAGGGATAGATGGAGCCATTACCCCTATTCAATCCCTTCGGAAGTGCAAAGGGGGTAGAGTTTAGGGATTGACTTAGGATGTAGCCTTACCGTCTGGGAGGTGGTCTGCTCCTGCTCCTCTATCGTCCCTATGTGGCAGGAGAGGAAGGCCTCCTGGAGCTGCAGCTGGCAGGGGCAGACCAGCGGGCAGAGAGAGCAGCCGAATGCTGCCCCCTCCTGGCTGAAATGCTCGGTGCTGGCATGCTCCTACATTTCAGGCTCGCAGGGGAAGAGGGCTGGGCAGTACAGGCACTTCACCACTGAGGAGTCAGAGGATACAGGGGAGAGGAGCTCAATACACATGCACACAGAGCAGACACGGCCACAGACAGATTGAACTGTATGTTAGGAGTATAGCAGTATTACATCCTCACAGCTTTTACCTGATGGCAGGTCTGGATTCCCCACCAGCAGCCCGTCAGAATCAAACATGCCTTTAGGAGGCACAAGGGAATGAAAGGAATCCATAATACACAAAATACAAATACATTATTTGAGATGAAATCCAAAAATAGTATATTCCTTACAACAGGGATGCACAACACTAATTTGAGAATAACAAAAAATAAGATATTACGGCAGTTGTGTGCCCAAGCTAATTATGGGGGTGGTTGTAATGCAATAGCATGGACAGGCTAGGCCTGGAAGCATGGGCCTTTCCTGGGTCTCTCCCCTGTCGGTGGGTCTGTCCTGCAAACACCTCCGGGTGGTTAGTACGGTTATGGTACCACAGCCTCGACATTTGCTGTGGACAGAGAGATATAATAAGTAATATATAGTATATGCCACTTAGCAGACACTTTTATCCAAAGCAACTTTAAGTCATGCGTGCATACATTTGGATCCTGATGGATTTGGGGATCCTGAGCGGCGCAGCGGTGTAAGGCGTCACTACAGACCCGGGTTCGATCCCGGGATGTATCACTACAGTCCCAAAGGGCGGTGCACAATTGGCCCAGTGTCGTCCGGGTTAGGGGAGGGTTTGGCCGGGGTAGGCCATCATTGTAAATAAGAATTGGTTCTTAACTGACTTGCCTAGTTAAATAAAAGAAAAATACATTTTACAAATGGGTGGTCCCGGGAATTGAACCCATTATCCTTGCGTTGCAAGCGCCATGCTTTACCAACTCATCCTTTAATAGTAAAGCATGAAAATAAAGGTGTGTGTGCTATAGGCCAATGTGTGTTTGAGAAGGATTGAGAGAGAGAGAGAGAGTGAGAGAGTGAGAGAGAGGAGGAAAGAGGAGAGTGAGAGAGAGGAGGGAAGAGGAGAGAGAGAGAGAGGAGGGAAGAGGAGAGTGAGAGAGAGGAGGGAAGAGGGGAGAGAGAGAGAGGAGGGAAGAGGAGAGTGAGATAGAGGAGGGAAGAGGAGAGTGAGAGAGAGAGAGGAGGGAAGAGGAGAGAGAGAGAGAGGAGGGAAGAGAGAGAGAGGAGGGAAGAGGAGAGAGAGAGAGAGGAGGGAAGAGGAGAGAGAGAGAGAGGGAGGGAAGAGGAGAGAGAGAGAGGAGGGAAGAGGAGAGAGAGAGAGAGGAGGGAAGAGGGGAGAGAGAGAGTGAGAGAGAGGAGGGAAGAGGAGAGTGAGAGAGAGGAGGGAAGAGGGGAGAGAGAGAGTGAGAGAGAGGAGGGAAGAGGAGAGTGAGATAGAGGAGGGAAGAGGAGAGAGAGAGAGAGGAGGGAAGAGGGGAGAGAGAGAGGAGGAGAGAGAGAGAGAGGAGGGGAGAGAGAGAGAGGAGGGAAGAGGGGAGAGAGAGAGAGAGAGAGAGAGAGAGAGGAGGGAAGAGGAGAGAGAGAGAGAGGAGGGAAGAGGAGAGAGAGAGAGAGAGAGAGAGAGAGAGGAGGGAAGAGGAAAAGAGAGAGGAGGGAAGAGGAGAGAGAGAGAGAGAGAGAGAGGAGGGAAGAGGGGAGTGAGAGAGGAGGGTGAAAACGAAGACCGATTGAGAGAAATGAAAAAAATGTTCTCTGTGTCGTTTCTAACTTAGAAATAAATCTGTCTTTGTAGGAGTATAAAAAGGAGTATGTGAGAGGTCTGTAGGTGAGCAGAGAGCCCGTTGGCCTGGCTGAAGACTTTGCCACACTCCCTGCACACGTACGGTTTGTCTCCGCTGTGTGCTCACGTGACGCGTCAGCTCAATTGACTGGGCAAACAGAGCCTCGCAGTACTGACACAAATACATTTTACCTAAAAACCCATACATTACACAAACACATTTGTTTGAGTTTTTTTGAGAAACTGTCTTGCTTTGTATATCCTGAGATTTGAGAGCTGTTACAGCTCTTCAATCTGGTGCTAGTGAGTGACTCAGTCTGTGAGTGTGTCCTACCCTCTGAGTGTTTCTTCTTGGTGTGGTAGGCAAGATCGGCAGCCAGACTGAAGCTCATGTCACAGTTTTTGTAGTGGTAAGGCTACTCTCCAGTGTGCAGTCGCATGTGGTTCTTCAGGAACGAGTTGGCCCCGCACTCCTCACACGCAAATGGCTTCTCCTCGAAGTGCTCTGTGCGCTTGTGTTACAGCATACCTGCAGGAATTCACACACTGAGTCAATGAAACTTCAGACACTTATATCACACCAGGTATTCCTGCAGAATGGTTAAGACCTGGTAGTCCTGCTATACATGAGTAATGGGTAAGATGGTGAGTTAATCCCCTTCAATGTAAAGTGTTTAAATACACAGAACCTCTACACCAACACAAAACATTCGCAGCCCTGATCAGGCAAACTTACCTGAGGGGTGAGCGAAGGTCCTGCCACACATATCACAGGACACCTGCGGCCGTTTCTTCTTGGCGGCTTTGGACTCTGGGTGTGCAAAGTGGGCAGATCCTCTGGGCACTCAGGGCACTGCAGCATGGCCTCCTGGGACATGGTGCAGTGCTTGGTGTGGGCCATTATACAACACTTGTAGGTAAAGGCCTTACTGCACCAGTGACATGAGTACGGATGGGAGGGGGGGGATTGCTTAACCTTGGATCTACTCTTCCTCTTCCTTTCTTCTCCTTCATTCTTATCTTCCTCTTTGTTATCCTCCTCCTCTTCTCCTTCATCTCCTTCTTCCTGCCTCGGAGCCTGTGTATCAATGCAGTAAATAATTGATGAGTTGATTGATCATTAATCTGTTGGCTGAAAAGGGTCTAGACAAGTCCAAACACAACAAAGATGGATGGATCATACAAACACACTCAAGTCAACCTCAGTTGTTGTTGTTGTTGTCTTGCCGAACATGTTGACTAAAGCTGAAACAGACTGGCAACCATGCTGCTGTCCTTATTTCCCCTACTCTGTACCTTTAGCTCCCTGTCTGCTGTTCTCTCCTTTCAGAGTGTGCTCCTGCAGCAGGGTTGCCAAATTGGGGTTACTCACTCTGTTCTGGAGCCTCTGGAACACAGCAGGACCGCCGGGATCTCCCTCACAGCACGACAGTATCACCTGAGATAGATAGAATAATGCTGTAAACGCTGTGGAGGAAGAATGGTTCACACACACAGTGATTGACACACACACTTTAAGGACTGGAGTGTTGTGTTGATTTGTGTGCTCTGTCATATTATAGACCACTGTCTTCCAGTCATGCCAAAGTCTCACCTGTCTCTCCTCAGTGGAGATATCGTCCCAGGTCTGCAGTGCTCTCAGCCACTGCTGCGGATAGAGCAGTCTCAGAACTGACCCTCCTTCCTCAGGGCACGGAGCTGCTGCATCAGCAGCCTGCTGTAATTGGGCAGCTCCATCACAATCAGTTTAGCTGCACAGATATGGGAAAGGAGGAAATATGGAAATGACTGGCAAGCTTCGTTACAACACATTTTAGTCATTTAGCAAACGCCCTTATCTAGTGTGTGTGTGTGTATGTAATTGATAACAGTACAGTCAAGCTTTGCTTAGATAGCTACTTACTTAAAGTAATGTGATGTGAAAACATTGCATAACACAGTAGCTTAACGTTAGCTAGCTAGTTATCACCAACATTTCTGGTTTTAAAATCTAAAGTAGACCATATGCTCCAACCTAGCCCTGCTAGCATCAGAAGCTAGCTTTCAGGACAGTGGAATAAGGTCACAAATGTCAGAAAGAAACGACAAGCAACAACTAAATAGCAGATCACTCCTAACCAGGACACAATATATACACAAGTCTGCTCTCTCTTTACCTTGAACGTCATTCAAATAACCCGGCTCTTTATTTAAACTCCTTCGATGGACAGCCTACCCTCTTCAAAGGGGGTGACACTCTAGATTCAAACTGTTACAGACCTATATCCATCCTGCCCTGCCTTTCGAAAGTATTTGAAAGCCAAGTTAACAAACAGATCACCGACCATTTCGAATCCCACCGTACCTTCTCCGCTATGCAATCTGGTTTCCGAGCTGGTCATGGGTGCACCTCAGCCACGCTCAAGGTCCTAAACGATATAATAACCGCGATCGATAAAAGACAGTACTGTGCAGCCGTCTTCATCGACCTGGCCAAGGCTTTCGACTCTGTCAATCACCGCATTCTTATTGGCAGAATACATAGCCTTGGTTTCTCAAATGACTGCCTCGCCTGGTTCACCAACTACTTCTCAGATAGAGTTCAATGTGTCAAATCGGAGGGCCTGTTGTCTGGACCTCTGGCAGTCTCTATGGGGGTGCTACAGGGTTCAATTCTCGGGCCGACTATATTCTCTGTGTATATCAATGATGTCGCTCTTGCTGCTGGTGACTCTCAGATCCACCTCTATGCAGACGACACCATTTTGAATACATCTGGCCCTTCATTGGACAATGTGTTAACAAACCTCCAAACGAGCTTCAATGCCATACAACACTCCTTCCATAGCCTCCAACTGCTCTTAAACGCTAGTAAAACTAATTGCATGCTCTTCAATCGAACGCTGCTTGCACCCGCCCGCCCGACTAGAATCACTACTCTCGGCGGGTCTGACTTAGAATATGTGGACAACTACAAATAACTAGGTGTCTGGTTAGACCGTAAACTCTCTTTCCAGACTCACATTAAGCATCTCCAATCAAAAGTTAAATATAGAATCGGCTTCCTATTTCGCAACAAAGCCTCCTTCACTCATGCTGCCAAACATGCCCTCGTAAAACTGACTATCCTACCGATCCTGACTTCGGCGATGTCATTTACAAAATAGCCTCCAACACTCTACTCAGCAAATTAGATGTAGTCTATCACAGTGCCATCCGTTTTGTCACCAAAGCCCCATATATTACCCACCATTGTGACCTGTACGCTCTCGTTGGCTGGCCCTCACTACATATTCGTCGCCAAACCCACTGGCTCCAGGTCATCTATAAATCACTGCTAGGCAAATCCCCACCTTATCTTAGCTCATTGGTCACCATAGCAACGCCCACCCGTAGTATGCGCTCCAGCAGGTATATCTCACTGGTCATCCCCAAAGCCAACACCTCCTTTGGCCGCCATTCCTTCCAGTTCTCTGCTGCCAATGACTGGAACGAACTGCAAAAATCTCTGAAGCTGGAGACTCTTATCTCCCTCACTAACTTTAAGCATCAGTTGTCAGAGCAGCTTACCGATCACTGCACCTGTACAGCCCATCTGAAATTAGCCCACCCAACTACCTCATCCCCATATTGTTATTTACATTGTTATTTATTTTGCTCATTTGCACCCCAATATCTCTATTTGCACATCATCTTCTGCACATCTATCACTCCAGTGTTAATACACAATTGTAATTATTTTGCACTATGGCCTATTTATTGCCTTACCTCCATAACTTACTACATTTGCACACACTATATATAGATTTTCTATTGTGTTATTGACTGTACGTTTTGTTTATCCCATATGTAACTCTGTGTTGTTGTTGTTTTTATCGCACT
The DNA here is from genome assembly GCF_020615455.1 of Coregonus clupeaformis. Classification (NCBI taxonomy): domain Eukaryota; kingdom Metazoa; phylum Chordata; class Actinopteri; order Salmoniformes; family Salmonidae; genus Coregonus; species Coregonus clupeaformis. The sequence goes on from NC_059203.1 coordinate 25,431,478, forward strand.
GCTTTGCTTCATCTTGGCCAGGTCGCAGTTGTAAATGAGAACTTGTTCACAACTGGCTTACCTGGTTAAATAAAGGTGAAATTAAAAAATTAAAAAACCTAAACAGCGCAATAAAGCTTCAGTATTTTGAAATGGCGACTGCTCAAACTAAAACTGCGCATACTCTAAAACAGTGGTTCCCAACCTTTTTTCCTTGGAGCCTCCCCTACTTGTATGTTGTATCTAAGAAAAGCTGAGCACCCCCCCACCCCCAAGAAAAGCTGAGCCCCTACATCAATTATAGTTTTTCTTTCCTTTTCTCTTTGGTTTGTCCTGGTTATCTTTGTGTATAATCAACTGTAGGCCTATACACACACACTGTTACCAAAAGAAGAAGAATGATTCATTATCAGCGTAATAAGTCATTAACAGCACCTATATAGCTCTATTCTAGATCTTCCTCAGACCAATTAACTGAAACGGGGCAGTTTGTTGCATACACACATGCACATCATGTGAACACTGGTTTTCACACAGCTATAATGTATGTGTTATAAAAATAAAGATAAGTAACAATAACAAACAGTACGTTACAATCAATAACTTGTTCCTTCCTTAAAAAACGAATGGCCACCTTGGGCCTGCATACCTCTGACCAGGGATGGGATGTCAGGTGTGATGCTAGTGACAGCCAGCCTAAAGTCCTGGTGGACATCGAGCCTGTTACGGGCTTTTGTTTTTATTGTTACAAGCGCGCTGAAGGCCGTCTCAGACAGGTACGTAGTGCTGAATGGTAGAATAACCCTTGTAGCTGCGCATTTGGCCAGTGTTGGTGCAACAGCGTGTCCTTTGACAATCCAAAACTTTTTGTATCCGTTCTCGTGGAAATATTTATTTGACATAGAATCGGCTTGAAGGTCAGTAAACTCATCTTCACAGCCGAGGTATTCCACATCCTCGAGACTGCAAATATAAGGGTCCATCACCCACGATTCCTTTAATAAGTATTCGTCAACATCGGCAAAACGGGATTTAATTTCCTCCCGAAGCATGTTCATGTGCCTGGCACAGTGCCACCAGACTGTTTCATCAGCAGTGGAAATTGTTGTAGCTCCCCTTTTGACATTTTTCCAACACTGTACTCCAGTTTCCGCACAAAAGCGTCGAGAGAGTATTTGCACTGCATGACGTTTGATTCAGGACCCTGCACCGCTTGTTTGTCTCATTGTAGAGAGTGAATGTATCCGCTAGGTATGCCGTTTTGATCCAAAACGCATCAGTGGTCGATTGTGATCTTGCAAGAATTCCTTTATTTTTTCCTGCAGTTCCATAAAACGCACAAGCACTTGTCCACGTGAAGCAGTGTTCGATGCGCTTCATCCTCACACAGCTGGGCAAACAGTCTCTTGTTAGTAGGGCGAGCCTTAATAAAGTTTACAACTTTAACAACAGTTGCCAGGGTGTTACTAAGGTCTTCCGGAAGTTTTTTACTGGCCAATGCTTGGCGATGTAGCATGCACTGGAAAATTGCGCACCCCGGGTATGGGGGATTTATTATTTTTATAATTGATGGGATGACTAACTTAGAAAGAATGCATTCTAGACTGTGCTGATGTAGGTTGTGTCACCTGGCAAGCTGTGATTGATGTGAAGAGCTGTTTTAGGGGGTAAAATGAGATAAGGATTTGTGTCTCCAAATACTAGACTATACTGGTCCTTTGTGTTCTGTGAACCATCCTTGGACATAGGAATGGTGTCTAAGGGAGCTGGCTCTTCTCACTATGACAGGTTATGATAATGTTTATGTTTATGTTATGATAAACGTATGCCTGGAAACAGGGATGCGCTAAGAGGCGGGGGACTAGCCTGTGCGCCAACGGATTGGCTAAGTAAGTCTAAACCACGCTCAAGTCTCTACTCTGATTGGCCAGCAGAGAGGTGGGAAACTCTCTCTGTAAGAGTATTTGAAGAACAATCTGAAACAATGGATTTAGTTCTCTGAAGTGCCCTGCGAGGTATTTCAAAGAGCCCGTATATACGAAACATCATATTTACCATTGAAGGTTTTTGCATTAATTAAAATAACTAGTATATCTTAGAAGTCGTGTTGACCTCTTTTGTTCCTAATGCCAGATTTGAACTAGCCAACTTTGACAATTGGTGACTTCCGACGTGATCTGGTAGAAGGGACTTCGCTGGGTATTGTCCGGCCCATTTGGTCACCTCTTTCATTGGACTGTGTGTTTCACAAAAAGTCCGGACTACTTAAAGAAGGTAAGCAGATACCTATTGTTAAATAACTAAAGATCTGCACATTGGCTTTATTCAAATTAATTTTGTGAAACAACTGTCTGATGTAAGTGAACTAAATTATGAAACTATTATGAGTAGATAAGCACAATATTGTGACATGCAAACCTTTGGTGAATGTGATGTTAAACCATGGTACCAGAGAGTATTTGTGCTACCGGCAAGGTCCGTGGGATACGGCTAGGTTCAGGAGACAATACTGACATCTACCGGCAAGGTCCGTAATTGCGACAATACGGCTAAGGTTCGGAGATATAGGGAATAATTGATTTAAGTAATTGCTATCGGCAAGGTTCGTAACTACGACAGTACGACTAGGTTCGAAGAATTACACCGGCAAGGTCCGTAACTACGAGGATACGGCTAGGTTTGGGAAATTTTAGATAAATACTAGCGACTGGCAAGGTCCATAACTTCGAGGATATGGCTAGGTTCAGCTGAGTATTTTTAAAGATAGTAGAGGAGACTGTGTGCCCAAATAGAAGAGGCTGTGTGCCCAAATAGATTGTGTGTGGAGTGTAGGTGTGTCATTTATGACTGTGTGATAGGATTATGACTGTATATTGTGAGTGAGTGCGATAACTGTGTACTATTTTTGCTGTGTGATAACTGTATACTACGTTTAACTGTGTGCCATTTTTGGCTGTGAATACAAATAATATTTTAAAACAGTAAATAATGAGAATTACAATTAGGAAATAAAGTTTAAAGTGTGCAAACGTTAACAAAAGACACCCATAGGAGGTACTATAAAAAGTTAGACAGTGCGAGTGTTGTCGTATGCATGAGAGTGTGAATGATAAACCTGTATACCTTGATAGAAAACTAATTGGGAATCAAAAGATGTCTGTGACTGTCCAAACGGTATAATTTGGGAATAACTGTTGGATTTGTGGTTACTCAAACCGTATAATCCGTCAGTGACAATCGAAAACATAAAATGTAAAGTGATGAATGAGTGTGACTAAACTGAAACGTTTGAACTGATATAATTGAATTGTAATGTTTGACGTTTGATATAGCATAACACTGGTATTAAATAAGTAAATTGAAGTAATATGGTTTAGCGCTTGATTTGATATAACAACCATTGGTTAAATAATTGAAACACTTGGGTTTATTCGTTCGATTTACCATTTGATGTGTGGCGTTTAATTTGACGTATCAACCATTGGTTAAATAATTGAAACACTTTGGTTTATTTGTTTTGATTTACCATTTGATGTGTGGCACTGTAAGAATACTGCTTTCAAACAATTAGACTGAAATAATTCGGTTTATCGTTTAAATATAAACGTGCACCAACTTTAACTAATTAGGTGGGAATTATTTGATTTAAATAAATAGACTAAAGTACCTTAATTAACGGCAGAATATTGAAAACAAGAAACACAGCTCCTCAGAGGACAAGAAAGAGATAGAGTTGCGAGGGGAGGGGCTGGAGAGAGCGAAAGTGTGGCTTTTGGAGCCAGGAAAGACTGGGAGTTGGCTGGGAACGCCACACGGGGTGATTATTTGAGAGGTGCATGTGGGTTTCTGACGAGAGATGTTCTAAACTTGCTCACCCGGACATAGACGTACGTCGTGGGTGAGAAAGTAGAGAATATTTACATTTGCATTTTTGGTAATTTGGCAGACGCTCTTGTCCAGAGCGATTTATGGGAGCAATTGGGGTTGAGTGACTTGCTCGAGGGCACATCAGCAGATTTTTCGCCTGGTCGGCTCGGGGATTGGAACCGGCGACCTCTCGGTTGTTGGAGCGGCGCTATTTGTCACTAAGCTGCCTGCCGCCCCATATGAGTTTAAGGTTGTGGCGTTGTTGGATCATGTGATGGTGGAATAAACTGACCATAACTAATGTTGTTTTAGACGTAATGTATAATATAGTACAAAGCAGATGGAGGGTTCAATTGAACTAATTATCATGGTAGAGCTAACGTAGTACAGTGAGGGAACTTCATTTTGTGTTAGAGGGTAAGATGAGAAATCATTGTAATATGCTATTGGTGGAAATCTATTTATCATTTCAAGGCATGGAGTAACAATCTGCATTTATGAGTGTAAATTCCACTGCTGATGTGTTGATTGAATGGGTACGATGGCGTATTTGGTTGGTTAATGCTAAATGGAAGATTTGGAGCGTGGTTGGGGGTTAAAAACTAACTTATTCAATAGGGAATGGGTGGAGAGAGAGAGAGTTTTTACGTGTATTAAAAGTTGCATAAGATAGCTTTAGTAGTATTCTAGATAGGTCTATGAAAATATGTTACAAGTACGAATGACATTATTTCCTAAGAAGGAAGATTGTAGGGAAGTTTCCCGCGCCTCCCCCATAATGTATGAAGGAGCAGGAGAGGGGGAGGAGAGGTGAGAGACAGTACATAGTTCAAATGATAGGAACATCATTAAATGTATGCTTATCAACGATAGCAAGTATTTGTTTTATTAATTAGGGCCTAATCAGAGAGAACAGTTAAAGAAATTGAATAGCGAACTGAAATGGGTTAGCGGGAAAATACAAAATAGTTGGACAATTTTAGAACGATAATTTATTTTGGTTAGGATGAAAGTATGCATTGGCTGTTGTGCTGGGGAAATAGCGCCAGCCTGTGGTGGGTTCTGGATTGGTAAAACAGGGGGGACAGGAACAATAGAATAGGAGACAGATTTTCCTATGGGGTTGAACAAATAATTGATAATGGATCATTTGAGATGAGATCACATGTAGCAGAGTTAGGGTAATCAATTAAATAATCATTGTATACTCGAGGAATTTTGAGTGGTTTAATGGATTAGTTATGAGGAATTAGATTGATACAAACAATTATTGATGGGTTAAGACTGGGGATATCTGTATCATGTTTTGTGTGTACTACCATCTTTAGATTATAACCAGGAGAAAGAGATTAGCTCATCTCAGTTAGGCAGTATTTAGGTCATAAAAGTGAGCTACCAAATTAAGTGAGGCCTGGCTATTTGTGGTTGTTGTTTTTCAAATTGGGTTAAAATGGGTTCACAGAGCCAGAGGCTGTACAGAGAAAGGTGGAGCCCCCATGTTGCCCTAGTGAAGGAACATTCAGAGGAATGGTTATCACTAGGTAAATGGATAAAACAGGGGAAAAACATTACTGACTGGCAGAATACACCAAATGGGGATCAGTATGGCCACTCCACTGGGAGATATAGAAGAAAGTTCAATTGGAGAGCAAAAACCCTGCCCGGGGTCCACTTGGAGATAAGTTTTAACGGATGACAGGAAGAGATTTTCTTAACTCAGGAACAGGAGGCTGAGTTAGCAGCAATTCCGTTCAAATTATGGTCACAAGGACCAGCCGATGTAGGACTAATTAAGGGGGTAGCTCCAGTACAAGTGATTCCTCGATCCGATAATAGACCATAACAAAAGCAATATCCTATGAAACCAGAAGCAATAAAAGGGATAACACCTACATTTGAGCATTTACTTAAGGGAGGGGTGATAATTCCTGGAGATGAGGCACAATGCAACTCTCCAGTATTTCCTGTTAAAAAGGCGGCACCTAGCGCCGACTGGAGGATGGTCATGGACTTGCAGGGGGTTAATAGAAATATAATTCCCAGAGCTCCATGAGTACCAGATCCACATACATTGCTGAACCAATTGAAACCAGAGAACTCCTATTTTACAGTGATAGATTTAGCTAATGGTTTCTTTAGTATCCCAGTTCATCCGGATAGTCAGGGGTGGTTTGGCTTTACTTTTCAGGGACGGAAATGGACTTACGCTAGGATGCCTCAAGGCTACTCGGAAAGTCTTACAATCTTTGTCCAGGCTATAACTAGGAATTTGGGAAAGTTTGAACCTAGGGAAGGAAGCCAAATGTTAGTTTATGTAGATGATATTCTATTGGCTAATCCCACTCAGGAGGGATGTAAGAGGGATACAATCCAATTGTTAACCTTCCTGGCAGAACAGGGACACAAAGTGAGCAAAAAGAAACTTCAACTTTGACAGAGCGAGGTCATTTACCTAGGACACACTATAACTCAGGAGGGGCGAATGTTAAACTCATCCAGGAAAACTGCTATACTTGAAGCACCAAAACCGTTAAACAAAAAACAAATGATGAGCTTTTTGGTAATGATAAACTGCTGTAAAGCTTGGGTACTCCATTATGTACTGCATACGGGTAAATTAAGTGATCTTATCTATAATAATTTGGAACTCTAAGGAGGCATACATACATCAGGGATGTTATCCAAATGGTAGAGAGTAAAGAGGGATATGACATTGGTCGTGATTTAAAGATGGTGGGCTATTAGATATAACTGGGTTAATCATGAACATAGAGGTTTTTATTCTTTGTTGCTAGGCAGAAGACTTAGGTGACCTAAATATGGACTTGTCATGTCCAACAATCAGTCTTCAGGTCAAGCCCGGGAGAGCCTGGGTAGAACAGAGTTTGAACTAAACATGAGTGTTTTTACAAGATAAGAGATTGATGATTGGATTACTAATTGATTCTGAACTGGATGAAAGTCGAATTTAGCTGCCATAAAAGACAAAGGAAGTGGGAGGAGCAATAAAGAAGCAAAAGACAATCTCGAAAATGTAAGGCATGGCAATTGGATGATAAATTACCTAAGGGATGGTTTAGGAAGGTGGTAATATTGACACATGGGCAAATCATGTGTCAAAAAGGGGGAGTGATAGGATTAAATAATAAATATATACGAAGGAGAGGACAAAATACTAAAAAAAAAAAAAAAAAAAAAAACAATAGAAATTGAGAGCTCAACATGTATGTGTGAAGATAGGTTATTAACCACACTCGTATGTCAGAGGTTTTGTGCCCCACAGGTGAACTAAAGGAGAAGGTGACCCACTCTATCTCACCAGGAGACTGGGTGTGGATCCAGTCCCTAAAAGAAGAAAAACTGGAAGCAGGCCTGTTGGGAAGGGCCCTATCAAGTCCTATTAGATCCACCTGGGTGCATGTCACACACTGCAAAAAGGTAAACCCAGTTACACCTGATGAACAAACACAGAGTTAGGAGAAAGAACCGATCACCACTAGGGCTCGGGGGTTGGCTCCTTAACGAAGATTCCCTTACCCTGTCTGATCATCCCTGTGTGAGTTCGGTAGAAGGTGAAGCAATGGGTTGGCGTCTGACATGTTCTCAGGGCGAGGGTGGGGATTCACAGGTCTCCCGACGGTAGGTAGCTGTCTGATTGTGGGGGCCATATTCCTAACACACTCAGACCCTCCTGATCAGCCAGAAGTACTAGTTAACCTAACACAAGTTGATAAAATAATACCTGAGCACAGTCTACGAAGGCATAGGAGACAGCTAGACGTAGGGAAAGGGGAAGTACTAGGGACTTTAGGGAAGGACATCACCATATGTATGTCACCATGTACATCCTGGGACTATGTAGTTGCTCAAACCGAGCGGGGGGATATGTAAATCTCCATACACAGTTTAGGGACAGGTGTAGTATTGTGAAAGTAGGGAATTACCAGAAATGGCAGTGTGACCCATAGAAGGGTAGGTACTGTCTGAAAGTCTGAAGTACGCAAAAACAGGTTTATCCTCCATGCAAGCCACCTGGGAATGTGGTGAAAGAGTCTTGTAGTAACTTGAACTATCTGTATCCCCCGATAACAAAGTCATTCCGACCTAGGTTGCCTACGTTTGAAGTCTCAGGGGGTTCTAATTGTTTTTCTAGGACTAGTAAGATAGGATACAGAGTAGGGCATCTTAGCTCCTGCTCCCACACAGAGAATATCACAACTAAAAGAGACCATGACTAATCTCTCCTCTTTGTTGCAGCCAGAGGATTTTAGGAACCAAAACCAGGCCCGTGCTGACATCTGATGGTTGTGTGGTGATAACTGATTGTGAACTCACCTACATATGTAAACAATCAAACGTGTCAGAGACTGGTGAGTTGTCACGTAGAAAGTAGGACCTCCTCCCGGGATCCTTTGATGAAAGGATATATATATTGATGGGATAGGAGTACCTCGAGGGGTTCCAGAACAATTCAAAGCTAGGAATCAGATTGCAGCTGGGTTTGAATCAAGTCTTTTTTGGTGGTCAACAATTAATAAAAACGTAGATTGGATAAATTATATTTACTATAACCAGCAAAGATTTATAAACCACACTCTTGATGCAATAAAGGGATTAGCTGAGCAGACAGCGGCAACTAGCTTAATGACATGGCAGAATAGAATAGCTTTAGATATGCTTTTGGCTAAGCGGGGCGGAGTTTGTGTTCTGTTTGGATATATGTGCTGTATTTTCATCCTCAAACAATATAGCACCGGACGGGTCCGTGACAAAAGAGCTTCAGGGGAGTAACTACGCTGACGAACGAACTGGCTGAGAACTCTGGTATTGATAGCTCCATAAACGGTTGGTTTGATAACATATTTGGTAAATGGAAAACTATTGTTGTAACTATTCTGGGTGAAGTTATAGCTTCTATGGGTATACTTGTTCTTTGTGGATGTTGTCTTATTTCCTGTGTCTGAGGTTTGGTGAGAAAGGAGATGGAGAAGGTGGTTTCTCAACAGATGGTGAGATACGGCCCAATCCTGGACTCCGACCTAAGGAATGAAGGATATGACCTACCAGGCTTGGTGGAGTGACACTAGAGGGTGTCTAAAGGGGGCCAAAATTTACTTCTCTGTTTGTGTTTTATGTTTTAATAGTCTTATGTTTTGTGTTCTATTAATCCTGTGTTTTATGCTTTATTAATCAAGTTAACCATATGAATGTTTGTCTTTCCTTATGTGATGGTTTGAAGTTCTTTGATGACTGGTAACAATTTGCAAGTTGGGTGTAGATGGACTGAGGGTTTTTATTTTTTTGTATCATTATGGCCTATTAATAAAAGTGTGATTATTTTTGTTTGTATTGTATTATAATGAATGACACCCTGTGTTTTCTTATTTTTTGAGTCACACCCTAGTGGGTGTGAAAAGGGGGATTATGGGGGATTTATTATTTTGATAATTGATGGGATGACTAACTTAGAAAGAATGCATTCTAGACTGTGCTGATGTAGGTTGTGTCACCTGGCAAGCTGTGATTGATGTGAAGAGCTGTTTTAGGGGGTAAAATGAGATAAGGATTTGTGTCTCCAAATACTAGACTATACTGGTCCTTTGTGATCTGTGAACCATCCTTGGACGTAGGAATGGTGTCTAAGGGAGCTGGCTCTTCTCACTATGTCAGGTTGTTATGATAAACGTATGCCTGGAAACAGGGATGCGCTAAGAGGCGGGGGACTAGCCTGTGCGCCAACGGATTGGCTGAGTAAGTCTAAACCACGCTCAAGTCTCTACTCTGATTGGCCAGCAGAGAGGTGGGAAACTCTCTCTGTAAGAGTATTTGAAGAACAATCTGAAACAATGGATTTAGTTCTCTGAAGTGCCCTGCGAGGTATTTCAAAGAGCCCGTATATACGAAACATCATATTTACCATTGAAGGTTTTTGCATTAATTAAAATAACTAGTATATCTTAGAAGTCGTGTTGACCTCTTTTGTTCCTAATGCCAGATTTGAATTGACGCAACTTTGACACGGGGCTTTTTCCTTCAATCCGCTGTTAAATCCCTTGTTTTTTCCCATCAACGCTGCAGCCCCATCAGTGCAGCATGCAACAATATTCTCTTATGGCAGATTGTTGGACGAGAGATATGAGTCCATAGCTATAAAAATATATTGGCCTGTTGTTGTTGTGGCTAGATTGGTAGACATAAGAATGTCTTGTTTCAAGTCATCACCGTCAATATATTGCACATAAACGATGAGCACGGATTCGTCTGACACGGTTGTTGTTTCATCCAACTGCATGACAAAGGGAACATTCCTAAGCTTCTCGTGCAGCTGGTTTTGACCATCTCCAGCCATTTTATCAATTCTGTCTTTGACAGTGTTGTCAGAGAGTGGGACGGTTCTCACTTTATCCACCACCTGTGGGCCACACAGCCTCTCTACAATCTTCAGGCAGGCAGGTTTGATTAGCTGCTCTCCAATATTGTGCGGCTTTTTAGCCTTGCCAATTAATAGCGAACACTCAAATGACGCCTCCGTGGCTCTGTGTAAATCACTGCCTGCCCTTTCAAATGCCATTATGATGTCTGTGGATCTTTTTGATAGTGCCAACTGCTTCTTCCTCTCAAAAAAATCCTGACCTTCACCAATAGTCTCCTAGTGTTTTGTTTCCTGGTGTCGTTGCATTTTGCATGGCTTCATGCTGTCATTAGCTAGCTTCTCGCCACAAATGACACATTCTGGCAGAGTCCTGTCCTGTCCTTCAATAAAACCAAAGTTAAGATAACTCTCGAGATATGGCCTTACTTTATTTTTCTCATCAGCACTTTTACGTTTCTTAGACATGTTGTTTTATTCATAAAATAGTGATGCTCTGACTGCAGGAAAAACGAGCTGCTAGCTGAAACTGATTGAGCGCGGGTCATTGCAGTGCAAACCTTTTCCCGGGGAATTACGGCTTTTACATTTCTCTACCCAAAGCCAACACCTCCTTTGGCCGCCATTCCTTCCAGTTCTCTGCTGCCAATGACTGGAACGAACAGCAAAAATCTCTGAAGCTGGAGACTCTTATCTCCTTCACTAACTTTAAGCATCAGTTGTCAGAGCAGCTTACCGATCACTGCACCTGTACAGCCCATCTGGAATTATCCCACCCAACTACCTCATCCCTATATTGTTATTTATTTTGCTCATTTGCACCCCAGTATCTCTATTTGCACATCATCTTCTGCACATCTATCACTCCAGTGTTAATACTAAATTGTAATTATTTTGCACTATGGCCTATTTATTGCCTTACATCCATAACTTACTACATTTGCACACACTGTATATAGATTTCCTATTGTGTTTTTGACTGTACGTTTTGTTTATCCCATATGTAACTCTGTGTTGTTGTTGTTTTTATCGCACTGCTTTGCTTTATCTTGGCCAGGTCGCAGTTGTAAATGAGAACTTGTTCTCAACTGGCTTACCTGGTGTGGGGTTCTATTTTCTTATAACTAGATGTGATGCCTAGCTTAGAAAGAATACATTAATGATTAAACATAATAGGTTTGTACTGTACTGATAATAGATTGTTTAACATAACAATCTGTGATTAATGTGGGGAACTGTTATGGGGGTAGGCTGAGACAGACTTGTGATTCACACACACACACACACACACACACACACAGCCTCTTTGTTAAACCGCTCAAGGACAGACTATGTCTGAGGTTGCTGACTCGAGACAAGTTGTGGAGATAACAACTAATGCCTGGCAACAGTGAAGCGCCAAGGAGCTGGGACCAGCCTGTGCGCCAACGATAGGCTGAGTAAGTCTAAACCACGCTCAGTCTCTACTCTGATAGGCCAGCAGGGAGCGGGAATTATCTCTGTCAGAGTATTTAAAGAAGAACTTAGAACAATGGCTCAGTTCTCTGACTGCACTGTGTGGTTTTTCAGTGGGCCCGTATATACGAACATCATATTTACCAATTCAAGTGTTTGCATTAATTAAAATACTAGTCTATTTTAGAAGACGTGTATTGACCTCTTTTTGTTCCTATACCAGATTTGAATTGACGCAACTTAACACTGGTTAAATAATGGTGAAATAAAACATTTAAAAACCTAAACAGCGCAATAAAGCTTCAGTATTTTGAAATGGCGACTGCTCAAACTAAAACTGTGCATACTCTAAAACAGTGGTTCCCAACTTTTTTTCCTTGGAGCCTCCCCTACTTGTATCTAAGAAAAGCTGATTAAATTATAGTGGAACATTTGATGCATGTTTGACCTCAAAGCAAATGAGACCCCGCGCCCCCCCTGTGAACTCTGGCGCCCGGACCCCAGGTTGGGAACCACTGCTCTAAAAGGCACTTTGTCACATGAGAGACACAGATCTGGGATCAGTTTACCTTCTTTGCCCACACTTTTCAGTGATACTTTTACCTGACCCAAGGTCAGTGCATAGAGAGCACTCAACTGTGCTAAATGTTTATTCACTCATGAGAAATGAAAATGAGAGTGAAATGATATTTCCTTAATTTGCTCAAAGATTGACTACTGAATCTACAGCACCTGTGTCATAGGAAGGCCAAGAAGGTCATTAAGATCATCAAGCCACCCGAGCCACAGCCTGTTTACCCCGCTACCATCTAGAACAGTGGTTCCAAAATTGTGGGGCAGTGGACAGCCCACTAAATGAGCTTTAAACCTGCAAAATTCTCTCCACCAACAAGAGGGGTGTAAACAGTTTGTGTCATGAACAGTGCTTGTTCCCATAGAAATAGACGTAGCGCGTGCGTGCGCAGGGGGCGAGCAGGATGTTCCCCAATGCTGGAAGGGAGCCCCGAGTGAAAAGGTTTGGGAGCCCCTGATCTAGAAGGCGGAGACAGTACAGGTGCATCAAAGCTGGGACCGAGAGACTGAAAAACAGCTTCTATCTCCAGGCCATCAGACTGTTAAACAGTCATCACTAACCAGCTTCCACCCAGTACCCTGCCCTGAACCTTAGAGACTGCTGCCCTATGTACATAGAGTCAATGAACACTGGTCACTTTATGTTTAGATACTGTTTTACCCACTTTATATGTACAGTGCCTTCAGAAAGTATTCACACCCCTTGACTTTTTCCACATTTTGTTGTGTTACAAAGTGGGATTCAAATGGATTTAATCAGGGCCCCCGGCCGCTAGGGGGCCCCACACACTTTTTTGGGGGGAACTGTCGGGGTCTCAACTTACTGTTGAGAGTTAGAATAGTAGAATAGACAAGGTGTAAATTCGAAATTTGGTTGTGCCTCAGTAGATTTTCCTCTTGTTTTGTCAGTCACTGACAGTCACTCAATTAGCCATGTCAGCTAACAATTTTTAGATTGGTAAATTAGTCTAGCCAGTTATCTAAACTTGTAGTAATCATGGCCGAATACCGATCGGGGCATGCAGGGCACATGCCCAGGGGCCCTGACCTCCAGGTGGTCCTCATTGATTTTGTGTGTCACTCACTCAGATATCATTAATATGACATAAGTCATGGCAAAATGTGTAAAATTGCAGGAAATGAGCTTTGAAACTGCTAAAATGTATCTCCACACCATGGTAAAATGGGTACAATTGCAGGAAGTTCATTTTAAAACCGCAAAAAATTACCTCTGCCTCATGACAAATGAGTAGAATTGCATGACATTTGTTATGAAATTGAAAAAAATGTCTCTCCGCCCCATGGCAAAACATGTAGCTGCAGAAAACGTGCTTTAAAACTGAAACATTTCTCTACGCCCCATGGCAAAATGTGTAGAATTGCAGGAAATTACATTTAGAACATACATTTTTATTTTATGGGGGGGGGAAGTCTCTAAGAGCGTTGCACACCTTGATTGTACATAGATTTTCAAGCCTATTTAAGTCAAAACTGTATCTAGGCCACTCAGGAACATTCAATGTAGTCTTGGTAAGCAACTCCAGTGTATATTTGGCCTCGTGTTTTAAGTAATTATTCTGCTGACAGTTGAATTTACCTCCCAGTATTTGTTGGAAAGCAGACTGAACTAGTTTTTCCTCTAGGATTTTGCCTGTGCTTAGCTTTATTCTGTTAGTTTTTTGGGGATAAAAATAATGTAGTCTTTGCCGATGACAAGCATACCCATAACATAATGCAGCAGCCACCACCATGCTTGAAAATATGAAGAGTGGTACTCAGTGATGTGTTGTGTTTTGCCCTAAACATAACGCTTTGTATTCAGGACAAAAAGTTATTTTTCTTTGTCACATTCTTTGCAGTATTACTTTAGTGCCTTATAGCAAACAAGATGCATGTTTTGGAATATTTTTATTCTGTACAGGCTTCCTGCTTTTCACTAATTTGTTAGTATTGTGCATGTTGTCTATCCATCCTTAGATATCTCCCATCACAGCCATTCAACTCTGTAACTGTATTAAATCACTATTGGCCTCATGGTGAAATCCCTGAGCGGTTTCCTTTCTCTCCGGCAACTGAGTTAGGAAGGGCGCCTGTATCTTTGTACTGACTGGGTGTATTGATACACCACCCAAAGTGTAATCAATAACTGCACCATGCTCAAAGGGATATTCGATGCAATGTTGTTGTTTTTTACCCTTCTACCAATAGGTGCCCTTCTTTGTAAGGCATTGGAAAACCTCCCTGGTTTTTGTGGTTGAATCTGTGCTTGAAATTCACTGCTCGACTGAGAGACCTTACATATAATTGTATGTATGGGGTACAGAGATGGGGTAGTCATTTCAAAATCATGTTAAACAATATTATTTGCACAGAGTCCATGCAACTTGTGAAGCACATTTTTACTCCTGAATTTATTTAGGCTTGCCATAACAAAAGATTTGAATACTAATTGACATTCATTTTTAAACATTCAAAAAACATAAATCCACTTTGACATTATAGTGTATTGTGTGTAGATCAGTGACACAAATTCTGGCTGTAACAAAATGTGGAAAAAGTCAAGGGGTGTGAATACTTTCTGAAGGCGCTGGATACTAGTCATGGCTCATCCTATAACTACTGATGTACACACATTTTCTATTCATACACTGTTCAAACTGTCTCTCTCTCGCTCTCTCTCTCTCTATATATATATATATATAGTGTGTATAGACAGTTTGATTCTGACTGCTTGTTCTGATACTGTTTGGTTATTGTATTGCTAGATATTACTCCACTGTCGGAGCTAGAAACATAAGCATCTCGCTGTACCTGCGATAACATCTGCAAATCTGTGTCCACGACCAATAAACATTGAATCTACAAACCCCAACCATGCTCTCTTGCAGATGCACTACACATCCAGACTTGGTTTACTATGTGTATTATTAGGGAATGAGAGTCAATACTATATCAATATCGTAGTGGTCAAAGCATTGAGGTATGAAAGAACGGGTCAGAGGGACGGTTTCCCGGACACAGGATTAGGCTTAATCTGTGTCGGGGAAACCGGCCCATATTTTTTTCTTCTTCATACAGCGCACAAATAGATCCAGAACAATTCATGTGTGAGAAAATCTGTAGAAGAAAAACAACTTTATTGCCCATATGAAATAAGAGAAAATAACAGTTCACACCAAGGCCTGCATCTGTTTCTGATTGCAGCACAAACCTAATCTAAGTTTGCAATGTTTTTTTAATTCATTTAAGAAATATACATATATTTTATTCTTCTAAATGTCGCAACAGAGTATTTTGTTAACTGTTATTGAGGTACTTATTGTTAAACCACAAAACAGTTTCAATATTTAACAGTTGCACATGCATTCTTTAAATGTTTGAAGAAAATTTGCAGAGACCACAATTTCCCTTTGAACTAAAAAATGTATCTTGTAAAATTCAAGGATAATTTTGTCCTACAATTGGGCCGATCCTCTCAGAAGTCTACAGAAGCAGACAGAAAAGCAGTTTGAGCTCCACATTGGAAGATGCTACTCGATTCTCATGACCCGTTTCTACCCACAGCCCGGGCGAAGAGTGTGACCAAAGTCCCAGCGAATGCATGAACTTATTTAAATATTAAAAGCCAGCAGATCATTTTTAACAGAGATATAAACAAAGGATTTGCAACAGTCACAATACAAAAACTAAATCTTTAAAAAAACAACATAAGAGAAAACAAAATTAAAGCACTTTTTTTCCCATTTATGGACACTACAAGCATTTGATTCTTGTTGTCCAGCTTCAGTCCGCTTCAAGGGCAGAGACTGTCATGTCTTCTTCAGTGACCAAGAAGCCCAGTACCTAAATGGATCCATACAGTATGTTTTATTGATTTGTTGTATGTCAAATGAGTTAAAATTTAACAACAGCTGCACATACTGCAGATCATGGTTAATAAAACCAATGTATGCAAACATGATCGCGATCAGAAAATACCCTTACCTTTAAATCCTTCTTCAGGCATACAGACTGAAAAAACCCCACAGAAACCATTGTTAGCAAATGGGATCTTTCAATTCATAGTAACACATTTTTAAAACAGAATTTCACGGTATACAAAAGAAAGAAGAGACAAAAAAAAGAGAAAGGAGAGAAGAAAATAAACATACCCTGATAAACATCATCCATTGCTGCATAATCTGCTATGGGTTCATCAGCCTGAAAAAAAAGACAAACAGATTCAGGAATAAGCAACTTCATAAACCAGTCGCTGCTCGTCTCCGGTAATGACATAACGACGTGTTCACTTTCATATTAGATAACCGTCTTCACCCCTTAAAGAAAAATAATAATGCTAATAATTCAAGTTTATAATCTAATCTAATATGAATGCGGTTTGTACCTTCAGACAGATGACGCTCTCTGGGATGACTCCTAGGCTGCCGAGGGTGGCAGAGTCGTCCGCTAGACACCGGCCGTCGATCGACAGGTTCTGATCAAACGGGGCCACGGAGAAGGCATGCATGATCTGTGGGAGAACCATTAACACACCAGAGTTAGGGATTAGGAATCCTTAGATTCAGTGTGGTGCAAAGGCAAGGATGATGCATTATGGTTATTCAAGCCTCCATCGATGGCAACACTGGTGAACCCCGCACCTGTATTTTAAGCTCCTTGAGTGTCTGATTGGCTGAGACGATGAGTGCTTTCTCTCCCCGGAGCTTCCTGTGCCTCGTGCTCCTCCTGATACCTGATTTGCCGCAACTGGCCATGGGGGCCGGACTTGCGGCAGCACCGATGGTGCCCTCACCCAGCCTCTGACGCTTCGCCCCGTCCTCTGACTGGACAGAGGTCATGTGACCAGGAAGCAAGGGAAACATTGAACAATATCCATGTCAATCATCCTCTCAGCACTTCTCACTTTAACATTATTGGTAAATGTCTTAGTTTTCACAAAACCTTTACTCAAACATTACATTCTTAGAGACTTATAAGCAACAAAAAGTGAAACTGAGGTGAGCAGTCTGTGTCCTACCTGGCTAAAGTCAGGGTCTTGCTCTCCGTCCACCTTAGCAACAGGCTCCTCCCTCTCATCCTCTGCCTCCGACCCACTCACATTCATCTCAGGAGCTGCCTCCTTCATTATCTAAATAGGAAGACAAAGTTGTATTCTTCTCTGGTGATTCATACTATTTGCATATTACACTCCGTGACAGACATATTTACTAAAGAGAAAAAGAGGGGGGAGGGGGAGAGACACTCACCCTCTTGTCGTCTATGACCTTGCGGACGTAGACTGTGGCTTGTGCGTACTCTCTCATGTCCCTCTGCTGCTGGAAGATGAAGCCTTCTCTGCAGTCCCTGCAAAGCTCTGGACACACAGAACACAAACACAGCCAAACAGTCCCTCTGCACAGTTCTCGAAGAATCAGAACAGAATAACAGCAGTAAGTCACACAGTCATGAGGGCTTGAATCTCACCAGGCTGGGTGGTGTACTCCACACTGGAGCCGTTGGGCGTGGCCTCACTGATCCGGCAGATGGAGATTGGCTGATCAACCAGGAAGTGTCTGCTGATCACCTCCCATTCGCCGGGCCAGAGAAGAGCTATACTGTGCAGAGGGAACAGCACACAACATGAGACCAGGAGGGACGGATGATAAAGACCAGAGCAGTGCTGTATAAAAACATGAAAACAACAACACGGGTCGACAGGGCTCAGACATTAGAGGTCAGTGAAGTCACTCACTGTTGGGCGTCTCCCTTCAACATGGAATCGTGGGTGAACATGAAGCCTTCATGGGGACAAAGGAGCAAACTGTTCCCCACACTAGACACTGGGGAGGTCTTAGTGGGCCTCCTACAGAGAGGGAGGGAGGGGAGGAGGCAGTCATTCATGTCATCTTTGGCTGTTTGTTTTTTGACTGCTTCACCATTCAAACAGTAGGATTCAGACTGGACTTACCTGATGAACTTTCTCCACTCGTCCACAAAAAACAGAGGAACTATGTAGAGAATGTCCGTCTCCTAAAACAAAGATTGGGTTCATCAGTATGTCAACATGTCATCAACAAATATATTCAGTTCAGCCAATAGGATATCTATCCAGTGTGCAAACGTATTACCTATTACCTGTGCAATAACCGTTATTACCTGTGTACTAACTGTAATTACCTGTGTACTAACCTGTGTTATTATATGTGTATTACCTGTGTAGTCGGGATGGTTTTTCAATACTGTCAATATAGTTAAGTATTTATTTGAAGTTTTTTGTAGCTACTTTAAGTAAATACCTGCAGTCAACTTGTGCAATACGATAGGAGATAAAGCAGATTGCGGTCTTCATTTCACCGCTCATATTATTTTACAATATGAAGCTTACCGTAGTTCCTCAGAACAGTTGAGCCAGTCACGTGTTTGTTTGTAAATAGCACAACAGGAGAAAGTGGGAGCAGTTGAGCCCAGCTGTGTATTGACAGGGGTCGCGTTTTATATTGAAAGTCAACAGTGTTTTTTTTGCTTCAACAGAGTTATCAGGGGTGTGCAACTACAGTTTTCCTTCACAGAAAATACATTAGTGCAACACATTCGGCTACACTGAAAAGTACCAGAGAAAAGTAGCTACACAGTCAGAGAGCTGTCTGCTGATAGAATGCCGGTTCGTGAATTCTCTTCCAGTGGAGAAGTGGAACTGAAGCACAAAATTAGTCTGTGTCGAGCAGAAATAACAATAAGAAGCATTTTAGATCTGCGTTTGTGTGAAAAACGCAGAATTCTGCGTTAACGCAACCCCTAAGTTTAACTTACTAGTTATCTAAGTGGCTGAATCAATGAGATGGGACATTATATAGTGTTCGCTTTCTGCCGTGTTGGAGAAATCTGTACAGCTGTCAATGCGATCTTGATTTCCTTGCGTTTTTTCTCCTCTCCGTTCTCAGACAGTCTAAGTGTCATTAAATGTGTTATTACCTGTGTACTAATAGTTATTACCTGTGGCCACTTGGTGAGTGTGGGTCTGTTCTTCTCCTGGAACAGGTTCAGGAGGGAGCTCTTCTGTTCTGACGCCATCATCCTGTTCAGAGCCTCATTCTCTTTGCCCTCACGCTCCAGCCTCTACAGGAAAACCCAGAGGGATTCCACACAGTTAATAGGAATGTGATCAGCTCAATTTGAACAATTTGGTTTTTCCTTTACAAGGCTAGAGAGGAGTAGGGAGAGACAACAGTATCTCTATCCCTCCCACCACCTCGGTCCATCCCTTCTTACCAGGCACTGCTGACATGGCTCCTGTAGCTGGGTGAACTGGGGGGCTTTGGGGAAGTACACCCTCAGTTTGGACCACACTTCCACAGTCACCAGCCGCCTCTCACTCTCCAGGATACTAAGACCGCCATGCCGACAGAGGATGTCCTCGTTGAAGTTCTTCATCTCCTCGTCATCCTGGTTCTCTGGGCCGTACTCTGGAATCAGACAGCAACAGTCAAACAATACTGGGCCACACTCTGATAAAGAACCAGACAGTAATAACCAACCTAATCAATCATGATCTCTGCACAAAGAGGTGAATACATGTTATTTCTCACCTGATTCTAATAATATTGTAGTTACCTACTCTACCTGTCATTGTGATAAGTAGTTATCCAAGTTGTACTCTTTGTGACCTCTGCTGGTTTGTGTACCTTTAGTAGCAGTGATCTCTGGTCCCTCTCCGTTGGTTTTGCCGTCGCTGTGTTTGGTCTCCTCCTCGTCCTCCTCCAGCTGCTCCAAGGCCAGCTGTCTCCAGCTCCGAAGAGACGTCTTGCCCACCCAGTACCCCTCATCACTGTCGGATAGGGGTGAGATATTAGAACATACACACATGCGCACGTTGCAATCGCTAGCTGCAGTACTACAAATATGTCTGTATCTATAAGGTTACGGTTATTTTGTCTAACTTTCAGCACTGCGAGGACTGTTTTACGAACACAAAATGTTGCCATTAATCTGTGTGAGTGAGTGGTTACCTTTTGGGCGGGCCCTTAACAAGGCAGGTGACTTCTTTGTAGTCCTCGGCCAGCTGGTTCTTTAGCCGCAGCACCCTGCATCTCTGGCCCACACATTCTTCACAGAGAGTTGACCCTGGACACAGGGTCACACACACACACACGAGGTCAGAGGTCACAGAGAGGAGCTGAGACTATCCATGCACATCAGCAATGTCTCTTACCATCCAGTCTGGGTCCTCCTCCGTATCTGTCAAAGAGAAGCTCTGCTGCTTTGACGGAGATCCTCTTGGCCTCCCCCACCTTGTCGGGGTGCAGTTTACCATGAGAACACAGGAAGTTGCCGTTGTCGATTTCTTTGGTGACCGTCGAGTCGTCCAGCCATTTCTTCAGCCACTCCAGAGGCACAAACTCATACTGCTGGCCTGGAAGAAACAAACACACAAACATGAAACTCTCTACCTGGACCTCAACGTTGTAAGATGGACATCTTAGTTGCACTTCAGTGCTGGGTGAAAGAACTCTGGAGAATGAAAAGGGGCAACACACAGTATATTGCTCTCGTACAACATTTATTGTAATTAAAATAAACTATATTCTTGTGCCTTTTTGTTTCTTTACAAAGTAAGCATAGCTACTGTTAATGCACCTGCATAGCATTCCAAGGATGTGGTATAATTAGGGCTGTCAAAATTATCTCCATAAATTATTTTTTAAGCCGTTAATCGCGGCTCCATTTCTTCACCGGACGGAACCTTTTAAGCGTACGTGTTTCCACACAGACCCTTTTAAAGTGCAGAACACAACACGAAACACAGCTACAGTCAATGCTTGCGCCTTTACATCGCTGAAGACAGTGTGCCTCTAGCTAGCAACCTGATAACTTGACCACAAATTTGGGTGGCACAGGAAGAACTGAAAAGGAATAGCCTACTCAAAGAGATACTTCAAAAGGTAGGCTGCATATGCAAGAGTGGGATGTGTATGATTGTGTGTGTGTGTGTCAGAGCGGGAGTAAGTGAAAGAGAAAGGGTGTATAGGTCTGTGTGTGTAAAGTTATCTGGGCCCAGTTTCCCGATAGTGATGGAACTTAGGCTTAGGAGTGTTTTAATGATGCTTCTTTCCTACAATGGCCGAAGATGTAACATGCGTTTCCCAAAACACCATGCACAGAGAACGGTCGCTGAGTGCGTCGTTGGAGCATGTGTCGATACTGACAGGATAGAAAGAAAGGGAGTGCTGCTCTCGGATCAGCTTTATCCATTCAAATATTACCTTAACATTAGAATTATTTCACAAAACTGACGATGGATCAGCTCCTAGGGAGATATTACCGAGGCTGCAAATATTGAGGTGGCTTATTCTAATGCTTAGGCTACCAAATATAAATGCACTAAATCACAGATTTGGTACAACATTGCGCACGTTAGGCTATACATCATGATACATATTGAGACAAATTACAGACAGTTGCCTACAAGTAGCAAAATAGAACTCGAGTCATTGAACATTAAATGTATTTCAATATGATTGAAATAGGTCTATAGCCTACTGTTTATATTTTTAATGCAGTCATCTCGGTTTTTATTTTTATCTTTTTATACATCACTTGTTTGTATCAATTGCAGACATTGGCAACTTTGTATTTGTAGTCAACCATGTTCTGAAGTTATTGGCAGTCACAGAGAGACTGTTAAACCATGGGATTCTATGTTTAGAGTAGATCTTCTGTGTATAAAGTGACACGGGAGGGCAAAAAGCATCTAACGAGTGATCTGAGACAGGCGTTAGTTTACGAGCGTTTTCATGTGCAACGTTAATAACGAGGGTTTAGGGAAACAGCTGGGAGATTTATAATAATGCTCCTACGAAGGTCCTAACGATGAACTTAGCCTTTAGATGCTTTTGGGAAACAGGGCCCTGAACAGTACAGATGGTTAGTGTTTTCATAAGATTGTTGGACAAATGTAAAAGCTCTGTGTATCCATAGAGACAGTTTTTTCATATAGTCAATCATTTAGAATGGCTGAAGCTTTAACAGTACTTAAAGCTGTGTGTGTGCTGTGCGCAAGTGTTACATTTAATGACCATTGATGAGATAGTAAGCCTACTTAAACATTGGGAGCATTAATAGCTGTATGTTAGTGACTTTTGTGTTGTTTATGGTGAAAATGCTAATAAAACATTCTGATACAGATTATTTTGTGTTTCTTTCCCTTACAATCAAAGCATAGTATGCCTGTAACTCTATGCACTGCTTTTTAAATGGAAAAATCTTTATTTAGGGCCAAAATTGAGCACATTCAAAAACTGCTATAACTAATGCCATCAACTCGATTCATTATTTTAATCGTTTGACAGCCCTAGTTATAATGCTTTATACAACATCATGAACAAATAACTACTTTAATATTGCAATATTGTGATAGCTGGGGTAAGGGGATGTTTTTACCGACCGTCTTCCGCAGGTAAAAGCTCGTAGAGTTCCTTCACCTCTTCGTGCTTGGCCTTGCCCTTGTCGACGCTCTGCTTGCGCATGTCGGCCATCTCCAGGCACCACTCCTCAAACTTCCTGTTGTCTCGGTCCACCAGCCTCTGCAGAAAGCCTGGCACAGATAGAGGGCTCCCACTGACATCACAGCTACCATTGCTGGGTTCAAAGGTCATACAACCACAACATTCTAACCACATCACCTCTGCAGCAACAGGTAGTGTACAAAGAATATCTAGCTGATTTTAGTTGCAGGGAACATAGAACTACACAAGTCTTACTGGAGAATAGCTTTAATACATTTCCTCTTACCTATCAAGTATGTCAAAGGGCCATCCAGCTAGCTCAGTTCTTACCTTGTACATAATGTATTGAACTACAGTCATCACCAGGTGCAGTCCAGTTGTTTGATCCTCACCTGGCACCTCAACGTTGGTCTCCATGGGGTCAGTGTCCTCCTCTCTCTGGCACGTGTACACCAGCATGTAGGCGTTCCTGGAACAGTGGTATCCTTTACTGCACTTGGGCTTACGGGTCTGGGACTTCACCGTCTCGGCTGGAGAAAGACCAGAACAGCAGCAGAGAACAGGTATAAGAGAAGCCATGATGAAGAGTAGTTAGTTCCTTTATTAACCACCTTTATTCTTCCTGTCTTGTTTTTTAATTTTTCTAAATTTTTTGTGTTACGATTTTAGATGCACTTTAAATAAAGATTGATTTGGTAAGGGAGTGGGACTTTACCACCAAACAACTGTCCGTTTTTAACCAAGCTGTATTACAAAACGATACGGCTACAATTCAGGGAAGTGAAGGGG
This sequence comes from Coregonus clupeaformis, assembly GCF_020615455.1. Taxonomy (NCBI): domain Eukaryota; kingdom Metazoa; phylum Chordata; class Actinopteri; order Salmoniformes; family Salmonidae; genus Coregonus; species Coregonus clupeaformis. The sequence continues at coordinate 25,454,992 of NC_059203.1, forward strand.
AGGAAAGGGGGGCACAAGTGGACTAATGCAGAAAGGAGCAGGGAGGCTACCGATGTCCTCTTCGATGCCCAGCTGTAGCTTCTTGCCCTCCATCTTCTCAATCTCCTCGTCGTTGAACTTGTACCAGTCACTGGTGCGGGCGTCTCGCACGTGGGCGATGTAGTGACCCGAGTAGGCACTGACCCCGCGGTGGATCAGGACTGCACTCAGCTCGTACACACACTTTTCATCTTCTGGGGACGCCACCCAAAGAGACCCAAAACAAACACACACAGCATGGATTATGTGCGTCTGTATGTCATAACGCATAGTAAAGGGGCAGCTTTAATCATACCATTATCACAGAACTTCGGTCATGTATCCATCTTTATCATTAAATATTCGGTCACATGTAAAGAATGAGGATATTGTGTTGAGCCATTGCAAGGCTGGCGATACCTTTGCCCTCCAGAAATGGGCCCATGTCCAGCTGCTCTGGAAAACTGATGAAGGTGTTGAGCTTCTTCTTGTGACCCGTTTGTCTGGGAATCAGAGGAAAGACAACATTCAGCGACAGTTCTGAGTTAGAGTTGTTGCCTTGACCCTCAGTGATACTGCATATGGCTACTACTAATGAAGGCATGTACGTTTTGAGTTGTGGGCTGAGGGATGGTGGACTAGAGACCCTTCTACAAAACGACAGACTGAATGAATCAAACTGACCTGTCAAAGACAAAACGCATGAGCTGCAGGTTTAGTATGCGTGGGAGGCTGTGCAGTTTGATGCGTCGAGTGGCGTTCTGTTTGCTCTGGCAGCTCTCACAGAAGTAGCGGTTGTCACCATCCAGCTTCTCCTCCTGCAGGGAGAGATCACAGGGTCAACACTGAGGTCATAAAAATAAAACTCTAAACTATTCAACCCAACTACTCACAAATGTTATTTAAAAACTCAGTCTGTTACATCACGATTAATTACCTAGGGGAAATAAACCTGATGTCATAATGCATTAATACCTTGGTGAACACTGACGTCATAATGCATTAATACCTTGGGGAACACTGACGTCATAATGCATTAATACCTTGGGGAACACTGACGTCATAATGCATTAATACCTTGGGGAACACTGACGTCATAATACATTGTTACCATGGGGAACACTGACATAATACATTGTTACCTTTGGGAACTGATGTCATAATGCATTGTTACCTTTTGAACTCAGAACTTTGTGATGTGTTGTCAAAATGCATTAGTTACCCTAATGAACTATATGCTGTCATAATGCATAATCGCCTTAAAGAACAACATGATGTATCATCCTCTTCATGACTAATGTGATGTCATGATGAAGGGTTACCTTGAGGAACTCTGTGACACATTCCGTAAGGTTCTTGTGGCCCTGGATGTTGAGCTCTAGTTCGTAGTATCGGGACGGCAGGGGAGAAGCACGGCCACACTGGTTACACCTGTGTCATAAACCCACAGACTCAGACACAGGTTTACTCAAGAGTCTGCACCAGTCTATCTGTTATTGCTGTTTCTCAGAGGTTTGAAAGGTATTGGTGTTGTGTAGAAGTGTGGGTTGAGTTAAGGCGACTAAAACCTAGGTACTAGTCGAAGAAACGTTTTGATCTCGATCCAAAATCATAAATGGCAAAAGCGTGGCCAGGATAAAAGCATTACCTTCACAGCCACAAAGCCAAACCTCTAGTAAAAATCCCTAGTGTCCAACCTGACATGAACCGTCCAGTTAAACAGACAGAGCACTTTCCCATCTGCCTTTATGATGTTCATAAAAGACTGTAAAAATCATGTTGCATTTCTGACTGGCACAACCACTGATATCAAAGCACAAAATAGTCAAACGCATGACTTTATAAAACCAACCAATAAAGCAAGAAAGGACAAGTACATCTCTCATGGCTACCGGAAGATTCCAAATTCTAACAAATAAAAGTACAACTGGGTTGTTAGAATGTTAGTTAAGTCTGATTAAAGTTGATGGGTGAATATAGTGCTGGCTTACACAGTGACGTAAGACATTTGTCCACAGAACTGTTGCTGAATGACATTCTGCAGGTTTGGGTTCTTCTGTTTGGATAATGTGTCCTCCAATAGCGAAAGGAAGAGCTTGGAGAACTCTTGAGCATCCTGAATGTGAAAGAAAGGCAGGAGAGAGAAATAGAGAGATGAGGATGTGTAAAATAGAAAAAGTTTACATTTGAAATTGTATTCTTCGTTTTCTTCCTATAGCCACTATAAAAATAACTAAGCTTCTGCCAAACATAGTGAACTCTTCACACACTTTCCTGTGCATGTAAAAAGATAATGAGACTACCTGCTGTTGTCCTGTGTCCAGTCCTAGCGCCTTGACCAGCCCCGAGGGGTCAATGTACCTTCTGTTGCTGTTCTGCAGCAGTGCAAACAGGTACTGCAGGTGTTCACATATGTTGCGAGGCTCGTAGTCTGAGAAAGGGAAAATGGTGTTTGAGCACTTCAATTTGGGTTTACCTGAAGAAATCTATACAGTTATCTGGTAGGGATATGCATCTGTCCATTTCAAGATGATTCAATACATATTTAGATACATGGGCGCCGATACGAAACAGAAACGATACGTTTTAGTTTGAAACAATTCAGTGCGATCCAGTTTGATTAGATGAATGAATCGATGTGATTTGGTTCGATGTGATACAATGCACTAACATTTGTTACATAAATACATTCATTTTCCATTCTAAATTAAAATCTGCTGCTGATGGAGCTGGGCCTCTCTGGCCATGATCTGTTTGAGCTGACTTATGTGTGTGTAAATTATGTACAGTCCCAGTCAAAAGTTTGGACATCTACTCATTCAAGGGTTTTTCTTTATTTTTACTATTTTCTACATTGTAGAATAATAGTGAAGACATCAAAACTATGAAATAACACATATGGAATCATGTAGTAACCACAAAAGTGTTAAATCAAAATATATTTTAAATTCTTCAAAGTAGCCACCCTTTGCCTTGATGACAGCTTTGCACTCTTGGCATGCTCTCAACCAGCTTCATGAGTAATGCTTTTCCAACAGTCTTGAAGGAGTTCCCACATATGCAAAGCACTTTTTGGCTGCTTTTCCTTCACTCTGTGGTCCAGCTCATCCCAAACCATCTCAATTGGGTTGAGGTCAGGTGATTGTGGAGGCCAGGTCATCTGATGCAGCATTCCATAACTTTCCTTCTTGGTCAAATAGCCCTTACACAACCTGGGGGTGTGCGTTTTGGGTCATTGTCCTGTTGAAAAACAAATGATAGTGGGACTAAGCGCAAACCAGATGGGATGGCGTATCGCTGCAGAATGCTGTGGTAGCCATGCTGGTTAAGTGTGCTTTGAATTCTAAATAAATCACAGACAGTGTCACCAGTAAAGCACTCCCACACCATCACACCTCCTCCTCCATGCTTCACAGTGGGAACCACACATGCAGAGATCATCCGTTCACCTTCTCTGCGTCTCACAAAGACAGTTGGAACCAAAAATCTCAAATTTGGATTTAACAGACCAAAGGACAGATTTCCACCAGTCTAATGTCCATTGCTTGTGTATCTTTGCCCAAGCTAGTCTCTTCTTCTTATTGGTGTCCTTTAGTAGTGGTTTCTTCGTATCAATTCAACCATGAAGGTCTGATTCACGCAGTCTGCTCTGAACAGTTGATGTTTACATTTACATCATTGATGTTGAAATGTGTCTGTTACTTGAACTCTGTGAAGCATTTATTTGGCCTGCAATCTGAAGTGCAGTTAACTAATGAACTTATCCTCTGCAGCAGAGGTAACTCTGGGTCTTCCTTTCCTGTGGCGGTCCTCATGAGAGCCAGTTTCATCATAGCGCTTGATGGTTTTTGTGCCTGCACTTGAAGAAACTTTCAAAGTTCTTGAAATGTTCCGGATTGACTGACCTTCATGTCTTACGTAATGATGGACTGTCGTTTCTCTTTGCTTATTCTTGCCATAATATGGACTTGGTCTTTTACCAAATAGGGCTATCTTCTGTATACCACCCCTACTTTGTCACAACACAACTGATTGGCTCAAACGCATTAAGAAGGAAAGAAATTCCACAAATTAATTTTTAACAAGGCACACCTGTTAATTTAAATGCATTCCAGTTGACTACCTCATGAAGCTGGTTGAGAGTATGCCAAGAGTGTACAAAGCTGTCATCAAGGCAAAGGGTGGCTACTTTGAAGAATCTCAAATATAAAATATATTTTGATTTGTTTAACACTGTTTTGGCTATTACATGATTCCATATGTGTTATTTCATAGTTTTGCTGTCTTCACTATTATTCTACAATGTAGAAAATAATAAAACTCTGGAATGAGTAGGTGTGTCCAAACTTTTGACTGGTACTGTATATGGTAGATGTAGGCACCTGAGCAAAGCCATAAGGGAAACTGGGAATCTACCACCTTACTATTAGTTGGGGGGGGGGCAATGTTTGCTTTTTGTCCCCCCCCACCACTTGTCATTTTTTTGTTAGAGCTAGTAATGTATCAATATTTACCTGTAAAAAATGTGCTATGACATAGCCAATGAATATAGGAAATTATCACCTTTATCCTGTATATCAACAAATTATTATATATTGTTTCAAGAAAAATGACCAAAACTATTGCTGATGGTGAACCTGAACATTCAAAATAAAATTGAATGTAAACCCTGATCAGCATGTACAGCCAGATGAGAGTTGTGTCTAAGGCAGTAGCTTAGGCTACTTTTATTCAGGTAAAACACAATTTTCAACAGCGCATTTTACAGAATGGCACACTTAGATGTGCCAATGAGGAATTGGCCTACTTCTCATTGGTCAGCGTGAAGCTGCGCACGGCGCACAGTTTGACTAGGCTACTGATATTGCCTGCGGTTGTTCAGCATGCAATATGACTTGTAGATCAATTACTGTCAACACAATAGTACTAATTTGGGGGGTGCTTATATTTCTCCTGTTACACACAAGTGTGTAATGCTAATATGTTTTTTTGCATATCCAAACTTCCCGAGACACCAGCAATTAGGGTTAAGTGCCTTGCTCAAGGGCACAGCGACAGATTTGTTTTACCTTGTCGGCTCCGGTATTTGAACCAGCAACTTTTTGGTTACTGGCCCAACACTCTAATCTCGAGGCTAACTGCCGCCAATTACATGCTTAGTTAGACACTGAAGGTCAGGACGTAGTTGTCACAAAAGATTAGGGTTTTTTGGAAGGTAGAGAGAAAGTAATTTGAGCAAATGTGGATCGATTTGGGGTCCCACGGGCCGATGCATTTATATCTTAAACATTTGAAACGTGGACCGATGCGTATTGGTAAATTGTTACATCCCTACAGTCTGAGCTTATCTCCAAGGGCTAGCACACCTGAGTCCATGTTGTGCTCCTCTGCCCGGGCGTTCTGACACAGGTACAGGGTCCTGCGCAGCTCCAGGTTGTGGAACCACACCTGCAGGAAGGTGTTGACGTAACACGTGGCGCCCAGGTTCGTCAGACCCACAAACGTGTTCTGAGAGAGGGGAAGAGCAAGAACAAGAGGGGGGAGGGGATAGGGATATGGATAAGGGGGGTAAGAGAGAGTTGGACAAGTTCAAACAAACGTATCTCTTATTCATCCAGTGTTTTCAAATCAGTGCAGATGAAAGGCAGACAATTTAACTTGAAATTGACCCAAGTCATGTAGATTTATAAACAGGCAGGAGCACATCCTTGCAGGTGTAAATCTGAGTTCATGATGAATCTTCTGGATGTCGGCCTACCTTGTCCCGGCGCTCTGAATTTGGATCGTCAATGTTGTGGAAGCTGTTCTCATTGATCTCCCCCAACCAGGCATGTTCCCCAACACCGACAAGACAATTTGGGTTCCCTTTACAATTCCTCCTTTATAAGCATGGTAACAAGTCAGGGGGAGAGACCTCAATATCCTAACAACAATCTAATTTTTTAAGTAAATATAGACAGTGGCTTCAGGCATTGAAACCAGGGAATAACGTCAAGCATTAGGAAGCAGATACCGTTCTGTAATGTGAATATCAAAATACTTGAGGAAAGGAAACGAGTCATGAAAAGCATTTCACCCATCTTTCCATAGCTGAAATCTCATATTGTGTATGCACATGACATTCAACGGAGTGACTAGCTAGCTACAAGATAATCAAATAGCAGACAAAAGAAGATAGTTGTGCAACACAATTCACTCTTAGTGATCTGGCAACATTATAGCAGTTGAATATGACATAAACGCCAAGTTTTAAGGATGGGAATTGAAGAAATTTGAAAAATTGTTAGCTATGTGTTCCTATTTACCTGCATGCTCCCCTCTTGCACGCCGGTACACAGATTCGGTAAGCTATCTCAATATGTTCTCGTTGTATGTCCTCCGGTCTCACCGACTCGACCCAGCGCCAGGCTGCTTTCTCAAGCTGTACGCGAGGCGCCATTCTGCAAGAAAAACAGAGCCTACCATGGGTACCCTGACAAAGAGGTACCGAGGATGCTCCGGCCTAGTTAACTTGCCCTGCTAGCACAGCTACAGTCACTCAACGTCGTTAGTTAGCCAGCTGGCTAAATATAGCTAGTCGGCGGCAAAACGCAACCAATAATAATTCAATGTTATGCACATCAGGCAACCAGTTCAAACGACATAAGAATTGAATTACATCAACTAAACGTCCTTCTAACATAGGCTAACAATAGAATCCGATCAGCGTATGCTCGTAGCTACCTAGCTACCAATCATAATGCTAGCTAGCGTGTCAGATATTTCCCACTGCAAATAATTGCGTAGCTAGCTAGCTAGCTCTCAAGCTAACTAGCTACGCATCATGTCTTGCTAACGTTAGCAGATTTTTTTAAAGAGTTAAATGTACATTCGAACCTTTCGTGCGTGTATCACAAACTTCTGATTGTGCAGCTGCATATATTTTCATATTTTATTCACAGTTTGTTTTAGATTTAGCGCTATTGCGTCAGTTTTTAAATAAATATTTCATCCTTCAGTTTCAAACTTGTGAAAGGCGCAAGTACTTACGCATGACGTACCATTGTTGTCTACGTAGCTACGTCCCTTTCAAAGAAAAGGCGGGCGGTGGAGCATACCACAGTGAGTTTTTCCAAAGACAGTAAAGAAACTGTATTTTTTCTTCTCGATTATTGGACGCATTCGTCTGTGAACAGAACCTTCATCCAGTATGTTTTTTTTTGCATCCGGTCTGTATTTAGTAATGGGAAATTCATTTCACGCCACTTCAATACCGAAGTGACCGTTTCGTAGTAGGTTAGGATAATTAATGTGACAGGTTAGGGAAATTGTTAGGGCTAGGATTAGCGAAAATGCTCTACTAACCTGCTAAGAAAATCACTTTACAAAATAGCCTCCAACACTATTCAGCAAATTGGATGTAGTCTATCACAGTGCCATCCATTTTGTCACCAAAGCCCTATATACTACCCACCACTGTGACCTGTACGCTCTTGTTGGCTGGCCCTCACTACATATTCGTCGCCAAACCCACTGGCTCCAGGCCATCTATAAATCACTGCTAGGCAAATCCCCGCCTTATCTTAGCTCATTGGTCACCATAGCAACACCCACCCGTAGTATGCGCTCCAGCAGGTATATCTCACTGGTCATCCCCAAAGCCAACACCTCCTTTGGCCGCCATTCCTTCCAGTTCTCTGCTGCCAATGACTGGAACGAATTGCAAAAATCTCTGAAGCTGGAGACTCTTATCTCCCTCACTAACTTTAAGCATCAGTTGTCAGAGCAGCTTACCGATCACTGCACCTGTACACAGCCCATCTGAAATTAGCCCACCCAACTACCTCATCCCCATATTGTTATTTATTTTGCTCATTTGCACCCCAGTATCTCTATTTGCACATCATCTCTTGCACATCTATCATTCCAGTGTTAATACTAATTGTAATTATTTTTGCACTATGGCCTATTTATTGCCTTACCTCCATAACTTGCTACATTCGAACACACTGTATATATATTTTCTGTTGTATTTTTGACTTTATGTTTTGTTTTACCCCATATGTAACTCTGTGTTGTTGTTTTATCGCACTGCTTTGCTTTATCTTGGCCAGGTCGCAGTTGTAAATGAGAACTTGTTCTCAACTGGTTTACCTGGTTAAATAAAGGTGGGGGGGGGGGGGAATAGCCGTTAATTTGGCTCCCAAACTGCTCTTTGTTCAGTTGGCTACTGCCTAAAATTAATGAAAAATAGCAAATTTTTAATGTAAAACCTAAAGGGTTGCCTACATGGACGTTTCTTTTCAGTGCGCACAAACCTGTCATTCGTGGATACATATAGTGATGTGATGGTTGTTCCCGAATGAACCAATCTTTTTTAATGGATCTTTTTGGTGAACTTCGTGAACCGAAACGCATCTGCGAAAGAGCCATTAATTTGGCTCCCTGATTTGCATAGCTTACTGCTAGACTACTGCTTTTTGAGCTCCTGACAACGATTAGGCTATCTGTAGATAAATTATAAAAACATTCTCTGGAGATGGTAATTCCTCACTGCAGGGATAATAAGGACTCCAGCCACCCACGTCATAGACTGTTCTCTCTGCTACCGCACGGAAAGCGGTACCGGAGTGCCAAGTCTAGGTCCAAAAGGCTTCTTAACAGCTTCTACCCCCAAGCCATAAGACTCCTGGACAGTAATCATGGCTACCCGGACTATTTGCATTGCCCCCCCCCCCCACCCAACCCCCTCTTTTACGCTGCTGCTGCTCTGTTCATTATTTATGCATAGTCACTTTAACTCTACCCACATATGCATATTACCTCAATTACCTCGACTAACCGGTGCCCCCGCACATTGACTCTGTACCGGTACCCCCTGTATATAACCTCCCTACTGTTATTTTATTTTACTGCTGCTCTTTAATTATTTGCTTTTTTTTATTTTTTTCTTAAACTGCATTGTTGGTTATGGGCTTGTAAGTAAGCATTTTCCTCTAATGTCTACACCTGTTGTATTCGGCGCATGTGGCAAATAAAAATGTATTTGATTTGATTTGAGTGAAGAGAGAGCCTCATTCTGATCCACACTCCAGTTCAAATACGTTTTTACCTGACAGATGTTTTTTTGTGTTTTTTTTACACAAAGCAAAAATTGAGCAAAAATGGAGTGTGGACCACACTCCACTTTAGCGAGGCTCTCTCCTCACTACCTATTGTTCCTGCAGTGAGGAATCACCATCTCCAGAGAATATTTTGTTTAACTTATCTACAGATAGCCTAATAATTTTGGAGCTAAAAAAGCAGTAGCCTAGCAGTATGCTGTAGTGTCGAGAAAACGATGCTTAGATGCGGTGAGAACAAGGAATCCGCTGACACTGTACTTTGATTATAAAGGTTTATTATATCAAAGGAATTCAGCGTCAATTTACAGACATCTGCAGACATCTGGAGAATAACCGGCCCCAATCTCTAATATGTTATTCTCCCCTCCTTTGTCCCAAACCATAGTATATATATCCTATGTAACCTGATATGGGTGTTTTCCCCTACAGACCAATCCCAGGACTCCACCTAACAGACTTCCTCTATTTTAGGGTGCCCCTATAGAAATACTCTCCAGATGCTTTCTCAAGCTGAGTCAACATCCTCTAAGACCATTTGCAACCGTCAGCAAAGTCATAAATTGTTCAGACACTACAATGCAAATCAGGCAGCCAAATTAACTGCTCTTTCACCAATGCGATTCACTTCCCGATGTTCACCAAAAATAATGACAGGTACGCACTGAAAATAAACTTCCAAAGGGATAATAGATTTCATTAGATTGAAACTTTAAATACACTGCCAATTGATTTATTATGGAGTGGAAATAGATTACTCTACTCAGGGCTGGATTAATGCTGAGGTTTACCAGGGCTGCAGCCCCTGTGCCCAGGCCCATTGGGGGCCCTAGAGGAAGCAATAAAACAACAACCGCCAACTACAGGAGGACTCAGGAGCCCACTCTCAATGAGTGTAGACAGCCTGCTTCTGCCTGCTAATCTTCAGATGGGGGAAGGAGAGGAGGTAGGGGGCCCACGTGGGTAACTGATTAATATATATATATATTTTTAATAAACTGCATAATAAATACATGTGACTGGTCAATTGTGTGAGTCAGGGGCTGGGCCCAAGCCCATAGGGAGCCCAAGAGGCAAAAAAAACAAATAAAATATATATTTTTTATTATTATAATTTTTAATCCAACCACAGGAGCCCGCTCTCAATGTTCAAAATACACCAGAGAGCATAAATTAGCCAAGAGGATCAATAGTTTAAAAAAAACGGTGGATTAAGTTTCATCACAAGCACATACAGGTACCTTATATATACAAAAGTATGTGGACACCCCTTCAAATTAGTGGATTCGGCTATTTCAGCCACACCCGTTGCTTACATACAATCGAGAACACAGCCATGCAATCTCAATAAACAAACATTGGCAGTAGAATAGCTTTACTGAAGAGCTCAGTGACTTTCAATGTGGCACTGTCTTAGGATGCCACCTTTCCAACAAGTCAGTCCGTAAAATTTCTGCCCTGCTAGAGCTGCCCCAGTCAACTGTAAGTGCTGTTATTGTGAAGTGGAAATGTCTAGGCGCAACATCGGCTCAGCCGCGAAGTGGTAGGCCACACAAGCTCACAGATACGGGACTGCCGAGTGCTAAAGCGCGTGGCACGTAAAAATTGTCTGTCCTCGGTTGCAACACTCACTACTGAGTTCCAAACTGCTTCAGGAAGCAACATCAGCACAATAACTGTTGGTCGGGAGCTTCATGAAATGGGTTTCCATGGCCGAGCAGCAACACACAAGCCTAAGATCACCATGCGCAATGCCAAGCGTCGGCTAGAGTGGTGTAAAGCTCGCCGACATTGGACTCTGGAGCAGTGGAAACTAGTTCTCTGTAGTGATGAATCACACTTCACCATGGCAGTCCAACGGACAAATCTGGTTTTGGCGGATGCCAGGAGAACGCTACCAGCCTGAATGAATAGTGCCAACTGTAAAGTTTGGTGGAGGAGGAATAATGGTCTGGGGCTGTTTTTCATGGTTCGGGCTAGGCCCCTTAGTTCCAGTGAAGGGAAATCTTAACGCTACAGGATACAATGACATTCTAGACGATTCTGTGCTTCCAACTTTGTGGCAACAGTTTGTGGAAGGCCCTTTCCTGTTTCAGCATGACAATGCCCCCATGCACAAAGCGAGGTCCATACAGAAATGGTTTGTCGAGATCAGTGTGGAAGAACTTGCCTGGCCTGCACAGAGCCCTGACCTCAACCCCATTGAACCCCTTTGTGATGAATTTGAACGCCGACTGCGAGCCAGGCCTAATCGCCCAACATCAGTGCCTGACCTCACTAATGTTCTTGTGACTGAATGGAAGCAAGTTCCAACATCTAGTGGAAAGCCTTCCCAGAAGAGTGGAGGCTGTTATAGCAGCAAAGGGGGGACCAACTCCATATTAATGCCCATGTTATTGGAATGAGATGTTTGACGAGCAGGTGTCCACATACTTTTGGTCATGTAGTGTATCTGCCAAAATAAAGGAAACACCAACATAACGTGTCTTAAAAGGGTGTTGGGCCACCACGAGCTGCCAGTACAGCTTCAATGCGTCTTGGCATAGATTCTACAAGTGGACCAAAACCATGCCAGGAAAATGCACCCAACACCAACACATATACTTTGTATCCCTCATTTAGTCAAGCCCCGGGGCCTATGATTTCTTCATCCGGCCCTGACTCCACTGTTTCAGCAATTGCAAAAGCATGCAGCAGTTGTATGATAAAAGCGGTGATAATCCACTGGGCACATATGTCAGTTCAACATCTACTTTTGGTTTACATTTGGTTGATTGGTCAACTAACGTGAATTCAATATAAAATCAACCAAAAACGTCACCATGTCATTGGATTTAGGTTAAAAGTTGGGTGAAAAAAAAAGGAAATGCCCTTCCTTTGATGACTTTTTGCACATCCAATGAGTTCTCCACGTTGATTCAATGTAATCACATTTATTGTTTAGGTTTAAATGAGTTGGAAACAACGCTGATTCAACCAGTTGTTGCCCAATGTTAGGCTACAGTTCAGTGAGGATAGGCTACTAGACCTCTCTGGGATGCAACTAGTCAGAGACCTCATCAACTTTGGTGATGCTCTTGCTTCCTAACTTGAGGCTTGAAGCAGAGTGGCCCAACAACATGATAGCTGGTAGCCTGTAGTTGTGTCTTTGAAAGGCAGATATTGACCAGACATGTTTGATTTTGTGGTGAAAAAGACAGCAAAATAGATTGCAGGCCTCTTATTTCTTATTCTGAAAATAAAAGGCACTCAGAAGTACACTCTCTGTAAATGTGTCCCTAATTGAGTGCGAGTGCCACTCCAGGGTTCTCTTGTGAATCTCTTTTATGAGCCACCCTCTCACCCTTGACCTGGACTTTAGAGGTCTGAGTGTCACTGTTAGGTCATGGATGAAATGTGCCATGAGTTGGCTATTAATAATAAATCACAACAAATCTAAGCATTTTTGTTCATTTAGCAATTAGGCTGTAGGCCTACTGACAAAAAAAAAGGAGACTATAGGCCTATGCAGGTGCTCCCATCCCCAGAGGTCAGGGTACTTTATAGCAGAGTCAACTCTTGCTTAAGTGCAGTGAATCTACCGAGGTGAAGTTATTCAAAAGGGAGAGGGAGACAGATGAGGTCGTCGGTGCCGTTTAATGCGCGCTACTGGAGAGTCGGTGAATGGGGGCGGATAGAGGGGCCACAGTTCCGCTCTTCCTTTGGAAACATCGCTTTGCAGCCGTTGTCATGGAAATCGCAGGACACGTAGATGGATTCTACAAAGAAGGGGGCTTCAAAGGAACAAAAGCCAGTATGATAAAGCGTACTACTCCTAAAGGCGTCAGAAACATTAAAAGGGAATGTTCCTTGTGCATCCGTTAAATGAAGACCGCGCTTCTCTTGGCACACCGACAACCGAATCTCCACAAAGTGCTTTTGCAATATGGTTGCTTTCAGTGAAGAACATAATTTTAAACCGAATCAGAAACGCATGCAACACATGTGAGTAGTTTTGGGGCATGGCATACGCAGGCCTGAGTACGCACCTGAGTGGAACAACATCCGTTGTGCTTGGGAGTAGGCTACCAAGATGGCAAACAAGGGGAATAAACTTCAGAGCCTGTCAAAAGTGTATGTTCTGCTCAGCATAATGACACTCAAGACCAATGCCATCGAGACGGGTAAGGAGATGGAAGCTCAATTTTAAGATGTATTCCGTCGCCATTTCAGCCACTTGCCACTTGTTGCCATTACCGTGACGCACTGCCTTGTGCACGTAATTTAGCCTATTTGTTGCTCCTGGCTCTCTCATTGCGCCACTGGGCTTTTGTCACCGAAAACAGTGTGTCTTTTTGCGTCACTGTAATTAATCATATATATTATATTCTTGACCAAATACCTGTTGATTTGAACTCTGCTTTCTTAAACAAATTGTCATTGAAACAGGCGCATACCCATGGATAAGAAAATCATGCATATAGGGTATGCCCATGGCGCCAGGTGTTAGGGCCGCAGCTGAACGGTCATTTGTGACTATTCTTAATTTGTGAAATAATAGTTTACACATGGGGTTGAATGATCTTTAATTACACTTTAATTCATGGAATATTTCTGGCTTTTTGACAACCACCTTAAAATATTTTGTTCACTTTTTGTTCACTTTATGTTGTATTCCACAGAAATAGTCTACAGACTTTTGACATTTTTCTATGCTTTTATCATTATCAACACCGGATAATTGGGAAATAAACATTATTTTATTATTGATTTATTGAGTGAACAGAAAAAAAACATATTTTGAACTGGATATCTCATGTGGCTTTTACTATTTCTAGGCATTATCAAAATAATTTTCTTGAGCCATGCAATTTCAGCTCATTCTCTACAGATGTGATTAATTTTTTTGAATAACAGAACATTACCAGTTATAACGATAGTTATATTTAATTCCGTGTTTATACCTTTCACAAATGCAGAATAATGCAGAATTTGAATTTCTGTCATTTATGCAGTTACTTTTAGATTATGAGGCTTGCATTTAATTGAATATTGTCCCTAACCCTTCACCAAATTATTTAAGATAAATTATATATAATCCTTTAGGTCCAGCTTCATTCAAGGCTCAAATAAATACATGTTAGCTTTCTGTCATTGACATTAGGATAATACATGGATGTACCGTTGGGGCAGCAGCCCTTTTCAGAGGTATTTCTCACTACTGTGTGTGAGCGTGGGAGCGTGTCATCAGGAGTTGCCCATGCCTTCTTAGTTGTCTTTTCCCTACTGGACTACAGTAGTACCAGAGCTGTTTATTTTTAAACTGTAAAACCCTTTATTGGGGACTAACTGTTCTGCTGTTGTCCATGTTTTGGACAGTGCTTCTCTTGCGGGCATCGTGTTTACCTGGGGGGTATTGTGGGACGGGTTGTTTCCCACCAATAGTGGCTCCTCAGTGTCCTTCCTTGGAACGATCCAGTGGTCGCCTGTGGATACAGAGCTAATAAAACCAGGAAGGGGTTGTAAATATTCCCATTATCTGGCTCACTGCCCAGAGTGGGTGTCTGGAGCAGCAGTTCAGGTCCAGTTCTGGCTATTTGCTCCTCCTAATCACCTGCAACAATCAGCTGTAGACTAACTCAGTTGTGTTTTAGTTTATCTTCGTTTTTATTATTAATCTCATCATTCGGTAAAGGTCAGTGACTCAGTGGGACTGTGGAGAAACAGAGAAAGTAGATTGTTTGTTTACACATCACATCCTCACAGACAAGTAGTTTGTTCCTTCATGGTACTTCTACATAGAGCATGGCGTTTGCAACACCAGGGTTGTGGGTTCAATTCCCATGGGGGGCCAGTATGAAAAATAAAAAAATTATGTATGCACTCTAACTGTAAGTCGCTTTGGATAAGAGCGTCTGCTAAATGACTAAAAATGTAAATGTAAAATGTACATCTGTTTGTTTTCCTCCAGTCAACGTGGTGGACTTCTGTGGCCAGAACATCCGGGGCAACGGGATGATCGTCAACTCACACCAGGAGTCCAAGAAGTACTACTTTGTCACCATGGGAACAGACTGCCACTTCACTATGCAGGCTGCCTCCCCCAAGGACAAGGTGCCCACCACTAACCGCACTTAGCCCCCACCTCCATTTTGGTGCTCCCTACAGATGTATGCCCAATATCCCAAATCCACTCCTAGGCCTAGATCTTAGAGGACTGGATAAGTATATGCAATATGGTAATATTTCCTTCTTGACTTCCCACACCTATCCAGTCCTTTCAGATCCAAGGGTTAGGGGCTAGGGGTCACTGAGTGATAATCCCAATACTTTACACATTATCTTCCTTGCAATGTCCATCACCTAAACATGCCCCCCTTCCTCTTCTCCCTGTGAAGGTACAGTTCCACTTCCGCTTCTTCCTCGTCTACAGCCTGCTTCGTTTAGCACCCCAAAGTCCCGCCCCCCTCTTCCCTGAGTCCCCCCGGGGCCTCCGATTGGAGCCTTCGACTCCAGTGGTGGAGCCAGGGGACCCATGTCATGCGGGGTCATACATTCAGTTCTATGACGGGCGGGACAAGAACTCACCTCCTATTGGGCCACCGCTATGTGGGAAGAGCCCACCCCGCCCGGTGCTGTCCACAGGGAATCACCTGACCCTGCGTCTGGCAACCCGCGGTACCCAGCCCAGAGTGGACTTTGTGGGGGACTTTACCTCCTTCAGACTGGGTGAGACATGACACGTGGATGTTTGCCACATATTAATTAGTTGTAGTTTTATAATCGTCTGACGTCAGTGTTGAAATCTAACTCATCATTACAATCGTAGCCAACTCATTAGCTGTAGTTTGTGCAGTTTGTAACCAATCAAATGTACCACCTTGCTCCATCCGTTTTCAGGTTTTAACCAATCAGCATGCAGCGGCGAGCCTTATTTCCTGTGTCAGAATGGGAAGTGTATCCCGATGAGTCTGGTGTGTGACGACAAGGGCATCGATAACTGTGGGGACGGGAGCGACCTGGAGGATCACCTGCCCTCAGGGTGCAAAGGTCACTTAGGTAAGACACCTGTGCAGCTACCTCTTCAACAAGCCATTAAAGGTGTTCTATGTGGCACTTTTCAGACTCATTCTCACTATTGTTACACTATTCCACAGTTTATACACTATATTTTGGTTTATTGGTTAGGACAGAAGAAGAGAGGAAAGATAGAGGAGAGTGTGCTGAAATGGCAGTAGCCGGGTTCGAACCCATGCTGTATATGTGCACCAGAGGCAGCAGCTTAGATTGCTAGACCACCCTAGACCATCCAATTGTATTATTCTACTGCTCTTATATCCTGTACAACTCTTTTCCATATTATTACTGTAAATTGGAATGTGTTCTCAGTCACCTTACCTACTAATGGAAAGGTAAATAGCACCTGTGTCCTCTCCTCAGCAGGTCAGCTGGCTCCAGCCCAAGCCCCTCCCCCAGCAGTGACCCCAACCCCTCCTGTCTTAAACCCGCCCACTTTTCCCATGTCCACCTATAGGAACTGTGGCACTCTGGACGGCGTACCCAATCACGACTCAGTGACAGGTGAGTGACAACTGGTACAGGTGATGCAGGTTATTGTTTTCTTCTTGACCAACTAGGGGGTTGTTTTTATACAAGGATCAGTTCCCAACACCCTAAGCAGCATTGGAAGAAAGCGAATGTTTCTGGTTTCCAGGGATACAGTATTTTCAACCTAACTTCCGTTTCCCCTGAAAACGGAGGTGGGGACTCCGTTCAGGTGTCTTTTTCGCCTGCTACATAAGGTTAGTTCCCAATGACTTACCTGGTTAAGTAAAGGTTAATAGAATAAATATTTCAACCAAAACTCAGTGTTTTACTTGTACTATATCTCACAGTGGCTTTTTGTAAAATATCCCTTATTTCTAAACTGCTGGGTAAGATACTT
Organism: Coregonus clupeaformis; assembly: GCF_020615455.1. Classification (NCBI taxonomy): domain Eukaryota; kingdom Metazoa; phylum Chordata; class Actinopteri; order Salmoniformes; family Salmonidae; genus Coregonus; species Coregonus clupeaformis. Next base: position 25,472,035 of record NC_059203.1, read on the forward strand.
TTTGGGAGCATAAATCAGTGTAGGGGTATTGTACAGTATGTGTCTGTAAACTCTATTTGGGCACAAAGTAACAGGAACCTAATTCAAATGCAAAGCATATCGATGACAGGGGGCATAAAACTAATTGGGCTGCCAATAGGTCTTTATTTCAACCTTATCGGGGTGAAGATGACCCCTTTGAGTGCCCAGTCATGTTGGTGTTCTATTGACAATGGTGCAAATAGATACTGAGGCTGGCCTGGCCATTAGCCTCACATTACCTTTTTGTCTGTGGCAAACCACCAGATATCCAGTCAAGACCACAATCATTATTTTATTCATTCCAATTCAACTGGCTAACAGGAGAAAAATGTCTGTGCAAATTGCCATTCGTGATAACAGGTATATTTTTCTGCCTAAATTAAGGGATGATTGCATCGTCATTGAATACAAGGAAAAGTATTTTCTGTGATTTGGCAACAAAGCATTCTGATGTTTTTACTATTCAAATAAAATAAAATCAAGCTTTATTTATACAGCACATTTCAGACATGGAATGCAACGCAATGTGCTTTACAGGAAAAAACTAATAAAAACAATGAAAATAAAAGCTGAAATATTTACTAAACAGCAAACATAAGATAAAAATCTAAAGAATGACACAAACTGAACAATTAAAAAGCACCCTAAAGAAAATAAAAGATAAAATATGTGTTTTAAGATCTCTTTTAAATATGTCCACAGATTCAGCCCCCCTCAGGTTCTCTGGCAGGCTATTCCAGAGGCTGGGGGCATAATAACTAAAGGCTGCCTCTCCATGCCTCTTGGTTCTAGGCTTTGGGATAGTTAAAAGGCCAGTGCCAGAGAACCTGAAGGACCTATTGGGTACATAACTTAAAAGCATGTTTGACGTGTACTGGGGTACACAATTGTGGATTGATTTAAAAACCAATAAAAAAATTGTACAATTAATTCTGACTCACAGGCAGCAAGTACAGAGACCTTAAAACCGGTGTAATGTGTACTCTCCGTCTGGTCTTGATCAGTACCCATGCTGCAGCATTCTGTATGTTTTGCAGTTGACCAATGGCTTTCTTGGGTATACCAGACAGGAGAGCATTGTAGTAGTCAATCCTGCTTGTAATAAAAGCATGGATGAGTCTCTCTGTATCAGCCTGAGAGAGAAACGGCCGCACCTTGGCAATGTTCCTCAGGTGGTAAAAAGCTATTTTGGTCACATTCCTAATGTGTGATTTGAAATTTTATTCAGAATCTAAAATAACACGTAGGTTTTTTATCTTTATTGCCTGTGAATTAAAATGTGTGCTTTGGCTCCAACAATAAGTACCTCGGTCTTGTCTTGATTTAGCTGGAGAAAGTTGTGAGCCATCCAAGTATTTAAATCACTAATACAGTCTAATAATTTATCCTTGGAGCTAAAATCCTCTGGTGACACAGAAATGTAAAGTTGTGTATCGTATGCGTAGCAGTGAAAATCAATGCTGTGTTTTAATTTTTACCCCCTTTTTCGTGATATCCAATTGGTAGTTACGATCTTGTCTCATCGCTGCAACTCCCCAACGGACTCAGGCCCACCAAGCCGTCCAAAACATGACCCACCAAGCCGTCCAACTGACGACCGGAGTCAGCTTTCAGGCGCCCGGCCTGCCACAAGGAGTCGCTAGAACATTAGCCAAAGAAATCCCCCCGGCCAAACCCTCCCCTAACCCGGACGACGCTGGGCCAATTGTGAGCCGCCCCATGGGGCTCCTGGTCACGGCTGGCTGTGACACAGCCTGGGATCAAACCCGAGGCTGTAATGGCGCCTCAGCACTGCGATGCAGTGCCTTAGACCGCTGCACCACTCGGGAGGCAATGCTGTGCTTTCTGATAACGCTGCCAAGGGGTAACATATATAAACTGAACAGTACCGGACCCAAAATCGAACCTTGTGGAACGCCACATGTGATATGTATTTTCTCTGAGTTACATTATGTTCAAGGGTGACAAAATTCTCGACCGGTAAAATAAGTCCTAAACCAATTTAGAACTGGACCAGAGAGGCCATTTCCAGAAGGACATCATGGTCAACAGTGTCGAATGCAGCACTCAAATCTAAGAGTACAGAGAGCTGTTTGGCATCTGTGTTGGCTCTAAAATAATTTACCACTTTAACTAAGGCTGTCTCTGTGCTGTGGTGGGCCCGAAAACCCGATTGGAATTTTTCAAAAATACAGTTGCCACTTAAAAAATTATTTAGCTGTTTGAAAACAAATTTCTCCCGAATTTTGCTTAAGAATGGAAGGTTAGGGATTGGCCAAAAAATTGCACGCAGACCCCATTGCTAACTGTACTCTACTCTCACCCCTCCACGCTCCTCCAGACTCTCCACCCTACTTGTCCCTGCTGGCGCTCTTCATCGCACTGGGTGTGATAGCTGGTGTGGTCCTGCTGTGTTGGTGCTGCTGGTCTCCAGGCTGGTTCCTCTGGAGGATCAGTGTCTGCCGCTTCCTACCCTGCTGTAACTCAGCCTGTGCCTCCTGCAAGCTCTGTGCCCGAAGCTGTGCCCAGAACAAGGAGCACCGACCGGCTAAGGTTTCACCACAAGGACAGGTCCCAATCAACTGTGCCGCCTTGGCCACCCTCACCACAGCCCCGGCTAACGCCACCACTATCACTGTGTAGGGGGGCAATGCGGCAGCTATATAGCGCCGGACTGTTGTCGCTATGTAGCGTAACCACCATGATGGCTAACAGTGAGACAGATGGACTGCTGGACATGATGACCCAGACTTCATGTTCTAGACTGATGGACTGAGACGAGACTCATCTTTTTGCTGGGTTACAAGAATGTCATGGAAGAAGCGGTACTGCAGGGTGTAGATCTCAATTTTCAGTGGAAATGAGACAGTCATTATCTTCTCCCTACATTTGGACAGTTCTTAAAATGGGGAGAGGCTTCACTTTTGAATGTTTGAGTCACTGTATGATTATTTTTTTGTTGTTGCTTTAAACAATGAATGACTGGCGCTAAATCCGGGACACTCAAATTAGTATGATATGTTACATTTGGTATGGTTACACAAGACAGAAGGTTACTTAAGGCAAAAACGAAAGGAGGGTGGTTTGTCGGGGTGGATGGGTAAGTGTATAACGTAAACGTCTAGCAACCCAAAGGTTGCGTGTTCAAATCTCATCACGGACAACTTTAGCATTTTAGCTAATTAGCAACTTTGCAACTTCTGACTATTTTTTAGCTACTTTGCAACTACTTAGCATGTTAGCTAACCCTTCCCCTAACCCTAACCTTAACCCTTTAACCTAACTCGTAACCCTAACCCTAACCGTAACCCCTAACCCTAACCCCTAGCTAACATTAGCCACCTAGCTAACGTTAGTGTTAGCCACCTAGCTAACGTTAGCATTAGCCACCTAGCTAACGTTAGCCAAAACAACTTGTAATTCTTAACATATCATACGTATTGCAAATTCGTAACATATTGTATGAATTGCAATTCGTAACATATTATACAAGTTGTAATTTGTAACATATCATACGAATTGTAATTCGTAACATATCATACGAAATGGATGATGGACATTCACAAATGTATACCAAACGTAACATATCATACTAATTTGAGTGGCCTGGATTTTAATTTACTATGTTACGTCTACCCCTGAGTCCAGGTTGCTTCTTCGGACTGTTTTGTATTTAAATGCACTAGTGGACCAACATAGGAGGTTATTTTCTGAATGTAACGTAACCCAGGTTCACCTATTCAATTCTATCAAGTTTGGCATAAGACTCCTAGTTACAAAAGCATGAGAAATTCCACTCCCCTCAACTTTTCACTCCCCTCAACCTGCTCCCACTGAAATGTTCCTTTCCCACACATGTAAGCCCGTTACTCAGCAGGGACTCGCTTGATCTGCTGAAATAGATATTGTTTTGTTGCGGGCAACCATACATACTATGTCGGCGCTCATGTCTGCCATGTACACTCATCCTGCCTAGATTGAGTAGACACATAACCTTTCTTGGTTTTCCTGCTGTGCTTGTTGTGTAACTAGATTACACAGTGCCCCCACCTCTGTCTTTTGAGTGATTTGGAGAGGTGCTCTCGAGGCTTGTTAAGGGTGACACATGCTTGACTAAACGCTGAGTTTCTCTCTTCTGAGTTGCCAAGTGACAATTGAAGCTATGTTCCCCCCAACCTCTCAAACTCTTACTCTCTCTCTTTCTTAGAGACTTAAGACAAACGGATATGAACTAAGCTGGAAGAGATGATAATGTACCAGGTGCATTAGTATCATTTTCTACACTAGGGCGTCTCCCTAACTTTCAGACATGATACCAAAAAACATGTGTTTTCAACACCACAAACAAGAAGACATAGGGCTTTGGTTGTGTCACACAGACCAAAATGATTTGTGTCTCTAGAACTACTGTGTAAATACATAATTTCCCATAGATGTTTCTTTGTATTCAGAAGGCTAAAGTGATTTCTACCACTACCTTTGTATTATTCACAATCTCCATATTCAAAAGCAAATTGTGTGTGCTTATAGTCTGTCGTACGTTTGTCTGAAATGTCATCATTATCTATTTTTCACACTTTTGTTTAAGTTTATACTTGATTTCTCATATCCACAGACAACTAGGAAATTGTTTGCGTAATCACCGCTGCCTGATATACACCGAGTGTACAAAACATTAGGAACACCTGCTCTCTCCATGACATAGACTGACCAGGTGAATCCAGGTGAAAGCTATGATCCCTTATTGATGTCACTTGTTAAATCCACTTCAATCAGTGTAGATGAAGGTAAGGAGACAGGTTAAAGAGGGATTTATTTTTAAGCCTTGAGACAATTGAGACGGATTGTGTATGTGTGCCATTCAGAGGGTGAATGGGCAAGACTGAAGATGAAAGTGCCTTTAAACGGGGTATGGTAGTAGGTGCCAGGCGCACTGGTTTGTGTCAAGAACTGCAACGCTGCTGGGTTTTTCACACTCAACAGTTTCCCTTGTGTATCAAGAATGGCCCACCACCCAAAAGACATCCAGCCAACTTGACACAACTGTGGGAAGCATTGGAGTCAACATGGGCCAGCATCCCTGTGGAACGCTTTCGACACCTTGTAGAGTGTATGTAAATATATGTTTGACAATATTAAACTTAGAACATTGAAGATTAATTCGACATTGTCACGTTATATACTGTAGCCTTTCAAATATAATTTTTTTATGAAATGTACAAATACTTTGATATTTGGCAGAATAAGACACAATAAGACAATGCATTAACTTTGACTGGTCTCTTTATCTCTCCCCTCTGTTTCTGTTATGAAATGAGGGTAGGTAGGGTATTCATCTGGAGCAGGATATAATTGCTGCCCTGTTGGTTGTTCATCCTCTCAGAGCCTTGTTGACAATGGGAAGAGCTTGGCAAGGTCTCACAAGGTTCAAACTGTGTCTGTTGCCTCTGTTACTGCTGGCAACCTTTCAGCAAATCCCTCTCCTTCTACAAAGAGAATCCTCTGTTGTTTGAATGGTGTTTAATCCCTACCTCTCTATACCCTACAGCCTGACTTTGATTCTGGGTTTATTGTTCCCTTGGTGAAACATGACTTCTCGATTAGTCGTTTTTTTTTCTCAAAATGATTATTCATTGTTTGAGTGTTCCCAGGCAAATTTGTGCTAGGGACTTACAGAGTCTAGAAAAATAACAGTTCTTGGTCCCACATTAATCCCAACTGCATCAGGCTATTTAGTTCTGAATAAGACAAGCCTGTTTTGCAGCTCAGGGACAATTCTACAATATCTCTCCTGATTCAGGGCACCTCCAGCTATTAATGTGTAATGTATCTGTCCTAGTGATAGCCAAACACTACTATTAGAGACATTTACATAGGAGGAAGACATATTTCTCTCTGTTCAGCTCGGTCTGGTTTTTGGTCCCAATCACGTTCATGTGATTATCTTTGAGCTAAAGGTGCCACATTGTTCGTTCAGTATCTCAGTCGTCCAAGCCACAGGAAGTGTCATCTATGATTCACCCCCCACAGCGCTGTGACCCTATTAAACTAGACCAGGCCTCAATGGACTCTGGTTTTAGGGGGAAAAGGTAAACACACCGAACCCAATGACATAATACTGTATCGTCCTGTTGCAGGGGAGACTTGACTCTTCAGCCCCTCATAAGAGTGATGATTATATCTCCTGAGTGGCGCAGTGGTCTAAGGCACTGCATCGCAGTGCTAACTGTGCCACTAGATCCTGGTTCGAATCCAGGCTCTGTCGCAGCCGGCCGCGACCGGGAGACTCATGGGCGGCGCACAATTGGCCCAGCGTCGTCCAGGGTAGGGGAGGGAATGGCCGGTAGGGATGTAGCTCAGTTGATAGAGGATGGCGTTTGCAACGCCAGGGTTGTGGGTTCGATTCCCACGGGGGGCCAGTATGAAAAAAATAACATATGTATTCACTAACTGTAAGTCGCTCTGGATAAGAGCGTCTGCTAAATGACTAAAATGTAAATGTAAAATGATTGTCTGCACACAATGGAAATAATAATGGATATGCATTTATAAAGCACTTTACACAAGGTCTCAATGCGCTTTACACTGTAAGGGGAAGGCAGCGGTGACCTCATCCAACACGATGATGCCCGGCAGACATAGTATACAGATATTGTGAGATTTAGTTGCTTCACCAAAATTATTTTATGTCTCATGTGGCAAATGGAATGAAATCCATTGAATCCTGGATTTCTAGATTTTACCTGGATGCCATGTTGCACATGTTTAGCTCATTCAAGTCTTAATAGAAACCATACAACACCAGAAGTTACCATCTTACTCACAAAGACAAATCAAAGTTTACCCATAGCCTCTCCGTGTAGCCTTTCCTGCGCACTGTCCTCTGCCAAGGTGTCTGTGCCTTCATGGTACAGATTTAGGATCTTAATTTGAGCCAGTGTGCGTGCTACAGCAGAAAAATAATCCTGCAGCAACAGGAAATGTGAATTATGTAGATTAGTTCAATGATTGCTCAAGGGGTGGATGTAGCAGGAAGGAAGAATCCCAATAGGGCTATTTATTATAGGTTACATTCGGGGCCCTTTGCTTACTGCGTATGAAGGCGCCCTCTAGTGGATATTGGTAGGATGCAAGAATATTCAAAAGGAAAGGTAACCACTATTGATAAGTAGGCTAATAAACCTATGATAGGCCTACTCATTTTGGTTTTACAATACTGGTTGTGAATGTGTTTATTTGGGTGCTTATAAATAATAGAATAGATTAGAATATAACCAGTATAACTCTGAGAAAATACCATATATAGACATTGTAAATAAAAATATGAATTTATTGACTAGAAAAAACATTAATATATTTACAGCATTGACAAATAGCACTTTTTAAAAATCTCACAAAAATGTTACTCTTTTGGCACCATGGATGGAGTGGAGAATGAGATAGCAGAGCGGCTGCTGTGCAGTCAATGCCCTCTCTCTCATTAGCGGATAGTGAGAGTCGAACAGCTGCTCTTTCGCCGGCTCTTTTGACCCCGGACACAATTTCAGCTTGGGAGTTTCCAACTGGCGCGTCAACTTGGGCTACCAAAAGCAGCGCTGCAAAGCGCAGCTCAACACAGACAGTCAGCCCGTTTTTCTGTTGACGGTTTAAGGTTGCCATTCATCCCACTGGGCACACACTGGTTGAATCAACGTTGTGTCGTGGAACCAACGTGGAATAGACGTTGAATTCACGTCTGTGCCCAGTGGGATTCCTCTTGTGGAGCTTTTTCGAATGGGTATGTAGCGCACCGTATTTGATGTGGCTAGGACTATACAGGTCCTTAATAATTATGTAGGCTAACAGCGTTTTGGCGCTAGCCCGGTGATGCTTTTCACGAGGCGTGCAGTCGGTTGGCTGCACCTGCGCTTCTATGCGCTCCCGTCGCCTGTTGCAGCTTCCTGGGTATGGTGATCTGCTCCGCGGCCGAAACTGTTGCCACCTCCTCCTGTTTCCTTCTCTCCTCAGTCTCCAGTGCCCTCTGCTCCCGAGCCATCAACTGACCGAGCTCTGCGTCCAGCGGCTCTTCGGAGGCGAAGGACTGGCAGACGGTTTCCACCAGGCCCAGAACCATGCCCAAGAAGGCCACCACGGTGCCCACCATGTACACCTTCAGCATGCGGCGGCTAGGCTTTTGAGCCAGCATCTCCTTGGCGAAGGGGATGATTTCGTGCATGGTCTCCATTTCGGTTGGATTATGTGGTCTGAATTTGACTGGAGATAGAATGAGAGAGTTTTATAGTCACAGGTGTCACCTTTTACGCATGCAGTTGTAAATTGTAACAAATAGGCCTAGGCACTTTTCATGTCACAACAATGTGAGAAAAAAGCAGGACAATCACAAGCAATGGTAGGCTACTTACTTTATTCAAGTAATTGATCTTGTCCTTTTCAGGGGATTTTATGAAACCTTCCAGGAGCGAGTTTGTTTTGTGTCGCATGAGCACACATTTGGAGCTTCTCGTTTATAAAGACGTGGTTCTTTTAATCCACACCCACTCGGTGACGCTTTATGAATATTAATTGAGCACGAGCTCGCTTCTGCCAAAACAGAATGAGCAAGTGTCCAGATGAAAGTGAGCTACGTGCATTGGCTACACCTCCTCTCACAGTCGCTCACCCACTCTGTAAGCAGTTGTGTAAAGTATTTAAGTAAAAACACTTTAAAGTACTACTTTAGTAGTTTTGGGGGGTATCTGTACTTTACTTTACTATTTATATATTTTTTTAACAACTTTTACTTTTACTACATTCCTAAAGTAAATAATGCATTTTTTACTCCATACGTTTTCCCTGACACTCAAAAGTACTCGTTACATTTTGAATGCTTAGCAGGACAGAAAATGGTTCAATTTACACACTTATCAAGAGAACATCCCTGGTCATCCCTACTGCCTCTGATCTGGCGGACTCACTAAACACAAATGCTTTGTTTGTAAATTATGTCTGAGTGTTGGAATGTGCCAGTAAATTTAAAAAACAAGAAAATTGTGCCATTTGGTTTGCATAATATAAGGCATTTTTAATTATTCATACTTTTACTTTTACTTTTGATACTTAAGTATATTTTAGCAATTACATTTACTTTTGATACTTAAGTATATTTAAAACCAAATACTTTTAGACTTTTACTCAAGTAGAATTTTACTGGGTGACTTTCACTTTTACTTGAGTCATTTTCTATTAAGGTATCTTTACTTTTACTCAAGTATGACAATTGGGTACTTTTTCCACCGCTGTCTGTAAGTTAAGGCCTACTTGTGTGTGTGTCAGTGGTGGAAAAAGTACCCAATTGTGATACTTGAGTAAAAGTATAGATATCTTAATAGAAAGTTACTCAAGTAAAAGTTAAAGTCACCCAGTAAAATACTAGAATAAAAGTCTAAAAGTATTTGGTTCTAAATATACTTAAGTATCAAAAGTAAATGTAATTGCTAAAATATACTTAAGTATCAAAAGTAAAAGTACAGGGATTTCCACGTGTTCTCTTGATAAGTGCATGAATTAGACAATGTTCCTGTCCTGTTAAGCATTCAAAATGTAACAAGTACTTTTGGGTGTCAGGGAAAATGTATGGAGTAAAAAAGTACATTATTTTCTTTAGGAATGTAGTGAAGTAAAAGTAAAAGTTGTCAAAAAAATGTATAGTAAAGTAAAGTACAGATACCCCCAAAAACGACTTAAGTAGTACTTTAAAGTATTTTTACTTAAGTACCTTACACCACTGGTGTGTGTCTATGTGCCATTGGTAGGTGTACGGTACCAAATTATACCTAGTGGTACTTGTTTAGATGAATCCCATAGAAATAAACAAACTAATTCATAGGTTATTATTATTGTGCAATTGCCATCTTCAATAGGCTACCTGGTCGTTTATCTACTGTAAAATAAAGGCTTACCAAATCTATATAGAGCAGAATAAAAATATATACGTCATAATTCAACAAAATATTGTACATGCAAAAATGCTAAATTGTTATTCTGTATAAAAAATGTAAGCTTGACGACACCTGTCGGCCATACGCAGCATTCAAGATGCTGAGATCAGACCGTTTGAATTGAGTCAAAGGCCGTATAAACCCAGTCACCCTCCTGTCATGACCATTACGTCTGCAGACACTGTGAACTCTATCTGTACTGACACACACACACACACACACACACACACACACACACACACACACATACATACACAACTCTTTCTGCGCAAACTGTGACTAATTTGATGATCTTATTATTGCATGACTTTGACTGGACCAGTCATACATAATTCCATATAAATTTGAGAGAGATGACGTGAGTTTTGGGAATCAGAGAGGTGAAAACAAGAGGACTCTTGGCCAGTGTTAAGCATGTGAGGTGAGAGTGAAGGGTTTTTTCTCACTTCACTTACACTCATCATTTCAGAATTAGCGGGTACACACAGCTATTTCAGATTAGTAGTTAATGGACCCAATTTGACAGTGCACCCCCTCACCTGATCCCTCAACCTTGCTCACATACACAGTAATACACACACACTGATGAGGCATTTGGTGCAGTATATGAAGGCCATAATCATTTGAGATGAGTACTAGTAGTTTTTAGAGCCTCCCTCTCCCAAAATATTATACCAAAGTGTTGTTGCCACGGATACCTTACCAGTCCTTATCCTGCCTAAGGGGTAAGTGGAAGCTATAAGGTGTGGCTACAACCGTCTGGCAATGTGTGTGTGTGTGTGTGTGTGTGTGTGTGTGAGACGGAGGTGAGTCAGAGAACACACCCTGGTCCTGGCTGTTAGTCAGTGGCTATGGAGAAAAACAATATGTATTCAGCAGCCCGGAGGCTAGGTTTTATTACACACAGGTGATGATCCACACACCGCCACACACCAACACACAGAATGCCAGGGTTACCACATAGCTGTGCCAAGCCGTTTTACTGCCTGCAGGATAAACATTTAGAGATGTGTGTGTGTGTTTCTGTGTGTGTTTGTGTTAGTATGTGTGTGTAGACTGATTTAGATGGGAATGACAAAGAGAATAATACTCAAAATGGGTTCATTTACAAACGTTTTTGCGCAATGTTTCATAAACAATCACTGCATACTTAGACTACTCTCCTTGTTGAGACAAGCTGCTAACCCAACCACTCATCCACAGCTATGTTTTACCACATCGCTACAGAGAACTGTTTATAATGTTATTCTCTGTAGTTTATCCCCCCACTGTTCATTTTGGAAGGTCCACCCTTTTCAAAAATATGTTGTTGTTAGTACTGTATGTGTGTGTGTGCGTGTGTGTAGGTGTGTGTGTGTGCATGTGTGTGTGTGTGTGTGTTTGTATTCATCCCAGCAGGGTGTGGTTGCAAAGGGGAAGGGTGTGTCTGCCAGTTACCTTTCTGACACACTCTGTATCATGTAGCCAGGTGAGACAGTGTTTATAAGGACACATCCAAGAACCCACACACACATTTAGACAGACTGAGATTCTGAACAGCACACACACACGCGCGTCTACATACATACACCTACAACTGGTGAGTACTGAGCTGGATCGATTAACAATTCACTTTCACTGGATATTGGACCTTTTCTTTTCAATGTAGTTCAACATATTTTGCCTTCATACATTTCCTGTGTTGTTCATTTCTTCCAATTATTTAGTCAACCAATTTATTTCTTATATTGTTGTGTTACCTTTATTGTTTATTGTCTTTTTGTCTTTTTGTCTTTTGAAGAATTTCTCATAGTAGGAAACAAAGATGTGGATTTTATTCCAGTTAGCAGGTATGTGTTAACATTTCATTGATTTCTAATTGAAAATGATTGATGAGTTGTTTTTTTAAATTTAGATTTGTAGTTCGTTTTAGTCTTAACATCTAGATTGTTGTGATAGTTTTGTGTAGGATATGAGGAAATATGTAATTGTGTTCATACTTCTAACTGGGATGATACTGATTCATTGATTGATGAATTGATCCCCTCCCCCAGCCCTGACTGCAGTGGCTGCGACTCAGAGGGACTGTTCTCAGGGGGCCTGTTACCCCCCAATGGGAGACCTGCTCCTGGGTAGGGACCGTCAGCTCCACGCCTCCTCCACCTGCGGCCTCACCGGCTCTGAGGTCTTTTGCACCCTCTTCGGACAGGTAAGACCCTACTCTTACTGTTCTGAAAGACACAAAGAACCACCTATATTACAAAGACAAGTGAATCTCATCGACGCTGCTAGTTTTGATAGTGTATACATAAAAGTGTGTAAACCTTCAAGTGAAGGCATGGGCTGTTATTCTACCCAGGGTGTTTTTGTCAAGTGCAGTCCCTTTTAACACTAATGCATCGGCACTGTAAGAGATGGGGGGAAAGTAGGGCAATGGGAGGTTTTGTAGCTCTTAATTATTATGAGTTGTTCATCAGGGTTGTTTAACGTGTAACAACATTTCAGGTTTGTAGAGTAGCTATAACTTTAGGCACGACAGTGAGCCAGCCAGACAGACAGACAAACATGCATGTTTAAAGACAGACAGAAGACAGACAGACAGAAATGCAAGAACACACACTCATGCACACACTGTGTGTCCAGCTTGGTTGTGCATGATGCTCTCTGTGCTGACCATGCACAGTAGGAGACCAGGGAGGGGGTGAAGGGGTGGGATGGGGAAAGGGAGAGGGTGGATAGAGGGTCAGGGGAGAACTGGTTGGTGTATTTTGTGAAAACGTCTGGATCTGGTGACAGAGACACACACTGCCAGATGTTGCAACTACAGTATTTGGAAAAACATTGGCTAGAGAACTATTTATTTGATTTCAAAGGAAAGACAGAAAATCAAATATACTGTTTTGAGGGGATTGATTAACTTTCAAACATCAGTGTTTAAGCCAAACCAGGGGCTGAAACCAAGTGAAAGGAGGACAGAGAATAAAAATCTTTCTGATTTCATTTGTGGTGCTGCCTGTTTGATTGACAGTGGAGTCTTTCATCTGAGCCACACCCTTCCGCTGGTGTTGCTGGGCAGGGCAGGTTCTGCTCTCAGAACTCACAAATACCAGCCTGTCTCTGTCTGTGCAGGAACACACACGTGCACGCACCACACATACACACACACCAGACTGTAGATATTTTTTTGCTGTCTGCTGGTTTTGGGTTCTGGCTTGAGTTTTTGAAACTCCAGCACTTTTGCATTTTGATATTTACTCAAAGTGATCGTGTTTCACTGGATGAATGTGTTGATTACACAACACAAACATGAAAGATGTTTTTAATGTTGGGCGTGTGGGGAGAGGTGCCCCAGGCCATAGAAACTGGTCTAGACTGGAGTGTTGATGTACTGCAACTGACTGACTGTGTGTGTTAAATCATGTGTGAAGGGTGTGGTTGTGGATTGACTATCTCTCTGACACACTCTGTATCACTCAGTACAGGTGAGACAGTGTGGACACTAGCAAGATGTGATCTGAAAAGAGTTACCTAGACATTGTGAAATGTTTTGACTAAAGAGGAACTGAGTTGCATGTCCACTGGCATTCCACTCAAGGCCACAGCGTTATTACTAAGCTGTTAGTAAGGACAAGGAAGGACACTGTGGTGTTGGATTCCTCTCCTTCTCTCCGGGTGCCTTCTTACATGTCCTCAGAGTTTACAGGGTCATGCTTGGAGTTGAGGTGAACAGGTGGTAAAACATGCTGTAACTGTACCGCCTGGTGTGCAGGCTGGATAGTTCCATAGGTAATAGTACTACAATGTGATATAAGAAGATAAGAGTAGATAAGATCAACTTTATTGTCCCAGAATGGAGAAGAAAAAAATTGTCCATAGTCCCTGTGTATTAATCTTTGCTCGTTTTATGCAATCTATGTCAGGTGTGTGTGTTTACTGTAGCCACCTGCATGGCCTGCGGCCAGTCGATCAATACTCTTTGTACACTTTGTACAGTATCAAACTCTTTGGTGGACTGACTGCATTTGATGATGGAAGACATGCTGTGCTAAACCATCTAATGGTCAATTAGAATTAAATACTTTATTGATTTCCCAGCAGAAATGGACGAGATGGACATATCAGCTGAGTCAGCCAGAAGGAGAGTTGAGCAGTACAGTGTGCCAGGGCTTTATCACTCAGTGTCCAGGCAGTGGTAGGAGAGAAAGAGAAAGAGGTATAGAAGAGAGTGATAGAGAGAGGGGGTAGAAGAAAGGATTGGAGAAATAGAGAAAGGGGATAGGAGCCTTGGCTTTCCTGTTCAGTGTTGACAGATCTATTCTGGAGGGTATGGTTGGATTTAGTTTGGCACAGTGAGATGGCGAAGTTTGAATAACCAGACGGGTCTAACCTCTCCTCTCTCTTGCACAACACTCACCTCTACCCTTGACCTGACCTTGGCACTGGCAGCTGCCAGAGAGTTGCCAATAGCAACAAGCCAACATGGCTCAGAGCGATTTTCCATCAGGGTTTGGTATGAACCAATCAGAGATGTGATAAGAAAGGCTGATCCCCTTTTACTCAGGGATGGAGGGGATTTTAGCCAATACCTGGCTCCGAGACCAGGTCGAGCCTACTAACCATATCAGGTTCCACACTGTGACCTAATTTCATACCATGGTTTATACTCATTTGGTATATTTATGTGTTAATGTTTTTTCCTTTCTTTATAGAATGATGCATTGTTCCCTGTGTAGAAATGTGGAAAGGTACTAATATTTGAGAGATATAAACCACGTTTCCATCCACAGTTTTTATGCCAGTCATACCATATAAAAACAAATCATGACAGCTGTGATGGAAACAGAAAGTTTTCGGTTCAATTTGATAAATGCCAACAGATAATTTGTTTGTTCGTCATGGTGGGATCTTTTTGTGTCTGTAAAATTAATTATGTAAGAAATGCAGTGGAAACACTTTTATGCTCAAATATTGATATAATAACCATCTTTTTTTATTTATTATTTATTTATTTATTTCACCTTTATTTAACCAGGTAAGCCAGTTGAGAACAAGTTCTCATTTACAACTGCGACCTGGCCAAGATACAGCAAAGCAGTGCGATAAAAACAACAACAACACAGAGTTACATATGGAATAAACAAAACGTACAGTCAATAACACAACAGAAAATATATATACAGTGTGTGCAAATGTAGTAGTTATGGAGGTAAGGCAATAAATAGGCCATAGTGCAAAATAATTACAATTTAGTATTAACACTGGAGTGATAGATGTGCAGAAGATGATGTGCAAATAGAGATACTGGGGTGCAAATGAGTAAAATAAATAACAATGTAAATAACAATATGGGGATGAGGTAGTTGGGTGGGCTAATTACAGATGGGCTGGATACAGGTGCAGTGATCGGTAAGCTGCTCTGACAACTGATCCTTAAAGTTAGTGAGGGAGATAAGTGTCTCCAGCTTCAGAGATGTTTGCAGTTCGTTCCAGTCATTTGCAGCAGAGAACTGGAAGGAATGGCGGCCAAAGGAGGTGTTGGCTTTGGGGATGACTAGTGAGATATACCTGCTGGAACGCATACTACGGGTGGGTGTTGCTATGGTGACCAATGATCTAAGATAAGGCAGGGATTTGCCTAGAAGTGATTTATAGATGACCTGGAGCCAGTGGGTTTGGCAAAGAATATGTAGTGAGTGCCAGCCAACGAGAGCGTACAGGTCACAATGGTGGGTAGTATATGGGTCTTTGGTGACAAAACGGATGGCACTGTGATAGACTACATCCAATTTGCTGAGTAGAGTGTTGGAGGCTATTTTGTAAATTACATCGCCGAAGTCAAGGATCGGTCGGATAGTCAGTTTTACGAGGGCATGTTTAGCAGCATGAGTGAAGGAGGCTTTGTTGCGAAATAGGAAGCCGATTCTAGATTTAACTTTGGATTGGAGATGCTTAATATGAGTCTGGAAGGAGAGTTTACGGTCTAACCAGACACCTAGGTATTTGTAGTTGTCCACATATTCTAAGTCAGACCCGCCGAGAGTAGTGATTCTAGTCGGGCGGGCGGGTGCAAGCAGCGTTCGATTGAAGAGCATGCATTTAGTTTTACTTGCGTTTAAGAGCAGTTGGAGGCCACGGAAGGAGTGTTGTATGACATTGAAGCTCATTTGGAGGTTTGTTAACACAGTGTCCAATGAAGGGCCAGATGTATACAAAATGGTGTCGTCTGCGTAGAGGTGGATCTGAGAGTCACCAGCAGCAAGAGTGACATCATTGATATACACAGAGAATAGAGTCAGCCCGAGAATTGAACCCTGTGGCACCCCCATAGAGACTGCCAGAGGTCCAGACAACAGGCCCTCCGATTTGACACATTGAACTCTATCTGAGAAGTAGTTGGTGAACCAGGCAAGGCAGTCATTTCAGAAACCAAGGCTATTTAGTCTGCCAATAAGAATGCGGTGATTGACAGAGTCAAAAGCCTTGGCCAGGTTGATGAAGACGGCTGCACAGTACTGTCTTTTATCGATCGCGGTTATTATATCATTTAGGACCTTGAGCGTGGCTGAGGTGCACCCATGACCAGCTCGGAAACCAGATTGCATAGCGGAGAAGGTACGGTGGGATTCGAAATGGTCGGTGATCTGTTTGTTAACTTGGCTTTCAAATACTTTCGAAAGGCAGGACAGGATGGATATAGGTCTGTAACAGTTTGGATCTAGAGTGTCACCCCCTTTGAAGAGGGGGATGACCGCGGCAGCTTTCCAATCTCTGGGGATCTCAGACGATACGAAAGAGAGGTTGAACAGGCTAGTAATAGGGGCTGCAACAATTTCGGCGGCTAATTTTAGAAAGACAGGGTCTAGCCCAGCTGAATTGTAGGGGTCCAGATTTAGCAGCTCTTTCAGGACATCAGCTATCTGAATTTGGGTGAAGGAGAAGCGGGGGGCAAGTTGCAGCGGAGGGTGCAGAGCTGGTGGCCGGGGTAGGGGTAGCCAGGTGGAAAGCATGCTTACTGAAATGTAGTAGTATTATTCAAAATGCTTATTGAAGTAGTAGTAAGTAGTACATTAAAGTATTTTTACTTAAGTACTTTACATCACTGTCACGCACTGATTTTTATCCACAACAAGTCTGTTTGGTGGAAACACACCACTGGTGGGTAAATAAATACACATATTTTCTTTATGCGGATTTTAGAATATTCACATGAAAATATGTTGCCAATTGGATGGAAACCTAGCTAGTGAGCATAAAATATTCAGACATTCAAAATGGGGCATCCAATATTGCCACCAGTCCACCCACCATGGAATTATAATTCTATAGCTTAGACAGCTTTATAATACAAGGTTCAAGTAAAGGGGTACCAGAAGGAGGGTACCATGAATGGCCCAGGCCAGGGGCCGTAGTCACAAAGCATCTCAGAGTAGAAAATTGGTCATAAGTGCTCAGAATAGAGACATTTTGCCCCTACTCTTACGGGTAAAAATAAAAGCTATGCATGAAACCTCTTTAGTCATAAGCGTCCCACCTAGTTGACAGATATTTAGGAGACCTCATGAGCTGTCCTAAGCAGTTCAAGTAACTGTCCAGTGAAAATCTCACTTTTCAAAATGTATAGTCTGTTAAAGCTGCAATATGTAACTATTTGGGCGACCCTACCAAATTCATTCTCATTGAAAGCAAGTTTAAGAAGCGGTAGATCGGTGTTATGATGAGTTTCTATAATTGAGAAGTGAGGATGCAAGAATTTACTTAGACATTCTGTGGAGATTTTATACCAAGTATTTATTTGATCACGAGCTCGTGGGTTCATCTAACAAACGGACATAGCTCTGCCCTTTGTCAGTTGAACTGCCCATACACACAAATCTCACAGCTTTTATACTCTTGGTTATCCTTCCTTTCACATACATCTGGCAACCATTATGAGCACTCCCTTTCTCTGATGTTATTACTCTTTACCCCAAGTCAGTATATCCTGTCCCATCAATTATTCTAATATCAACCTCAGTAATCTCCTTTGACATAATGGAATGTAGACTCAGTGGAACCAAGTCAATTATCCCCTAACTCTTCCCTGGTCCACACAATACTATGACATCATTACAATCGGTTTTATGTGCACCATTTCTATGCTTCCTGCTCTTAAGTTTTGTTTTTGTGTCTTTTACTTTCGGTTTTGTACACCAGCTTCAAACAGCTGAAAATATAATATTTTTGGTTATTGAAAATATATTTCACAGCGGTTTAGATGGTACAATGATTCTCTACACTCTGAGTGCTTGTTTTGTCACATAAACTGAAATTAGGCGAACTATTAGGATTTTAGCAACGAAGGAAACGGCAGAGTGATTTAAAAAAAAGAAGACACATGTACCATGTGTCACGAATGTTGAGAGACGGGTCGGACCAAGGTGCAGTGTGAAAAGCGTACATGTTTATTCACCCAAATAAACATACAAACAAAACAAGAAACAATGTAACGTGAAGTCCAAAAGGCTATACACATACTAGCCTAACAGGAACAAGATCCCACAATACACAGTAGGCAATGGGCTACCTAAGTATGATCCCCAATCAGAGACAATGAGCGACAGCTACCTCTGATTGGGAATCATACCCGGCCAGACATAGAAATAGAAAACCTAGAACCTAAACCTAGAAATTCTAACATAGATACTCACGCCCTGACCAAACCAACTAAAGACAACTGGCCTCTCAATGTATTCAATTTTGAGTTTGCATCCCAATATTACACTTTATATACATCACAGATAAATAATAATATAATATGCCATTTAGCAGACGCTTTTATCCAAAGCGACTTACAGTCATGCGTGCATACATTTTTGTGTATGGGTGGTCCCGGGGATCGAACCCACTACCTTGGCGTTACAAGCGCCTGTGCTCTACCAGCTGAGCTACAGAGGACCACACAGATGACTGAACTATAACAAAACATCTGATATTTTGTGGATTTTTTAAAAGAATGTTAATTAATGATGTAATTATGAAAAATATTAATAGTATTCCACCTATGAGGCCATTAGGTCATTTGACTGAAGGAAAGCGCTCCCTCATTCCCAAATATTCTTGTTGACTGGCCTTATACTCGTATTTATAGCCAAAGCATACATTAGAGTAAAAAAGAAAAGAAAAAAGTTTTACCTTGTATCTCAAACAGACTGTTTAAAAAATGCTGGCTCATTGGCTGAGCCGGCCAATCAGCAATCTACTCCCATTAATATTTTTAATGACCGATATACGCCCACACCATTCTGTTGTTGGGGTATGCCCACACCATTCTGTTGTTGGTGTATGCCCACACCATTCTGTTGTTGGGGTATGCCCACACCATTCCAACACACAAAAGCTGCTTTTTAATTTACTTAATTTTTTTTTTTTTTATGAAAGAAAAGTATTTCACTCATATTGCAATTAATATTGCAATTAATATTGCAATTAATTATAAGTCATATTTCGGGAAAATCGGGAAACACTGGACAGTTACTTTAAGAATTACCAGCAGGTGTCTTGATTATAGAAAAAGGCGGCTCAGTGGTTCCTGCACCATAGACAAGTAATTGCTTTGGAGTTGAAAGAATGTTTTGATATTTCTAAATGATCAAACCATGAATAATCTAGACCTACATGTAACAGTATCTCTTGCACTTTTGACAATGATTTCACATGAGGCCTAATTCACATATCTGGCTAAATACTTATAACCCATACCCACTGGGCACAGACATCAGTTCAACGTCTAGTTTTGATTTACATTTGGTTGAATTGTCAACTAACGTGAATTCAACGTGAAATCAACAGAAAATGTCACCATGTCATTGGATTTCGTTTCAAAGTTTGGTGAAAAAAATACGAAATGTCCTTAAATTGATTACCTTTTGTGAATCCTATCAGTTTTCCACATTTATTCAACATCATCACATATATTATTTGGGTTGAAATTATGTGGAAACAACGTTGATTCAACCAGTTTTTGCCCAGTGGGTAGGAAATAATCATATATTTTTCTTTCGATTATTTAATTAACCTAAATAATGTTATTTAAAGTAATCCATTTGAGCGCAATATCACGTTGTTAAAAAAATATGTAGAAATTGGGCATGCCTATGAGTTGGGCAATTGACAGCATCTAGGGTATATGTGTTTGGTGATTAATGATAGACCCTTCAAACATTTTATGCAACATTATCGGCAAGTGACTTGATGCCTACTGTGCAATTTAGAGTTGTTGAACGGGAGTGACGAGTGTGTTGATATAATGTTAATATTATCAAAATTCTTCTTTAAACAACCAGTACAATGTGATAAGCATATCACATTGTTCAAAATATCAGGATTCATTTATTTAAAAGGATTACGCATGCCAACATATTAGACAATAATTAAAAGTAGGCAAAGTGATCGTGAAAATGATATCAAACGTTTACCATTGCAACATTTGATGTACAGTCACATTCACCGTGGTTGTCTGAAGCGTGCTATAGAGTTCACAGCAGGCCATGCCTCATCGCGATTGGTTATTCCCCATCATTTGAAACAATGTTACAGAGCGTCGTCACTATCTTTTCTTTGTGGTACCTCAAACTGTCGTGATTACCAGCAGAGATAAACTTTTATGAATTGATTTAACTCCTGGCTCAGATTTTGTCTGGGCAGTGTCTTAACATCATCCTAAAACCTACTCTGAGCTGAGAGTTTTTTTTGGTCTTAAAACAGGTTTGAACAGGATTCCTAGGACATTTTCTGAGATGCTTTATGGATAAGGGCCCAGGAATATCTCCAAGCAGTATCATGGTCCATGCATCTTTGGCGTGAGTGTCTGTACTCTGGTCCAGAGAGCCGGCCAGCTGGACATACACACACATTTTGATACAGACTGTTACTTTGGCAGACTAAGCTCTTCTGGTCAGATTCCAGTGTTCTGGCAGAGTTTCTCCATATTGTCCTTAGCAGCCTGCAGCCCAAGGGCACTGACTGGCTGGACACTGGCCAGGGCCAGGCAGGGTCTGGTGTCTGATGCAGACTATACTTAACTGAAACACTGTATCATACAGATAGCTATAAAGCTAGAAGGCTACATGCATTTTCATCTGAAGTCTCCAATATGTGGGATTGTTAGGATGAAGAAGAGGTTGACAATGTCCACTTACAATTCACATAACAGTAGGCTAATTAAAACATGTTTTTCCATCTGATGCTGCTGGTTGGGTTCTGTCTAACTGGGAAGTTGTTTCTGTAATTAATGAATCGGCAGAATGCTGTTCAATACCAAAGAGAGCCTCTCAAACAATGAACAGTGCTGTCCTGTCAGCATATCTGTCTCGGGGTCAATCTCCCAGTGAGTACTGACTACTGGTCCAGAAATAGACACACAGGTAGACCAGGGTCAAGCCTGATGCCACAGCACATGTATTTAGATATCACTGTGGTTCTGACAGCCAAAATTGTTGGTTTGATTGCGGATTTAGTTTTTGCATGGGATACATATGTTGAACCTTGCCATGGGTATACACTGAGTCAGGGTTGATGGACACTGCATGCATTTATCTCTCCATGCAGTACAGTAGAATATATATATCCTTCTTTACCACGCCATTGGTTATGGTACAATTCACATTGACTTGACCAAAATACATGAATAATATTATTACATCATTACCACCCAATGACGTTACAATATAAAGTTGTTATACAACACTGGCAATAGTTCACACATTAGTGGACATAATTCTGTCTTTATATAACATTGTATTAACAATGTATTAATACACTGAATCTGCAGTAAATGTTTGCGTTTGTGTGTGTGGGTGCATGTGTGTGGACATGTGTGTGCATATGTGTGTGCACTGTGTAGATTTTAGTTTGTTTGACGAAATCTGATTGTCAACTTGCCTGTTGACTTTTAAAATCGTCGTATGGAGGAAGACAGTAAGCAAGCAAACAAGAGATAGGAAGCAATATATATATATATATATATATATATATATATATATATATATATATATATATATAGAGAGAGAGAGAGAGAGAGAGAGGGGAAACATTTTTCATTAAAAAAAGAGAGAGAGCAAGCTGGACAGATGGACAGTAGCCACAGCTGGTGTTGAAACATCCAGCGCAGAGAGACCTTTCCCCCAGTGTGGAACAAGGCCATGGCCTCAATGGAATCTCTCACAATTCAGGCTCTCACTGCTCCAGACCCAGCCTCAACCCGCTCCGGCCAGGGCAAGCTGAGGTGGAGGTGAAGGGGAGTGGACACAAGGAGGTTGGAGGAGAGGACAATTGGAGGTATATGTAGTAGGGTTGGAGGAGAGGACAATTGGAGGTATATGTAGTAGGGTTGGAGGAGAGGACAATTGGAGGTATATGTAGTAGGGTTGGAGGAGAGGACAATTGGAGGTATATGTAGTAGGGTTGGAGGAGAGGACAATTGGAGGTATATGTAGTAGGGTTGGAGGTTATGGTTGTAGTGGAGAGGGGGAGGAGTTGCTGTTCTATATTTGTACAAAAAAAAAGAGTTTTTTTTGTATTGTGAGGGGTGGTAGAAGGAGGTTTAAGGTCAGGGAAGGGGCACAGGTTAGAGTGAACACAGCCCGGTTGGAGGTGAGGGGACTGGTCAAGCTCCAACTCCAAACATGGCTAGGTGGAGCTGAGTGGAATTTTTTGAAGAATATTGTAGAAAGTGCTGAACAAATAAAATGTGATTGATTGATCAATGGAACCGGGTTTGGAGGTAGTGAGAGCAGTAAGACCGGTGATGTGGAGGATTTAAGGTCAGTGAAGGATGTGTGTGTGTCTATGCGTGCGTGTGCGTGTGCGTGTGTGCGTGCGCGTGTGCGTGTGTGTGGACCAAGTGATCTTGGGTCACAAAATACACGTACCAAACCCAGGGCTGGGAAACACCACTAGTGTTACACAAGAGCCTTCCCATTAGTGTTCTATTGACTGCCACTACCACACCGCTACCACAGCCACTACCACACCACTACCACAGCCACTACCACACCGCTACCACAGCCACTACCACACCGCTACCACAGCCACTACCACACCGCTACCACAGCCACTACCACACCGCTACCACAGCCACTACCACACCGCTACCACAGCCACTACCACACCACTACCACAGCCACTACCACACCGCTACCACAGCCACTACCACACCGCTACCACAGCCACTACCACACCGCTACCACAGCCACTACCACACCGCTACCACAGCCACTACCACACCGCTACCACAGCCACTACCACACCGCTACCACAGCCACTACCACACCGCTACCACAGCCACTACCACACCGCTACCACAGCCACTACCACACCGCTACCACAGCCACTACCACACCGCTACCACAGCCACTACCACACCGCTACCACAGCCACTACCACACCGCTACCACAGCCACTACCACACCGCTACCACAGCCACTACCACACCGCTACCACAGTGACACAAATCCTGACCTGCTGAATGATGTGGCGCTTTTGTTTTTTGTTAAAACAATTCTAACCCTACAACCCCTCCCCTAATTGGAGTAAACTAATGGACAACAACACTTAGGCTTCTACTTCCAGCTTATACATACTATATACATTTTACAGACACAATGTATTTTACAATAGTTATCTTTTGTTTGTTTTTAATCCGATCCTTCAGCTAACATCAACCCCTCCCATCTATCTCTGAAGATTTCCAGTTTGATTTCTAATTTGCCATATATTTTTTACTGTGCTGTTTCACAAAAGTTCTGAACCTATATACATTTTACAGACACAGTATATTTTACATTAGTTATCTTGTTGTTTTTAATCCCACCCTTCAGCTCCACTCAACCCCTCCTATCTATCTCTTAACACCATCCATTTGTTATTTCTATTCGCCATATATTTGCTGTGATGTTTCACAAAAGTTCTGTACCTTTCTATTCTCATAGTTTCTACAGATTGTAAATTAAAGATACATTTGTTTGCTAAAAGTATTATTATGACTTGATGTGGCGCTTTTAGCCCAGGGTAGAAACAGAAGAGAGAGAGAGATTTTAGGTGGTGTTGGAGGAGGAACTGATACCCTGCTCTCAGTCCAGATTGGTCTGGTAAACTAGCATTTCCTGTCAAAGTAAGGACACAGAAACCTCCCACGACTGGCGTGCTGTTTGAATGTGTGCTGACCAATGACCAATGACTCACCATCACTACAAAGAGGTCAGGGGACACGCACATGCAAGACAAAGGGCAGATCTTAGCTTTAATGCCCATGGACTACATGAATGATAAACTAATCTGGTCTGGTTTACATGTGTTTAAATATCTAGAGTACACACCCTCTATATCTACCCTACGCTCTAAAAATCAAACATGCTTTATTTGCATGACCTTACAAGTTGAAACAATGTTGCCAAATACAGAATATAATACTAAGCAGTATTAAAATGATCTCTCTCTCTCGCTCTCTCTCTCTCTATACCTCTCTCTCTCTCCCTACCTCACACTCTCCCTCTCCCTCCCTCCTTCTCTTGCTCCCTACCCCTCTCTCTCTCCCTCTCTTTCTCTCTCTCCCTACCTCTCTCTTTCTCCCGCTCTCTCTCTTTCCTCTCCCCATCAGTCGAGGATGAAGTGTTGTCCCTGTGACTCCAGGAACCCATCCAGTCAGTTGGCTCACACCATCCAGGATGTTCTATCCACTGCTGGACCCAACAGGTGGTGGCAGGCCAGGAAAGGTGAGGGGATACAAAGCTATAGAACACATATCTTAGTGCTGAGATCCATCCTAAAACTATTTCCTGTTGTGATCCAGAAAATAAACAAAACCTATGTTTCTCTAGACGTGAGTCCGGTCACCCTACAGTTGGACCTACAGAACCTGTTTCAGCTGGACACCCTCGTTCTGACCTTCAAGGTAAGACCCAGCCCCCAGACCAGCATGGACAGGGCTTGTCCAATGTGCAAGGGCCAATTTGTCTTTTTAAGTACAGTAGAATCTGATGGACAGTTTTTCCGGTTGCCTCTACACAGGGTCCTCGTCCCAGTGCGCTGGTGGTGGAGAGGACGCTGGATAACGGTAAAACATGGCAACCTGCTCTCTACATGGCCTCAGACTGCAGCTCGGCCTTCCCTGGCATTGCCATGACTATGCCACGTTCCCTGGACCAGACCTATTGCTACACTCTGCCCCCCGCCACCACTAACCCCTACCAGGACCAGATTGTAAGGGAGGGGGACACAACGTTGGAAAATTGAGAAAATTCCCATGATATTTTGTGTTATTTTGTGTGTCTGTACCATGAATAAGTGGTTTGCTGTCCTCTTTTTGATTTTGCTCATTGTATTACACAGATTCAATTCAGCCCCTTGCGTCAGTTCTCTACCATCAGCATCCCCAATGGGAGGAAGATTCAAGGTAAGATGCTTACCCATCCATAATGCTCCCCAACTGTTACTATGGACAATATACCTACATGTCCAATAAGAGTACTTACAGTATATTACAATCTTTACACACTACATTTAAGCCATTTAGCAGGTGCTCTCCTCCAAAAGCACTTACAACTTTCTTGATTGACACAATCCTGATCCAATGAGGTTCTTTGCCCAGTGATTGACAGCTCTCTCTGTCCACAGAGGTGTCAGGATTGACAGGCCTGCGGGTGATGCTGACTAAGCTGGGTGCTGTGCCCCGCCTGCCGGGCCGCGCTCCCTCTCTGTTCTACGCCCTCAGAGAGATGAGAGTGATGGGCACCTGCCTCTGCCACGGCCATGCCAACCGCTGTCTGCCGGATACTAACCAGCTACCTAACACACAGGTACATATTGTTAAACACGCGGGGTTACAGTTACAGTACAAGTGAATGGGTCTTTTGTGTGTTTATAGCTCTGTGTATGTGTTGCAGGTCAGTGCTCAGTGTGAATGCCAGCACAACACAGCAGGTACAAACTGTGAGCGCTGTGCAGATCTCTACAACGACCTGCCCTGGAGACCTGCAGAGGAGGGACATACACATACCTGCAAACGTACGCAACCACTAATGTCTTAATACGCTGACTACATATTTTTGGTACAAGTGTGGAGAAATAGGATGACTTTGCTAAAGTATCGCACAACCAGCAACTATAAGTAATAACTCCATGAAGACTGAACACCCTCAGTACAGGTGTGTGTGAGTTGACTGAACATATACAGTCATATATGTGTGTGTTGATTATTTCCCGTGGTGCTGCCCCCTGTAGGTTGTGAGTGTAACAACCACGCCCAGCGGTGCCGTTTTGACCCAGCTGTGTATGAGTCGAGCGGACGGAGGAGTGGGGGGGTGTGTGAGAGCTGTCTGCACCACACGACCGGGCCCAAGTGTGACCGCTGTGCCCCTGGATACCAACCCAACCACCGGAGCAGCATGGACCGGCCTGATGCCTGCATACGTGAGTGATTGTAAAACCGTGGTTTAATATGTATTAATAAAATACTACTGCCTTTAATCCTCTTTCTCTCCTACTATAGGTTTAATCACCACCACCACATTACGTCACAGTGTTACAATATGCTGTGTTTGATTATTGTTGTGTTTCTGTTTTGTTTCCTGTGTTTTGTACAGGCTGTCATTGCAGTGCTGAGGGGGTGGAGAATGGGGATCAGTGTGATGACGTCACAGGGTCCTGTCGCTGTAAGGCCAATGTTGATGGATCGCGCTGTGACCGCTGCAAGATGGGATACTACGGTCTGACCGCCTCCAACCCTCTGGGCTGCAACAGTGAGTCACCTTTCACTCTTGACCCTGAACCGGCAATTCATAAACTCTCACTATGATTACTTACAACTGTATTGACCATACTGTGGTGTTGGCCAGTGTATGTGTGTAGGTCTATCCCCATCTGACTCTGTGTCTGTCTCTCTCCAGAGTGCCCGTGCAGTAAAGAGGGCTCCGTGTCCAGTGTGTGTGACCCTGTGAGTGGTCAGTGTCCTTGCCGACCCCACCTCCAGGGGCTGACCTGTGACCAATGTTCCCATGGTTACTGGAATCCATCCTCCCCCCGTGGTTGTGAGCCCTGTCGCTGTGACCCCACCAACTCCCATGGTGACACCTGTGACCAGAGTACGGGTCAGTGTCAGTGCAGGTCAGGGTTTGGAGGTCGTACCTGTACAGAATGCCCTGACAACACCTACGGAGACCCACTCATTGGCTGCAGATGTAAGTGCCCTGTCGTGTTCTGTCACAGAAACGTTCAAAGGCTCTATAATATGCTTTGTTCAAAGCTTTTGACAATTCAATCCAATGGGCAGACTAAGTAACAAACATTTTCTCTTCCCTCTCTCTCTCCATCTCCTCCCTCTCTCCCTTTCTCTGTAGCGTGTCAGTGTGCTGCTGGTGGCACAGTGCCAGGAGGCTGTGATAAGCGTACGGGGGCCTGCCAGTGCCAGCTGGGTGTCACAGGTGCCCGTTGCGATGCCTGTACCCGTGGCCACTGTGACTCCTTCCCTGACTGTGAGGTCTGCCCCTCCTGCTTTTTCTCTCTGGACATGAACATCCAGAACCTTACCCTGGGCCTGGAGAGACTCTTCTCCAGGATTCCCTCTCTTCCTGGGGGCTCGTTGCCTACCGGTCTGGGTCCCCGCATCAGAACCCTGGAGGCCACTCTCACCCAGATACGAGACTCTCTCCCAATGCCACCTCCCTCTGCCAGACAAGTCAATGACGCCCTCTCTCAGCTCCGCAGGCTAAGGTGGGGGATGTTCATATGTCCCGGCAAACTTAGAATGTCTAAATAGAAGTGGGCATCAGATTCCATAAACTGCGAAACTTTGCTTTCAAAATTACATAGTTTCAGTGTATACATTTAAACACCTCTATTCCTGTAGGCTACAGTCCTTTATTACCCAGCTCACTGTCTCTCATCTCCAATGTAATCCTCCAGGGACCAGTTGGATCAGGTGGATGGAGATCTGTCACCCCAAGGCCGAGCCCCTGAGCTTGGCTCACAGCTGGACGAACTCCAGGCTCTACTGGACGGCCTGGGTCTGGTGTACAACACCAAGAGAGATGCTCTCAGGAACTCTGTCAACTCCAACTATGCAGGTGAGAGAGACACAACAGAGCTAGGAGCACCATCTGTGTGTCGAGTAGCAAAAACAAGGTTCAGAATTTAGAGTGTGGAATTTAGAATCCACAATCAAAATCAGAACCAAAGCCTTGATGCCAGTCTGTTTTGGTTTGAGCTAACTTATGGCTGCTATCACACCTGTTTGTCTTGGTTGGTTCTCTCTCAGGGGCCTTCTCTTCCATAAAGAATGCCTATGACGAGTCAACTGACTCGGCCAAGAATGTTGATGCTAGTGGGAAGACTGTAGAGCGGTCAACAGCGGTCAGAGAAGACGCCCTTGACCTCCAGAACCAGGTCCAACCAGCCAACACCATAGACCTGGAGAAACTAAACCAGCAGCTGAACACCAAACCTGACCTCACACCCACTGCCAAGCAGGTAACCCTAGCCCTTAACCCTAGCCCTAACCCTAACCCTAACCCTAGCCCTAACCCGAGCCCTAACCCTACCTCCACCTTAACATGAATGTGTATTTGTATTCCCTGTCTCTCAGGTGTGTGGAAGCGTGCGCTTTGCCCCCTGTACCCCTGCTCAGTGTGATGGTGAGCTGTGCCCTGCGGAGGGGGCGCCACCCTGTGGCCGTGGGGAGCGTTGCGTCGGGGCTCTGCCTCTGGGGACCCGGGCTGTGAGTGATGCTGAGGAGGTGAAAGACAGACTGAAGCAGCTCAATGGGAAGATCACACAGGCCGCTGCACGGGTAGGAGCTAACACTTTGTTTGTTTACTGTATGTTTCTAACCGTTTATTGCTGTGTTTTAATACTTACATGAAGGAGATGACTAGTTATTTAAGTGGTTAGTTTCATCATGTGGCGTTCAATGCTTTGTTCCTTTCTCCGTTCAATTCACAGATCCAGGAAACACAGGACACAGCCAATCAGGTCAGACAGTCCACGGACGATCTGGCCAATCAGATGAGGCAGGCCAGGGATGACCTGGATGCAGATCTGCAGGAGACAAGAGACTTTGTTAAAGAGCTGAAGGACTTCCTGTCAGGTGAGACATTGACAGTTATGTTCCAGTACCTTCAATAACCACTTACTTTTTTACTCTTAATAAAAGTATTCAAGTAGTAGTATAGAATTTTTGGGAGTGTGTAGTTCAATGACATTCCCCTCCTCTCTTCCTCCCTCTCCCCCACCTATCTTCCATTCTCTCTCCTCCTCCATCTTCCCCTCTATATCCTCCCTCCCTCCCTCCCTCTCTCCAGACCCGTCATCAGACCTGACACTCATCAGTACGGTGAGTGAGTGGATCCTGAACGCCAAGCTGCCTGTCAGTCTGGCTACTCTGAAGAGGAAGCTCAAGGAGATCAGAGACCTGGCGGCAGGACTCCCAGACAGCACTGCAGTCCTGGACCAGGCTGGACCACAGCTCGACACCGCCCGACGCCTGCTACAGGAGGCCCAGGACGCCAGGTATAACACCTTTTGTCAGTCTTAAGACAGGTTTATGTATTGTAGACATTTAAGCTTAGCCACAGGAAGTAGGGGTGCTGAGGGTGCTGCAAAAAATAGTGGTATTTGGTATTTTATTAGGATCCCCATTAGCTGTTGCGAAAGCAGCAGCTACTCTTCCTGGGGTTCACACAAAACATGAAACATTACATAATACAGAACATTAATAGACAAGAACAGCTCAAGGACAGAGCTACATCACTTTAAAAAAGGCACACGTAGCCTACATATCAATACATACACACAAACTTGTGCACTGGGCTTTTACTAGTCCTGTATTAGCGGACCGATATAGCCATCTGTAGCGTGGTAAAAAAAAAAGCAGCACCCCCAAACATCTTCCGCGGCTATGCATTTAAGTAAAGTATGACTAGTAAAGTATGACTAGTGCTAACTGTGCCACTAGAGATCCTGGTTCGAATCCAGGCTCTGTCGCAGCCGGCCGCGACCGGGACACTCATGGGCGGCGCACAATTGGCCCAGCGTCGTCCAGGGTAGGGGAGGGAATGGCCGGCAGGGATGTAGCTCAGTTGATAGAGCATGGCGTTTGCAACGCCAGGGTTGTGGGTTCGATTCCCATGGGGGGCCAGTATAAAATAATAGAATAAGTATTCACTAACTGTAAGTCGCTCTGGATAAGAGCGTCTGCTAAATGACTTTTTAAAAAAAAAATGTAAAAATGTTGTTGTAATGAATAACATTGATGCCAATTATGTGTGGTTTCTGAGGTCACTTTAACATTGTTGTGACTGCTGTGAATGTTGTAGTAAGGTTGCTGTAACATTGCTATAACGTTGTTGTGTGCTGTGTGACAGGGATGCTGCGCTGGGTGTGAAGGCTGATGTTGACGGGCTGTTGGAGGGCTTCACCACCGTGGAGGGCTCCCTCTCTGGCCTGGAGGACAAAGTGCAGGACAGCCTGGACATAGTTGATGACATCAGCAGCAACCTCACACAGGTGAGAGAGGGAGATCCATAGGTCCATTGAGCTAATGTACTCAAATAAATACAATTACGCTTCCAAACTAGTCTGACACCTATATTGATTCAATTGCTTCCATTTTCCATATCCCTCACAGCTTCTTACTGTATTATTCCTCTCAGTTTGATCCCTCCTCTCTCCATCCTCCTCTCTCCATCCCCCCAATAACATCCCTATTTCGACTCCCTCCAGACCAAGGCCCAGTTGTCTCCAGCGGTGAAGGCTCTAGGGGAGGTGTCTGCCCTGGCTGAGGGGATGAAGCCTCAGCTGGAGGGGCTCTGGGCTCTGGTGCGCTCTGGAGATATGCTGGCCCAGAATGCAACAGAAGACGCTGATAAAGCTAAGAGGGAGGCAGACGCTGCGGCCAAGGTGAGAGTAGTTTGTGTGTGTGTATGTGTGTATGTGTGTTTGCTCGTGTATGTCCGTCTCTGTATGTAAGTGTGTGCTCAACTCATGGCCTGTCTCTTTGCCTATGTGTTTGTAGGAGCTGGCATCCCTGGAGAAGCAGCTGGAGAAGCTGCGTGCTGCAGAGAGGACCAGTGGGCGTGGCGATGGGACAGGGAGAGCAGGGGAGCGTCTCCAGAAGCTGCAGGAGGAGGCTGGTTCTCTGGCCCAGGACACTGGAGACATGATAAAGGCACTAGCAGGTACGGATGGGGAATAGCGAGGAGACACGCACATCTGCCAACATACATATAAACATACAGTACCAGTCAAAAGTTTGGACACACCTACTCATTCAAGGGTTTTTCTTTATTTTTACTATTTTCTACATTGTAGAATAATAGTGAAGACATCAACACTATGAAATAACACATATGGAATCATGTAGTAACCAAAAAAGTGTTAAACAAATCCAAATATATTTTATATTTGCGATTCTTCAAATAGCTACCCTTTGCCTTGATGACAGCTTTGCACACTCTTGACATTCTCTCAACCAGCTTCACCTGGAATGCTTTTCCAACAGTCTTGAAGGAGTTCCCACATATGCTGAGCACTTGTTGGCTGCTTTTCTTTCACTCTGCCATCCGACTCATCCCAAACCATTTCAATTGGGTTGAGGTCGGGGGATTGTGGAGGCCAGGTCATCTGATGCAGCACTCCATCACTCTCCTTCTTGGTAAAATAGCCCTTACACAGCCTGGAGGTGTGTTAGGTCATTGTCCTGTTGATGGGATGGCGTATCTCTGCAGAATGCTGTGGTAGCCATGCTGGTTAAGTGTGCCTTGAATTCTAAATAAATCACAGACAGTATCACCAGCAAAGCACCCCCTCACCATAACACCTCCTCCTCCGTGCTTTACGGTGGGAACTATACATGCGGAGATCATCCGTTCACCCACACCGCGTCTCACAAAGACACGGCGGTTGGAACCAAAAATCTCAAATTTGGACTCCAGACCAAGGGACACATTTCCACTGGTCTAATGTCCATTGCTCGTGTTTCTTGGCCCAAGCAGGTCTCTTCTTCTCATTGGTGTCCTTTAGTAGTGGTTTCTTTGCAGCAATTCAACCATTAAGGCCTGATTCACACAGTCCCCTCTGAACAGTTGATGTTGAGATGTGTCTGTGACTTGAACTCTGTGAAGCATTTATTTGGGCTGCAATTTCTGAGGCTGGTAACTCTAATGAACTTATCCTCTGCAGCAGAGGTAACTCTGGGTCTTCCATTCCTGTGGCGGTCCTCATGAGAACCAGTTTCATCATAGCGCTTGATGGTTTTTGCGACTGCACTTGAAGAAACTTTCAAAGTTCTTGAAATGTTCAGGATTGACTGACCTTCATGTCTTAAAGTAATGATGGACTGTCGTTTCTCTTTGCTTATTTGAGCTGTTCTTGCCATAATATGGACTTGGTATTTTACAAAATAGGGCTATCTTCTGTATACCTTGTCAAAACACAACTGATTGGCTCAAACGCATTAAGAAGGAAAGAAATTCCACAAATTAACTTTTAAGAAGGCAAACCTGTTAATTGAAATGCATTCCAGGTGACTACCTCATGAAGCTGGCTGAGAGAATGCCAAGAGTGTGCAAAGCTGTCATCAAGGCAAAGGGTGGCTATATGAAGAATCTCAAATATAAAATATACGTTGATTTGTTTAACACTTTTTTGGTTACTACATGATTACATATGTGTTATTTCATAGTTTTTATGTTTTCAATATTATTCTACAATGTAAAAAATAGTAAAAATAAAGAAAAACCCTTGAATGAGTAGGTGTGTCCAAACTTTGACTGGTAGTGTATATATATATATATA
Source organism: Coregonus clupeaformis (assembly GCF_020615455.1). Lineage (NCBI taxonomy): Eukaryota > Metazoa > Chordata > Actinopteri > Salmoniformes > Salmonidae > Coregonus > Coregonus clupeaformis. The sequence goes on from NC_059203.1 coordinate 25,504,836, forward strand.
TATATAATATACGTGCGCATCTGTGGCACATTGAGAAAGACACTGAATGCTGATGTGAAATCTGAAATGATGTGATGATGAGTATCAATGAATCAAACATTCCCCTCTCTACCCTATCTCCCTCTGTCCCTTCTCCTGCTCTCCTCTCCCTCTCTCTCTGTCTAGGTAAAGCAGACTCTCTGCATAGTCTACAGGGTGAGGTCCTACTAACGTCCCAGAGGCTGAACGGACTGGAAACCAAACTGCTGGACCTCCTGGCTGACATGAGACAGAAGGTCACGATCCTCTCCACCTGCCAGGGCTGAGGTCAAAGGGCAGAGGTCATGCTCACATAGTATGTTCTTTGGGATAAAGCGATGTTACATATTTATTTTGTTCCACTTTTGTCGAATGAATGTCCCAATAAAGAGCTTTATTATTGATGTTGAGTGGTCTGAGAGTTTTCCTAAATGTGTGGCAGGTTTTTATTACTATGCTACACCCTGATTGGCCAAACAGAGCGTCTCTTAAACCTGCCACCAATCGGATAGCTGTCGAGGAGAGAGGGGTGGGATCTGTGGTTGTGTGAGGAGAGAACACCAAAGCACAGAAGAGGAACTTTATAACATTTGTTTTATGAAGAAACAAAACAAAGAAGCAATGCTTGTGGTTGTGGTTATAAGATATGAGCATCTCCAGTTATACAGTTACAATGGCATCGTCAATACAAGAGGAAGTCTATAGCAGCTTATGGCATAAAAGTGGCACATATAATTTAACTCTGTATGTAAAGTGGTGTTAGTGTTACACAGGACCACTTTAAGTTAAGTGTAACCATCTTCTCTTACACAGAGAAATGACAGCCCTCCAAACCCTTCTTGCCCTAAAGTCAGTGTGTTATGACATGGGTGTCAGGATTCAAACAGTGAGACCTGTCAATAACATTCAAACCTGTCGGCAAGCTTCATAACAGTCAAAAGCCTTATATTTAGGATTATAGAAGATAAAAAATAATTCACACAATATAAAAATACATAACGCTTGATCAAGGACATCTCGAAACCCTTCTCCTTGAATACAGATATGTTGTACAGTATTCATAAACTTTTCAATGAAACCATTATTTTACCAGGTTTACATGTATATCCATCCATTTTTCTCCAGAGACGGAGGACTCTGGTTTCTCCAGACCCATTATTAGTTTCAGATGTGAGTGAAAGAACAACGAAGCTTGATTCAGTTCAGACAAGAACACATAAAGTAGCCAAAGCCAATGAATTAACGAGTTACAAGCTAGCCGTCACAGCTACAGTGAGGGAAAAAAGTATTTGATCCCCTGCTGATTTTGTACGTTTGCCCACTGACAAAGAAATGATCAGTCTTTAATTGTAATGGTAGGTTTATATGAACAGTGAGAGACAGAATAACAACAACAAAATCCAGAAAAACGCATTTCAAAAATGTTATAAATTGATTTGCATTTTAATGAGGGAAATAAGTATTTGACCCCCTCTCAATCAGAAAGATTTCTGGCTCCCAGGTGTCTTTTATACAGGTAACGAGCTGAGATTGGGAGCACACTCTTAAAGGGAGTGCTCCTAATCTCAGCTTGTTACCTGTATAAAAGACACCTGTCCACAGAAGCAATCAATCAGATTCCAAACTCTCCACCATGGCCAAGACCAAAGAGCTCTCCAGGGATGTCAGGGACAAGATTGTAGACCTACACAAGGCTGGAATGGGCTACAAGACCATCGCCAAGCAGCTTGGTGAGAAGGTGACAACAGTTGGTGCGATTATTCCCAAATGGAAGAAACACAAAATAACTGTCAATCTCCCTCGGCCTGGGGCTCCATGCAAGATCTCACCTCGTGGAGTTGCAATGATCATGAGAACGGTGAAGAATCAGCCCAGAACTACACGGGAGGATCTTGTCAATGATCTCAAGGCAGCTGAGACCATAGTCACCAAGAAAACAATTGGTAACACACTACGCCGTGAAGGACTGAAATCCTACAGCGCCCGCAAGGTCCCCCTGCTCAAGAAAGCACATATACAGGCCCGTCTGAAGTTTGCCAATGAACATCTGAATGATTCAGAGGAGAACTGGGTGAAAGTGTTGTGGTCAGATGAGACCAAAATCGAGCTCTTTGGCATCAACTCAACTCGCCGTGTTTGGAGGAGGAGCAATGCTGCCTATGACCCCAAGAACACCATCCCCACCGTCAAACATGGAGGTGGAAACATTATGCTTTGGGGGTGTTTTTCTGCTAAGGGGACAGGACAACTTCACCGCATCAAAGGGACGATGGACGGGGCCATGTACCGTCAAATCTTGGGTGAGAACCTCCTTCCCTCAGCCAGGGCATTGAAATGGGTTGTGGATGGGTATTCCAGCATGACAATGACCCAAAACACACGGCCAAGGCAACAAAGGAGTGGCTCAAGAAGAAGCACATTAAGGTCCTGGAGTGGCCTAGCCAGTCTCCAGACCTTAATCCCATAGAAAATATGTGGAGGGAGTTGAATGTTCGAGTTGCCAAACGTCAGCCTCGAAACCTTAATGACTTGGAGAAGATCTGCAAAGAGGAGTGGAACAAAATCCCTCCTGAGATGTGTGCAAACCTGGTGGCCAACTACAAGAAACGTCTGACCTCTGTGATTGCCAACAAGGGTTTTGCCACCAAGTACAAAGTCATATTTTACAGAGGGGTCAAATACTTATTTCCCTCATTAAAATGCAAATCAATTTATAACATTTTTGACATGCGTTTTTCTGGATTTTGTTGTTGTTATTCTGTCTCTCACTGTTCAAATAAACCTACCATTAAAATAATAGACTGATCATTTCTTTGTCAGTGGGCAAACGTACAAAATCAGCAGGGGATCAAATACTTTTTTCCCTCACTGTATCATATCAGCAAAAAAAGTATGTATATAAAAAACACATTTGTGTTCCATAGGTCAATAAGCATTAGTCATAGACACTTATACATTGCAAATATATTTTTGAATACTTCAAATATTTTCTGCTGAGATAGACGTACAGAATGTACATTTCTAAAGCTTCATCGACAATGGCTTGGGTCAGAGAAATTAAAGTTTTCATTTGTGTGTGTGAGTGCATACAGTTGTGTGTGTGTGTGTGTGTGTGAGTGTAGATGTACTGCATTGTAGTTGGGTATGAACCCCAGGTCTTCCTGTGTTCTCCTCTGGATAAGGTTCGGGCCTTGGGTCCTTGCTATGGGCCCCTTGGCATCTCAGAAGAGCACTACAGAAATTAACCAGCAGGAGGCAGCAGATAGACACCTGCAGAGCTGCAACTCTGCAGAGCTGCAGCCAGCGACAAGCGACAAACTTCTTGACTGCAACACTGCAGAAACACTGGAGAAAGAGAAGGGGGGGGATTCACATGAAGATTCATATGATTTACAGTGGGGAAAAAAAAGTATTTAGTCAGCCACCAATTGTGCAAGTTCTCCCACTTAAAAAGATGAGAGAGGCCTGTAATTTTCATCATAGGTACACGTCAACTATGACAGACAAATTGAGGAAAAAAAATCCAGAAAATCACATTATAGGATTTTTAATGAATTTATTTGCAAATTATGGTGGAAAATAAGTATTTGGTCACCTACAAACAAGCAAGATTTCTGGCTCTCACAGACCTGTAACTTCTTCTTTAAGAGGCTCCTCTGTCCTCCACTCGTTACCTGTATTAATGGCACCTGTTTGAACTTGTTATCAGTATAAAAGACACCTGTCCACAACCTCAAACAGTCACACTCCAAACTCCACTATGGCCAAGACCAAAGAGCTGTCAAAGGACACCAGAAACAAAATTGTAGACCTGCACCAGGCTGGGAAGACTGAATCTGCAATAGGTAAGCAGCTTGGTTTGAAGAAATCAACTGTGGGAGCAATTATTAGGAAATGGAAGACATACAAGACCACTGATAATCTCCCTCGATCTGGGGCGCCACGCAAGATCTCACCCCGTGGGGTCAAAATGATCACAAGAACGGTGAGCAAAAATCCCAGAACCACACGGGGGGACCTAGTGAATGACCTGCAGAGAGCTGGGACCAAAGTAACAAAGCCTACCATCAGTAACACACTACGCCGCCAGGGACTCAAATCCTGCAGTGCCAGACGTGTCCCCCTGCTTAAGCCAGTACATGTCCAGGCCCGTCTGAAGTTTGCTAGAGTGCATTTGGATGATCCAGAAGAGGATTGGGAGAATGTCATATGGTCAGATGAAACCAAAATAGAACTTTTTGGTAAAAACTCAACTCGTCGTGTTTGGAGGACAAAGAATGCTGAGTTGCATCCAAAGAACACTATACCTACTGTGAAGCATGGGGGTGGAAACATCATGCTTTGGGGCAGTTTTTCTGCAAAGGGACCAGGACGACTGATCCGTGTAAAGGAAAGAATGAATGGGGCCATGTATCGTGAGATTTTGAGTGAAAACCTCCTTCCATCAGCAAGGGCATTGAAGATGAAACGTGGCTGGGTCTTTCAGCATGACAATGATCCCAAACACAACGAAGGAGTGGCTTCGTAAGAAGCATTTCAAGGTCCTGGAGTGGCCTAGCCAGTCTCCAGATCTCAACCCCATAGAAAATCTTTGGAGGGGAGTTGAAAGTCCGTGTTGCCCAGCGACAGCCCCAAAACATCACTGCTCTAGAGGAGATCTGCATGGAGCAATGGGCCAAAATACCAGCAACAGTGTGTGAAAACCTTGTGAAGACTTACAGAAAACGTTTGACCTGTGTCATTGCCAACAAAGGGTATATAACAAAGTATTGAGAAACTTTTGTTATTGACCAAATAATTATTTTCCACCATAATTTGCAAATCAATTCATTAAAAATCCTACAATGTGATTTTCTGGATTTTCTTTCCTCATTTTGTCTGTCATAGTTGATGTGTACCTATGATGAAAATTACAGGCCTCTCTCATCTTTTTAAGTGGGAGAACTTGCACAATTGGTGGCTGACTAAATACTTTTTTCCCCCACTGTATGTGAGAAAGTTGGGTGTTTTCCTATCAACTTATCTCTCTGTATTTTTGCTTATTGTGTGCATGAGTGTATGCAAGAGAACGTGTATTGTTGTGTATATGAGACCAATTTACCTTGAAGCAGTTGAATTGAGCCTCAGGTCAATCAAACAATCACATGACAGAACACACCCCAGTCTGCATGGTCTGACCATTCCTATTGGTCGCCCTGTCCATGGCGTCACAGCTGAAATAAGACATGAAAAAGCAGAGCCTTCAGAACCACAGATTCTACACTTTGTGGACATATCTCAAACCACCTCCCCCGACAGATACATTCCCCTCAGTCCACTTGGACTCACCTCTTAGCTGCCGTGAATGAGGAGCAATTCTCTGCGTTATACGTCTCCATGACGACCGGCGCGTGCATGGGTTCGCTGTGACTGGCTCTCAGGCACCGGTACTGTGCCTCTGGAGGGGTCATGTGACACACTGGGGTCGAGAGGTTGCCGTTGGTGTCGACGTCTTCTGTGGTGATGTTGCTGACACCCCGCAGAGGATTCTGGGAGTTGCAGGGGTTGATGGCGATGGCGGGGATGGCAGGGAGAGGGGCGTCGGGGTCGGCGTGGGCCAACTGCAGCTTCTTCATATGTTTGATGGCTGCTGTGGCGTTGAAGGCTTGCTGTAACACACACAAATACACAGGAATATTAGCATTAATATGTTTGTATAAATAATCATGTTTTGATCATAATAATAATAATAATAATATAATAAATGTATGTATGCTAGCATACTGTATGTCGCCTCATATGTTGCTCACCCTCCATTTGGACTTGGCAAAGTTCCTCTGGATCTGCATGCTGACTGATTCATAGATGTCCTGATCCCTCGCTGTCTTTCCAATGATCCTGCAACAGGAAATGACATTGATAGGATCACCAGGAACAAGTAATAAACAGGAAATAATGGGCTTCCTAGACACTGATCCGAGGTCAGTTTTCTGTTTTCCTCCTCTAATGGTTATAGTTAAGATGTGCAGAGGATAGGCTGATCCTGGATCTGTGTGTGTGACTCACCAGGGGTGTCTGAGGGCCTGTTCTGTGGTGAACCGTTTGTTAGGGTGCTTCTGCATCATGTTCCGGATGAAGTCTTTCGCTATGGAAACAGAGACAGACAGAAACATCAACAACTGACATCAACAACTGACATGGAACTTTCAGCCTTTTAAAAATGATTAATATCTTTACTATTTATATTCTGTAAAATTATTAATTTAAATAATTAATCTGCACTGTATGTTTATTAGCTAGTTAGCCAGCCAGTTTTAGAGGAATGACTCCATAATTTAAAAAAATTAACTGCCAATATGTCAACATGAAATCAGTTGATGATAGGACTTAGACAAGTTGTAAATGCAACAGGTACTGATATTGCATCATATAATAGCACTCACAGCTTTCCAAGAAAACAAAAACGGAGACATTTATGGTCTCTTTACATCTATTTGATAGGCTATTTATACAGAAAAGTGGTATAAAACCAGTATAAACTGTATTTATAATTATATTACAAAAAGTTAGGTTGACAATAATTCTATTACACCATTTCTGATATCACATGCCTTACTTTTATTTTCCTGCATAAGTAGACGTATGAAATGCATCACCTATCCCTTTACTGCCATTCATTCCAATGAGACTGGTTTGGATTTCTCCCTTACCAATATGGCTGCCATTTTCACTCCATTCTGGAACTTTGAGGGTTTATGAAATAGTCCCCACTAGTAACTGAATAGGATTTCTATGGTTGTGATCCTCTTTCTGTGGAACGGACAGCATTTTAACTACTGCAGATATGAAACAATCATAATATCAGTCAAAAATCTTACATTCCCAGTTTATGCTTCAAACCAACTTCATAAGAGGTTTTAAACATAGGTTATATTTGACTCACAATTCCATGACTACAGTAAGGCATTGTTGGCAGAATAGATCGATGCAGTTCAATGCATGATTAATATAATTCACCAATACATTTCTTGGTAGTCTAAAAAAATATTGCTATCAGGTTGTAAATCACAGCTGGCCGGGTACATTGTTTGATGCCACAACCCATTCAGGATGCACCGTTTCAGTTTCAATGACTCATTATTTTGAACAAAAATAGTCGACTGTAACTAAGGCTGGGAATGTCAATACAATCAAACTAGCAAGGGTAATGATCACAAGCCAGTCATAACGTGGCTAATAGGCTAGTGCACGTGTCAGACACAAGGCCCGCAGGCCGAATAGGACACACAAGCGAGTATAAATGAGTCAACACTTGAATCATCTACTTTAAGAAATTACAGCCTGATTGTGCTCGCATCTGTGAATTAAACTTAATTTGCGATGCTGTCGTGTGTCCTGTTACAGAGCGCAGCGAAGGGAAAGTGTACAGACACATGCCACAGTCCTAGCTAGGCTACTAAAATGGTGAAGTCTAGCTTCGGTTTTCAAAGCTTGACAATTAATAACCAAAAAACTAAACCTGCAACAAAACCATGCATAAGAGAAACATGTAGGCCTATTACAGCAACATTTGAGCATTTGCCAAGGTTGGCTACTGTGGGAAATTATTCACTTATATTTTAGATGTGCTGTTAGCTTAATAAGAAAGCATTAATGATTAAACATAATAGGTTTGTACTGTACTGATATAGATTGGTCACCATAACAAGCTGTGATTAATGTGAGGAACCATTAGGGGGTAGGATGAGATAAGACTTGTGTCTCACATACACACACACTGCCTCTTTATTAAACCGCTCAAGGACATGTGTACTGCAAAAGTACTGACTCTCTGGACAAGTTGCAAAACAACTAACACCTGGCAACAGTGAAGCGCCAAGGGCCTGGGACCAGCCTGTGCGCCAACGATAGGCTGAGTAAGTCTAAACCACGCTCAGTCTCTACTCTGATAGGCCAGCAGGGAGTGGGAACTATCTCTGTCAGAGTATTTAAAGAAGAACTTATGACAATGGCTCAGTTCTCTGACTACCCTGCGTGGTTTTTCAGTGGACCCGTATATACGAACATCATATTTACCATTGAAGTGTTTTGCATTAATTAAAATACTAGTCTATTTTAGAAGACGTGTATTGACCTCTTTTTGTTCCTATACCAGATTTGAATTGACGCAACTTAACAATTGGTGACCACCGACGTGATCTGGTAGAGGGACTTCGCTGGGTATTGTCCGGCCCATTGGACATCTCTGTCATTGGACGGTGTGTTTCACAAAGAGTCCAGACTACTAAAAACAGGTAAGCAGACACCTATTGTTATATAACTAAAGTTCTGCACATTGGCTTTATCCAAATTCATTTTGTGAAACACCTGTTTGATGTAAGTGAACTAAATTATGAAACTATTATGAGTAGATAAGCACCATATTGTGACATGCAAACCTGTGGTGAATGTGATGTTAAACCATGGTACCATAGAGTATTGTTCCATCGGCAAGGTCCGTAACTACGGGGGTACGGCTAGGTTCGGGGAAAATACTGAAATCTATCGGCAAGGTCCGTAACTATGAGGGTACGGCTAGGTTCGAAGATACAGGGAATAATTGACTTAGTAATTGCTATCGGCAAGGTTCGTAACTACGAGGGTACGGCTAGGTTTAAAGAATTACACCGGCAAGGTCCGTAACTTCGAGGGTACGGCTAGGTTCAGCTGAGTATTTTTTTGATAGGGAGGAGGATAGTAGGCGAGGTTGAATTTGACAATGTAAAGGTAAAGATAATGAATAGTCAATATAACTAAATTGAAATGTATTGAACTGATATAATTAAACTGTAACGTTGATGTTTGACATAGCATAATACTGGTTAAATAATTAGACTGAAATAATTTGGTTTATCGTTGAAATATAAAGTAGAGAATATTTACATTTGCATTTTTGGTCATTTAGCAGACACTCTTGTCCAGAGCGACTTGCAGGAGCAATTGGGGTTGGGTGCCTTGCTCGAGGGCACATCGGCAGATTTTTCGCCTGGTCGGCTCGGGGATTGGAACCGGCGACCTCTCGGTTGCTGGCACGGTGCTCTTGGTTACTGGGCTACCTGCCGCCCCATATGAGTTTAAGGTTGTGCCGTTGTTTGATCATGTGATGGGGTTTGATGGGTGATCGGACCATGACTGGTGTGGTTATGGAAGTAATGTATAAATAGTGGAGAGCCAATAGGGGGCTCCATTGAACTATTATGTTTTGTTGGGCATTTCGGTGGCATGGGGTGGGGTCTGTGTGTATGAGTGAATTCGGCGGCTGGTATGGGTGGTAACCGGATACTACTGAGTGTTTGGTTTGGTGATGTTGAATGGAAGATTTGTAGCGTGGTTGGGGTTAAATAGAAAGACTCACTTATTCAATAGGGAATGGGTGTAGGGAGAGAGAGTTTTTGTGTTGCTGAATGAGGTGAGAGCTAGTGCGGTTTTCATTTATTGACGTCACTTGCTCTATGAACTGGAAGTATTTACTTTGAAAGCATCGCGGAATGTGTGGGGTGACTGACAATGTATGTAGAGGGTCCCTGGTTCGAACCCAGGTAGGGACAGTGGGTAAAGCTTTCGCATTGGGGCTATAGACCTAGATTACTACGTGGATTGAGAAATGTGAAAGGTTGAATTAGATAGCTTAAGTAGAAGTATTCTAGAAAGGTCAATGAAAACATGTTACAGGGTCCCCGCGCCTCCCCCGTTGTGTAGGAAGGAGCAAGGGGAGGGGTGAGAGATAGTTCAAATGATAGGAATATCATTAAATGTATGCTTATCAACGATAGCAAGTATTTGTTTTATTAATTAGGGCCTAATCAGAGAGAACAGTTAAAGAAATTGAATAGCGAACTGAAATGGCGATAGAGCTGTGAAAATTGAGTTGAGGACAAAGGAGAATAATTTATGGCTCTGGTTAGCGAAAAAAAATAGAGACAGTCAAGCAAGTTAGATTGAGCTGTAAGATTTCAAGTAGAGGTCTAAATACTTGACTGAAAGGCAGTGCTTTGATGAATTCTAATTGTTATTACTTTATTCGATAGGTTGCTTAACACCAGTGGTGTATGCAAATAGTTGGTGAATTATAGAACGATCATTTATTTTCGTTACGGGGACCAGGGGATGCAAGGAGCTTTAGCTATTATGCTGAGGGAATAGCACCAACCTATAGTGGGTATTTTAAACTAAAGTAATGCAATAGGCTACAATTATAACATTATCAGAAAAAGGCACAATTTAATGTGAAATAGTTATTACAATTATTATTAATAGTTATTACAGTTATTATCATTGATCCAGTAATGATAGAAGGATAGTAGAGGAAAGGCAAGGGATTAAATCTCATTTAGGGAAAGAAGAAGAGTATGAAGATATATTAGGGAGAAAATACCATTAACTGAGGGATATAAAACGTTTAGCTGAAAAAAAGACAACAGGAATAATTTACCTTACACCCTAATATAGACATTAGACCACACCAGAAGTAGAGATGGCAGGATCACCAGTAGCAATCATGAAGAGGTTCCCAGAAAGGTTCCCAGAAAATAGTGAAGATATTGGTAATATCTCTAACAAATGAGAAAAAGGACCAGAAAGATAGTAACTAAATGGCCAAAGGAGGGAACATTTGATGTAACCGTGATTGTATTGGCTAAAAAATGAAATATGACATTTACAGGGGGACAGGAACAATAGAAGGGGAGACAGATTTTCCTAGGGGTTGATCAAATAATTGATAATGGATCATTTGAGATGAGATCACATGTAGCAGATTTAGGGTAATCAATTAAATAATCATTGTATACTCGAGGAATTTTGAGTGGTTTTATGGATTAGTTATGAGGAATTAGATTGATACAAACAATTATTGATGGGTTAGGACTGGGGATATCTGTATCATGTTTTGTGTGTACTACCATCTTTAGATTACTGATGGTAATTGAAGGTTAACAAAATGTATAACCAGGAGAAAGAGATTAGCTTATCTCATTGGAATGTTGCCCAGGGCGAGGGGGAGCAGTAGTGAAGTTAGGCAGTGAGCTACCAAATCAAGTGGTTGTTGTTTTTCAAATTGGGTTTTTCAAATAAAAAACAACACACCTAGTATGATGGTTATAAAGGGTTGTTATGTTAAAATTAGGCAGTATTTAAAAATAAGGGATGTCAATTGGATGATACATTTCCCATATTACCTAAGTGATTGTTTAGGTAGGTGGTAATATTGACACATGAGCAAAACATGTGTCAAAAGGGGGATGGTAGGATTAAATAATAAATATATACGAAGGAGAGGACAAAATACTTTTAAAAAAATATGTTGGATATATATATATATATATATGGATAACTTGAGTTGCATCATAGTCTCGGTAATGGTCTTGATATGTCAAGATCCACCACCAATTACGCTATGCCCTTACCATTGTTAAGAAGTAAAAGAGAAGAGAAGCGACCCGACATACTGACCGTCAAGGACGAGTGGCCTACAAAATGGGAGTCAGAGAGGGGCAGACTGTCAGATTCAAAATAAGGGTTGGGGACGTAGCCAACGGGTGGGGTACATGTCAATAAGCAGCTTGGGATTATAAAATCCTATTATATTTGTGTTCGGCCCCCACGACGGATTGTTCCTAGACTCAAGTCTTTAAATACACTTGGGGATGGGGATATGAGACCGAGGGGGACTGAACATCCAGATGGGGGGTAAAGAGAAATAAAGACATCACCAATTATCAATTGGAGATAGTAGTAATGTGACAGATTTAAGTTCGGAAGCACAGGAGAGAATTTTGAACCTTACAGCCCCTGTAACCGATGTATGGTGGGCGTGTGCCAGTAAGGGCAGTGTAAGGCAGAGAATTCCAAAGGGGTGGCTAGATACATGCGCCCTGGTTCTACTGATTCAGCTAGTTAGAATTAGTCACCAGGAACCAAGGATTAAACAGATGTAGGAGGAGTTTTAACAAGAAGGAGAATAGCCCTATTTAGATGGATGCGATTGGGATACCAAGGGGGGTATCGGATGGATACCGAGCTATGAAACAATTAGGGGAAGGGTTTACTACCACGTTCTTTTGGTGGGTGACAATAAACAAAATTGTGAATTGGATTAATCATATCTATTACGACCAACAACGATTGATTGGCTAGACTAGGGATGCAACAGAAGGGATCTTTTGAACAATTATCCGCCATCTCACTCTTATGACTTAGTAAAAAGAGGTTGGCTCTAGATCAGGCAGAAAGGGGTGGTGTCTATAGAATGGTAAGCCACTGTTGTACGTTTATCCCTAACAATACCAGTCCTGACGGGAGTATCTCTAAAGCCCTGGTTGGTTTAGATAAACTATCAGCTGAAATGAAGAGCATGGCTGGAATGGAGGGAAATGGACTGTTCTCCTGGTTGGGGGAATGGTTTGGTAAGTTCGCATCATTGGTGGTTACTGGATTTCTGACCCTAGTAGTTGTGTTTCTAATATTAATGTGCTGTGCTGCCTGTGTAATTCCTTGTTTGAGAAAGTCTGTTACAGATGTCGTGCATGCGGCTGGTATGATGCCCCTCCTAGGGGCTCAAGAAGGAGATGCAGACACTGAGTCTAGCTTTCGGAGGAAACTGGGGTTGACAAAGGATGACCCTTGGTTTGCTATTGGTGAGGTGGTGGAGTGACACCCTAGAGGGTGTCTAAAGGGGGCCAAAGTTTACTTCCCTGTTTATGTTTTATGCTTTATTAATCAAATTAACCATTGTGAATGTTTGTCTTTTCTTATGTGAAGATTTAAAGTTCCTGGGTGGCTGGTAGCCAACCTAGTACAAGTTGGGTGTAGATGGAAGAACTGAAGGCCTTTTTTTATTATCATTATTGCCTATTAATAAAAGTGTGATTCTTTTTGTTTGTATTGTATTTTAATGAGTGACACCCCAGTGGGTGTGAAAAGGGGGATTGTGGGAAATTATTCAATTATATTTTAGATGTGCTGTTAGCTTAATAGGAAAGCATTAATGATTAAACATAATAGGTTTGTACTGTACTGATATAGATTGGTCAACATAACAAGCTGTGATTAATGTGAGGAACCATTAGGGGGTAGGATGAGATAAGACTTGTGTCTCACATACACACACACTGCCTCTTTGTTAAACCGCTCAAGGACATGTGTACTGCAAAAGTACTGACTCTCTGGACAAGTTGCAAAACAACTAACACCTGGCAACAGTGAAGCGCCAAGGGCCTGGGACCAGCCTGTGCGCCAACGATAGGCTGAGTAAGTCTAAACCACGCTCAGTCTCTACTCTGATAGGCCAGCAGGGAGTGGGAACTATCTCTGTCAGAGTATTTAAAGAAGAACTTATGACAATGGCTCAGTTCTCTGACTACCCTGCGTGGTTTTTCAGTGGACCCGTATATACGAACATCATATTTACCATTGAAGTGTTTTGCATTAATTAAAATACTAGTCTATTTTAGAAGACGTGTATTGACCTCTTTTTGTTCCTATACCAGATTTGAATTGACGCAACTTAACAATTGGTGACCACCAACGTGATCTGGTAGAGGGACTTCGCTGGGTATTGTCCGGCCCATTGGACATCTCTGTCATTGGACGGTGTGTTTCACAAAGAGTCCGGACTACTAAAAACAGGTAAGCAGACACCTATTGTTATATAACTAAAGTTCTGCACATTGGCTTTATCCAAATTCATTTTGTGAAACACCTGTTTGATGTAAGTGAACTAAATTATGAAACTATTATGAGTAGATAAGCACCATATTGTGACATGCAAACCTGTGGTGAATGTGATGTTAAACCATGGTACCATAGAGTATTGTTCCATCGGCAAGGTCCGTAACTACGGGGGTACGGCTAGGTTCGGGGAAAATACTGAAATCTATCGGCAAGGTCCGTAACTATGAGGGTACGGCTAGGTTCGAAGATACAGGGAATAATTGACTTAGTAATTGCTATCGGCAAGGTTCGTAACTACGAGGGTACGGCTAGGTTTAAAGAATTACACCGGCAAGGTCCGTAACTTCGAGGGTACGGCTAGGTTCAGCTGAGTATTTTTTTGATAGGGAGGAGGATAGTAGGCGAGGTTGAATTTGACAATGTAAAGGTAAAGATAATGAATAGTCAATATAACTAAATTGAAATGTATTGAACTGATATAATTAAACTGTAACGTTGATGTTTGACATAGCATAATACTGGTTAAATAATTAGACTGAAATAATTTGGTTTATCGTTGAAATATAAAGTAGAGAATATTTACATTTGCATTTTTGGTCATTTAGCAGACACTCTTGTCCAGAGCGACTTGCAGGAGCAATTGGGGTTGGGTGCCTTGCTCGAGGGCACATCGGCAGATTTTTCGCCTGGTCGGCTCTGGGATTGGAACCGGCGACCTCTCGGTTGCTGGCACGGTGCTCTTGGTTACTGGGCTACCTGCCGCCCCATATGAGTTTAAGGTTGTGCCGTTGTTTGATCATGTGATGGGGTTTGATGGGTGATCGGACCATGACTGGTGTGGTTATGGAAGTAATGTATAAATAGTGGAGAGCCAATAGGGGGCTCCATTGAACTATTATGTTTTGTTGGGCATTTCGGTGGCATGGGGTGGGGTCTGTGTGTATGAGTGAATTCGGCGGCTGGTATGGGTGGTAACCGGATACTACTGAGTGTTTGGTTTGGTGATGTTGAATGGAAGATTTGTAGCGTGGTTGGGGTTAAATAGAAAGACTCACTTATTCAATAGGGAATGGGTGTAGGGAGAGAGAGTTTTTGTGTTGCTGAATGAGGTGAGAGCTAGTGCGGTTTTCATTTATTGACGTCACTTGCTCTATGAACTGGAAGTATTTACTTTGAAAGCATCGCGGAATGTGTGGGGGTGACTGACAATGTATGTAGAGGGTCCCTGGTTCGAACCCAGGTAGGGACAGTGGGTAAAGCTTTCGCATTGGGGCTATAGACCTAGATTACTACGTGGATTGAGAAATGTGAAAGGTTGAATTAGATAGCTTAAGTAGAAGTATTCTAGAAAGGTCAATGAAAACATGTTACAGGGTCCCCGCGCCTCCCCCGTTGTGTAGGAAGGAGCAAGGGGAGGGGTGAGAGATAGTTCAAATGATAGGAATATCATTAAATGTATGCTTATCAACGATAGCAAGTATTTGTTTTATTAATTAGGGCCTAATCAGAGAGAACAGTTAAAGAAATTGAATAGCGAACTGAAATGGCGATAGAGCTGTGAAAATTGAGTTGAGGACAAAGGAGAATAATTTATGGCTCTGGTTAGCGAAAAAAAAATAGAGACAGTCAAGCAAGTTAGATTGAGCTGTAAGATTTCAAGTAGAGGTCTAAATACTTGACTGAAAGGCAGTGCTTTGATGAATTCTAATTGTTATTACTTTATTCGATAGGTTGCTTAACACCAGTGGTGTATGCAAATAGTTGGTGAATTATAGAACGATCATTTATTTTCGTTACGGGGACCAGGGGATGCAAGGAGCTTTAGCTATTATGCTGAGGGAATAGCACCAACCTATAGTGGGTATTTTAAACTAAAGTAATGCAATAGGCTACAATTATAACATTATCAGAAAAAGGCACAATTTAATGTGAAATAGTTATTACAATTATTATTAATAGTTATTACAGTTATTATCATTGATCCAGTAATGATAGAAGGATAGTAGAGGAAAGGCAAGGGATTAAATCTCATTTAGGGAAAGAAGAAGAGTATGAAGATATATTAGGGAGAAAATACCATTAACTGAGGGATATAAAACGTTTAGCTGAAAAAAGACAACAGGAATAATTTACCTTACACCCTAATATAGACATTAGACCACACCAGAAGTAGAGATGGCAGGATCACCAGTAGCAATCATGAAGAGGTTCCCAGAAAGGTTCCCAGAAAATAGTGAAGATATTGGTAATATCTCTAACAAATGAGAAAAAGGACCAGAAAGATAGTAACTAAATGGCCAAAGGAGGGAACATTTGATGTAACCGTGATTGTATTGGCTAAAAAAATGAAATATGACATTTACAGGGGGGACAGGAACAATAGAAGGGGAGACAGATTTTCCTAGGGGGTTGATCAAATAATTGATAATGGATCATTTGAGATGAGATCACATGTAGCAGATTTAGGGTAATCAATTAAATAATCATTGTATACTCGAGGAATTTTGAGTGGTTTTATGGATTAGTTATGAGGAATTAGATTGATACAAACAATTATTGATGGGTTAGGACTGGGGATATCTGTATCATGTTTTGTGTGTACTACCATCTTTAGATTACTGATGGTAATTGAAGGTTAACAAAATGTATAACCAGGAGAAAGAGATTAGCTTATCTCATTGGAATGTTGCCCAGGGCGAGGGGGAGCAGTAGTGAAGTTAGGCAGTGAGCTACCAAATCAAGTGGTTGTTGTTTTTCAAATTGGGTTTTTCAAATAAAAAACAACACACCTAGTATGATGGTTATAAAGGGTTGTTATGTTAAAATTAGGCAGTATTTAAAAATAAGGGATGTCAATTGGATGATACATTTCCCATATTACCTAAGTGATTGTTTAGGTAGGTGGTAATATTGACACATGAGCAAAACATGTGTCAAAAGGGGGATGGTAGGATTAAATAATAAATATATACGAAGGAGAGGACAAAATACTTTTAAAAAAAATATGTTGGATATATATATATATATATGGATAACTTGAGTTGCATCATAGTCTCGGTAATGGTCTTGATATGTCAAGATCCACCACCAATTACGCTATGCCCTTACCATTGTTAAGAAGTAAAAGAGAAGAGAAGCGACCCGACATACTGACCGTCAAGGACGAGTGGCCTACAAAATGGGAGTCAGAGAGGGGCAGACTGTCAGATTCAAAATAAGGGTTGGGGACGTAGCCAACGGGTGGGGTACATGTCAATAAGCAGCTTGGGATTATAAAATCCTATTATATTTGTGTTCGGCCCCCACGACGGATTGTTCCTAGACTCAAGTCTTTAAATACACTTGGGGATGGGGATATGAGACCGAGGGGGACTGAACATCCAGATGGGGGGTAAAGAGAAATAAAGACATCACCAATTATCAATTGGAGATAGTAGTAATGTGACAGATTTAAGTTCGGAAGCACAGGAGAGAATTTTGAACCTTACAGCCCCTGTAACCGATGTATGGTGGGCGTGTGCCAGTAAGGGCAGTGTAAGGCAGAGAATTCCAAAGGGGTGGCTAGATACATGCACCCTGGTTCTACTGATTCAGCTAGTTAGAATTAGTCACCAGGAACCAAGGATTAAACAGATGTAGGAGGAGTTTTAACAAGAAGGAGAATAGCCCTATTTAGATGGATGCGATTGGGATACCAAGGGGGTATCGGATGGATACCGAGCTATGAAACAATTAGGGAAGGGTTTACTACCACGTTCTTTTGGTGGGTGACAATAAACAAAATTGTGAATTGGATTAATCATATCTATTACGACCAACAACGATTGATTGGCTAGACTAGGGATGCAACAGAAGGGATCTTTTGAACAATTATCCGCCATCTCACTCTTATGACTTAGTAAAAAGAGGTTGGCTCTAGATCAGGCAGAAAGGGGTGGTGTCTATAGAATGGTAAGCCACTGTTGTACGTTTATCCCTAACAATACCAGTCCTGACGGGAGTATCTCTAAAGCCCTGGTTGGTTTAGATAAACTATCAGCTGAAATGAAGAGCATGGCTGGAATGGAGGGAAATGGACTGTTCTCCTGGTTGGGGGAATGGTTTGGTAAGTTCGCATCATTGGTGGTTACTGGATTTCTGACCCTAGTAGTTGTGTTTCTAATATTAATGTGCTGTGCTGCCTGTGTAATTCCTTGTTTGAGAAAGTCTGTTACAGATGTCGTGCATGCGGCTGGTATGATGCCCCTCCTAGGGGCTCAAGAAGGAGATGCAGACACTGAGTCTAGCTTTCGGAGGAAACTGGGGTTGACAAAGGATGACCCTTGGTTTGCTATTGGTGAGGTGGTGGAGTGACACCCTAGAGGGTGTCTAAAGGGGGCCAAAGTTTACTTCCCTGTTTATGTTTTATGCTTTATTAATCAAATTAACCATTGTGAATGTTTGTCTTTTCTTATGTGAAGATTTAAAGTTCCTGGGTGGCTGGTAGCCAACCTAGTACAAGTTGGGTGTAGATGGAAGAACTGAAGGCCTTTTTTTATTATCATTATTGCCTATTAATAAAAGTGTGATTCTTTTTGTTTGTATTGTATTTTAATGAGTGACACCCCAGTGGGTGTGAAAAGGGGGATTGTGGGAAATTATTCAATTATATTTTAGATGTGCTGTTAGCTTAATAGGAAAGCATTAATGATTAAACATAATAGGTTTGTACTGTACTGATATAGATTGGTCAACATAACAAGCTGTGATTAATGTGAGGAACCATTAGGGGGTAGGATGAGATAAGACTTGTGTCTCACATACACACACACTGCCTCTTTGTTAAACCGCTCAAGGACATGTGTACTGCAAAAGTGCTGACTCTCTGGACAAGTTGCAAAACAACTAACACCTGGCAACAGTGAAGCGCCAAGGGCCTGGGACCAGCCTGTGCGCCAACGATAGGCTGAGTAAGTCTAAACCACGCTCAGTCTCTACTCTGATAGGCCAGCAGGGAGCGGGAACTATCTCTGTCAGAGTATTTAAAGAAGAACTTATGACAATGGCTCAGTTCTCTGACTACCCTGCGTGGTTTTTCAGTGGACCCGTATATACGAACATCATATTTACCATTGAAGTGTTTTGCATTAATTAAAATACTAGTCTATTTTAGAAGACGTGTATTGACCTCTTTTTGTTCCTATACCAGATTTGAATTGATGCAACTTAACACTACTGATACAGCAATATTGCATTCAACCGCACCGGTGATCCACGCAGTGCAGAAAAGTGAAAAACATGTTTTAAGTTTAAATGTTACAACAACCTATAGCTACGTTTTTGTTATTTGAAGTTATTAAATACTTTTTGATTAGGGTCACAGCATATTATGCACATCTGCAAGCATAGCAGCAAAGGTTGGCCAAATATTATTTATGTATTTTGTTTTAATATGTAAAAATGCTATATACAGCATCCTATGTACTAGGGCTAACCCCAATTAGTCGACTGGTTGATTGTTTGGTTGTTAGGCTGTTGGTTGACCGAGATTGTTTTAGTCGAGCAGTAACAAAAAATTTTTTATATATATATATATATATATATAGTACCAGTCAAAAGTTTGGGCACACCTACTCATTCCAGGATTTGTCTTTATTTTTACTATTTTCTACATTGTAGAATAATAGTGAAGACATCATAACTATAAAATAACACATATGGAATCATGTAGTAACGAAAAAAGTGTTAAACAAATCAACGTATATTTTATATTTGAGGTTCTTCAAAGTAGCCACCCTTTGCCTTGATGACAGCTTTGCACACTCTTGGCATTCTCTCAACCAGCTTACATTTACATTTTAGTCATTTAGCAGACGCTCTTATCCAGAGTGACTTCCAAAGCTGTCATCAAGGCAAAGGGTGGCTACTTTGAAGAATCTCAAATATACGTTGATTTGAGTGTGAGTGCATACATTTTCATACTGGCTCCCCGTGGGAAACGAACCCACAACCCTGGCGTTGCAAACGCCATGCTCTACCAACTGAGCTACACGGGACTACACCTGGAATGCTTTTCCAACAGTCTTTAAGGTCAAATAGCCCTTACACAGCCTGGAGATGTGTTGGGTCATTGTCCTGTTGAAAAACAAATGATAGTCCCACTAAGCACAAACCAGATGGGATGGCGTATCGCTGCAGAATGCTGTCGTAGCCATGCTGGTTAAGTGTGCCTTGAATTTTAAATAAATCACAAACAGTGTCACCAGCAAAGCACTCCTACACCATCACACCTCCTCCTCCATGCTTCACAGTGGAAACCACACATGCGGAGATCATCCATTCACCTACTCTGCGTCTCACAAAGACACGGCGGTTGGAACCAAAAATCTCAAATTTGGACCAAAGGACAGATTTCCACCGGACTAATGTCCATTGCTCATGTTTCTTGGCCAAAGTAAATCTCTTCTTCTTATTGGTGTCCTTTAGTAGTGGTTTCTTTGCAGCAATTCGACCATTGAACAGTTGATGTTGAGATGTTACTTGAACTCTGTGAAGCATTTATTTGGGCTGCAATCTGAGGTGCCGTTAATCTAATGAATTTATCCTCTGCAGCAGAGGTAACTCTGGGTCTTCCATTCCTGTGGCAGTCCTCATGAGAGCCAGTTTCATCATAGCGCTTGATGGTTTTTGCGACTGCACTTGAAGAAACTTTCAAAGTTATTGACTGACCTTCATGTCTTAAAGTAATGATGGACTGTCATTTCTCTTTGCTTATTTGAGCTGTTCTTGCCATAATATGGACTTGGTCTTTTACCAAATATGGCTATCTTCTGTATACCACCCATACCTTGTCACAACACAACTGATTGGCTCAAACGCATTAAGAAGGAAAGAAATTCCACAAATTAACTTTTAACAAGGCACACCTGTTAATTGAAATGCATTCCAGGTGACTACCTCATGAAGCTGGTTGCGAGAATGCCAAGAGTGTGCAAAGCTGTCATCAAGGCAAAGGGTGGCTACTTTAAAGAATCTTAAATATAAAATATATTTTGATTTGTTTAACACTTTTTTGGTTACTACATGATTCCATATGTGTTATTTCATAGTTTTGATGTCTTCGCTATTAATCTACAATGTAGAAAATAGTACAAATAAAGAAAAACCCTGGAATGAGTAGCTGTGTCCAAACTTTTGACTGGTACTGTATATATTTATATATTTGCACCCATTTCAGTGAACTAATCCATTGCGGAGGCCTAGACTAAAAGCCAATTTATGCTTAATTCGAAAATGTGTTAAAGGCCAAATTGAGCTCTGTACCGCATCGCCATGCACCTCCAAAATGTTGTAACAATGTGGAGGGCTCTGTATAGCTCCGCATTGACATGATTGGTTGACGGTAGGTGGGGGCGGTACATCCTGTATAAACACAAACTCACTTCCTTGACAACAGCTCTGCATTGCTCTGTGAAGTGCAAGAATGCCCTGACTTCTGCTGAAGCCATTCTTGCCCTGACTTCTGCTGAGGCCATATCACCATAAATGCTGCATGGCCATTGCAGACGTCTGATTGACCATGCGTCAGATGCACAATGCAATTCTCTCTTCAGAATGTGCTCTCTCCCGCCAATTTGTGTACATTCATTGTTTCATAACTTAATTGTGTGAATTGTTTGTGTTTGATTGTTAGTGTATATCTATTCCCCATTACATATATCACCAGTAGTACATTTACCGTTAATTCCTATACTTTCAAATCTACAATGTTTGTTACTTTGGTTATGGTAATTTATTTTAATGTATTCAACATTATTATTCCAGTCTTCCTGTTCTCATTGGCGGAGTGGACACATTGTTTGCAGAGTGCACAACCTATGCTACACTTGTGAGAAACAAGTTTTGGTTTATTTAATTCCATTTATGAGTTTTGTCAATTTAGTCATCGTCTTTTGTTTGGAGCGCTCCTGTCAATGTTGAGTAAGGACACGCACGCACAGAAGTAGACCTATAGGCTACCTGGCCTGCGTGCAAATGTAGGCATATACAGTGCATTCGGAAAGTATTCACACTCCTTGACTTTTTCCACATGTTGTTATGTTAAAGCCTTATTCTAAAATTGATTAAATTACTTTTTTCCCTCATCAATCTACACACAATACCCCATAATGACAAAGCGAAAACAGGTTTTTAGAAATTGTTGCAAATTTATAAAAAAATAAATTAAATAAAAGTATTCAGACCCTTTGAGCCCGAAATTGAGCTCAGGTGCATCCTATTTCCATTGGTCATCCTTGAGATGTTTCTACAACTTCATTGGTAAATTCTATTGATTGGACATGATTTGGAAAGGCACACACCTGTGTATATAATGTCCTACAGTTGACAGTGCATGTCAGAGCAAAAACCAAGCCACGAGGTAGAAGGAATAGTCCGTAGAGCCAGGATTGGGTCGAGGCACAGATCTGGGGAAGGGTACCAAAACATTTCTGCAGCATTGAAGGTCCCCAAGCACACAGTGGCCTCCATCATTCTTGAATGGAAGAAGTTTGGACCCACCAAGACTCGTAGAGCTGGCCGCTCGGCCAAACTGAGCAATCGGGGGAGAAGGGCCTTGGTCAGGGAGGTGACCAAGAACCAGATGGTCACTCTGACAGCGCTCCAGAGTTCCTCTGTGGAAATGGGAGAACCTTCCAGAAGGACATCCATCTCTGCAGCACTCCACCAATCAGGGCTTTATGGTAGAGTGGCCAGACGGAAGCCACTCCTCAGTAAAAGGCACATGACAGCCCGAGTTTGCCAAAAGGCACCTAAAGACTCTCAGACCATGAGAAACAAGATTCTCTGGTCTGATGAAACCAAGATTGAACTCTTTGGCCTGAATGCCAAGCGTCATGTCTGGAGGAAACCTGGCACCATCCCTACAGTGAAGCATGGTGGTGGCAGCATCATGCTGTGGGGACATTTCTCAGTGGCAGGGACTGGGAGACCAGTCAGGATCGAGGGAAAGATGAACGGAGCAAAGTACAGAGATATCCTTGATGAAAACCTTCTCCAGAGCGCTCAGGACCTTAGACTGGGGAGAAGGTTCACATTCCAACAGGACAACGACCCTAAGCACACAGCCAAGACAACACAGGAGGGGCTTCGGGACAAGTCTCTGAATGTCCTTGAGTGGCCCAGCCAGAGCCCGGACTTGAACCCGATCGAACATCTCTGGAGAGACCTGAAAATAGCTGTGCAGCGACGCTCCCCCATCCAACCTGACAGAGCTTGAGAGGATCTGCAGAGAAGAATGGGAGAAACTCCCCAAATACAGGTGTGCCAAGCTTGTAGCGTCATACCCAAGAAGACTCGAGGCTGTAATCGCTGCCAAAGGTGCTTCAACAAAGTACTGAGTAAAGGGTCTGAATACTTATGTAAATGTGATATTTCCATTTTTTATTTTGAATACATTTGCTAAAATTGCTTTGTCATTATAGGGTATTGTGTGTAGATTGATGTAACGTAACAAAATGTGGAAAAAGTCAAGAGGTCTGAATATTTTCCGAATGCACTGTAGTGCCCATTTGATACTTTCCGAATGCACTGTAAATGTGCCCATTTTGGAATCTGATAGTATTTCTGATTGGCTTAAAGCACCACCACTAATGACCTGTGGAGCTTTTCAAAATAATGTTTTCTTCACCTCAAACAGCAAGTAAACAAAGTCTGTTTTTACATCCATTGAGAATTACAATAGTTAAAATCTTTCCAGCTCTCTCCCTTTCGATAACCCCTCAGCATGAAAGGGAAAAATGTAATGCTCTGATCCAGTGGAAACGTCATAAAATAGGCTTCTTATCAGTGCTTGACTTGGACTGAAATAGGTTCTGGTACTAATTTTGGGTGCTGGTACTGTTTATATTTAGGTGCAGGAGCTCCACAATACTTTTGAGCTAATATTCTATAAGAGGAACAGAAGCTCGAGCAGTAGAACATTTGAGGTGCTGGTACTCAGACTGAGCTTCTGCCGAAGTCAAGCACTGCTTCTTATCCCTTGCACAAATAGCCTACAGCTGTGTCTGTCCCAAGCTCACTGGCAGGGAAACTCTGAGGGCCCAGAATATTTTATACAATGTTGCAAGTTCGCTAGCGCAAGCTTCGGGCCAGACCCAAGTTAATAGTTTATACAATGTTTCAAGTTCCTTGCAGACAGGCCATGTGTAGCTAATATGATTTATACAATATTTATCTTTATCAGGATATTTTGTACCTGTAGGCTGCAATGTTTTTATTTGTTGGATTTATGTAGGTTATTTTTACATAGTTAGCAATGGCAATAGAAGTTACTTTTTATGTTTGTTTCATTGTCATTTAGATTTGGATAGAATTTTGATTAACCACATGATTTTGAGATATGACCTTATTATAAATTAATTGAAACTGTTTCACAAAAATGTGCATATGAAAACCATAACTGGCACGCAGATCGGTAGAAATAGTAAGATAAATTGGCATTCCACATGAGAAAGGTTTCCAACTCCTCGTGTAGCCTATTACCGGCAACTTCAGGAGAGCAATGGCAGAATCTGCGAAAGCCAGCAGGAGCGGGAGGAGAATAGTTGGGTCAGGTTACGTTTTTTAAATTCTGGTTATCTAGATCTCTGGCGCCCTCTTGAGGCATCAAACCGTAAGCTTAAAGCATCAGACAAGCTCAATGCATATAGTTGATTTTTTTTAAACACACAGGATTTATGGAAAAATACACATGAAAGAATTTTGAACAATCGATTGGTCGAAAGAACAGACGACTTTCGGTCGAATAAGATTTTTTTTAGTCGGGGACAGCCCTACTATGTACATAAGTAGACATTATAAAGGGCCATATTTTTTCTAATAAAACAAATGCCAGTTTGGGTCGTAGTTGCACGTTTTTTGGTAAAAACAAATAGGCTATGTCTGGCCTGCGAAGTAGTGTTTTTTTTATATGGTCCGTGCGCTGATTGAGTTTGACACCCCTGGGCTAGCGTATCTATTTACGTAGCAAGCTATTTATTTATCAAGCTAAAAACACGGAGCCTAACATTTGCTAGCTAGCTAGCTAGCTGCTGGGAGGATATCATGTCATTAGAAGAGTGGGTTAGTGACCGAACTTTCCCCCTCATATCGTTTTTTGTTGGCTACAGCTAGAGCTGCTGCATGTGTGATTTGGTTAGTTAGCGAGAAATGTTAATCACTTTGCTAGCTAGCTACAGTATGCTGAACTTGAACGACTGTTATCCACAGTTAGCATATCTCTTAGTTGTCAATCAAATGTATTTGGCGTCGATCAAATGGGAAGGCAGGCAGGCAAGTTCTCATTCAGTTGTCAAAACTTGGGTTTGGACAAGCATGCATTGGCAGGCAAGCTGCAGAAGGATGAGCAGGCTACTATTCCCCATCATCTATGTCACGACCCGGTGCAAGAAACAGTCACTAATAATTGTCAGAACCCAGAGGATGAGGCAGACACAGCAGTACTAGAGATGGTGGTTTAATTAAAGAACAAAATCTTCAGGCAAAGAAACTAAATCCACAATGTCCAAAAATAAAGCCAAGAGGCACAAAGAGGAAAACCTCCAAAAAACAAAAGAAACTCCACAAAGTGGTAAAAAACAGCAGGGAAAAACAAACCTCAAAAGACTACTCAAACAAAACACAAGAACTAAACCAGAGAACCTCTGGAAAATCCCACCAGAGAAATATCTATATAAAACAAGGCTTGGGCTGGGGCTGGGTGCTAACTACAAACACTGAGCAAGGAACTGAGGAACACACAGGGTTTAAATACTAACAAGGGAATGACCTACAGGTGCAAACAATAATTAGAGCAAGAAAAACAAAAGGTACAAAAAAGGTGCAATGGGGACATCTAGTGACCAAACCCGAACAGTCATGGCCAAAACCTGACAGAATCCCCCTCCTAGGAACGGCTCCTGACGTTCCTACCAGCCTTCTCAGGGTGGAGGGCCCTGAACTGACGAATGAGGTCAGGGTCCAGTATGTCCTTGGCAGGAACCCAGGAGCGCTCCTCGGGACCGTAGCCTTCCCAGTCCACCAGATACTGCCAGGACCGCTGCACCCGGCGGGAATCCAGTATCCGGTGGACGGTATAAGCCGACTGGCCACCGATGACACGGGGCGGAGGGGGAGGTCTGCCTGCCGGGATAAGGGGAGAAAAACAACAGGTTTTAATAAAGAAATGTGAAATGTTGGATTGATCTTAAGGGATCTGGGTAAGTGCAGGCGAAAAGTAACGGATTGACTCTCCTGGCAATCTTAAAGGGACCGATGAACCTCTGGGACAGCTTGCGAGACTCCACCCGTAGTGGTAGGTTCTTAGTTGAGAGCCATACTCTCTGGCCGGGGTACAGGGTAGGACCGGGACGGCGACCTCTGTTGGCTTGTCGTTGGTACTGCTGAGAGGAACGCAGAAGATTAAGACGTGCCTTCTTCCACGTAAGCCGACAGCGTCTGATGAACCTCGAGGCTGAAGGCACTCTGACTTCTGCCTCCTGGTCCGGGAACAATAGAGGTGCATAGCCAAACTGACACTCATGCGGGGACATACCAGTGGAGGAGGAGCACAAGGTGTTGTGCGCGTACTCGGCCCAAACAATGAAGGATGACCAAGTGGACGGGTTGTTGGAAACCATGCATCTGAGGGTGGTTTCCAGCTCCTGATTCATCCTCTCAGTTTGGCCATTGGACTCGGATGGTACCCTGAAGATAAACTGGCCGTGGCCCCTATGAGTTGGCAGAAGGCCTTCCAAAACCTTGAGGCGAACTGGGGACCTCTGTCGGAAACCATATCTTGCGGAATCCCAAAGACTCGGAACACATGGTTAATCACCAACTCAGCTGTTTCCTTGGCAGAAGGTAATTTGGTCAAAGGAACAAACCTGGCCGCCTTAGAAAACCTGTCGATGATGACTAGGATCGTAGTATTACCATGGGACGGAGGAAGGCCAGTAATAAAGTCCAACGAGATATGGGACCAGGGTCGGTGGGGAATAGATAGAGGGTGAAGGAGTCCTTGAGGGCGGAGGTGAGAAGATTTGCCCTGGCAGCACACGGAACAGGCCTTGATGAAAGTGGCAACGTCTTCTTTTATGGTGGGCCACCAGAACTTACGCTGGATGAACTCCAAGGTGCGGCCTACGCCCGGGTGACAGGTGAGGCGAGAGGAGTGCCCCCACCGAAGGACTTGGGACCTTGCTGCCTTGGGAACAAACAACCGATTAGCAGGACCTCCTCCAGGGCCCGGTTCGATGGCTTGAGCTTGTTTCACGGTATCCTCCACTTGCCACGAGATCGGAGCCACGATCTTAGCGGCCGGAAGGACAGTCATGTCAGTATCTTCTCGAATGGCAGGAGAGTAGATTCGTGACAAGGCGTCCGGTTTGAGATTCTTCGACCCGGGTCTATAGGTGAGGATAAACTGAAATCGGCTGAAGAAAAGAGACCATCGAGCTTGTCTGGCGTTCAACCGCTTCGCCTGCTGGATATACTCCAGATTCTTGTGGTCCGTAAGCACTTGAAAGCGGTTGAGAAGCCCCCCTCGAGCCAGTGTCTCCATTCCTTCAATGCCATCTTAACCGCTAGGAGTTCACGATCCCCCACATCGTAATTCCTCTCGGCCGGGGTAAGCCGGTGAGAGAAGAAGGCGCAAGGATGAAGCTTCTTGTCTTCACCCCCTCTGAGACAGGACAGCTCCAACCCCAACCTCTGATGCGTCTACCTCCACCACAAAAGGTTCATCCGCCGTTGGTAGTGTCAGGATGGGAGCAGAGAGGATGCGCTGTTTGAGTCCTTGGAAGGCCGTCTCAGCTTCTCTTCCCCACAGAAACCTTGTGTTGCCACCCTTGGTTACCGCCGAGAGAGGGGCTGCCACCGAGCTGAAGTTCTTGATGAACTTGCGGTAAAAGTTGGTGAAGCCCAGGAAACGCTGAACTTCCTTAACGGACTTGGGGGTGGGCCAATCCGCTACCGCCTCTACCTTCTTGGGGTCCATCTGGACTCGTCCGGGTTCCACTATAAATCCCAGGAATTGTACTCGAGAGGAATGGAATTCACACTTCTCCGGCTTAACGTACAAATGGCTGTCTAGGAGGCGTTTGAGCACTTGTCTGACATGCTTAGTGTGTTCTTGAAGGGAGCTCGAAAAGATGAGGATGTCATCCAAGTAAACAAACACAAAGATGTTAAGCATATCTCTAAGCACATCGTTTATGAGCGCTTGGAACACAGCCGGAGCGTTGGTCAGGCCGAAGGGCATCACCGAGTATTCGTAGTGACCAGTAGGCGTGTTGAAAGCGGTCTTCCACTCGTCCCCGGGTTTGATCCGCACAAGATGGTATGCGTTCCGCAGGTCAAGCTTAGTGAAGACAACTGCTTCCTGGAGCAGCTCAAAGGCTGTGGCCATAAGGGGTAGCGGGTAGCGGTTACGGACGGTTATGGCATTGAGTCCCCGGTAGTCGATGCAAGGTCGTAATCCACCGTCTTTCTTGGCCACAAAGAAAAACCCTGCTCCCGCCGGCGAGGTAGATGGACGCATGAGGCCTGCTGTCAGAGCGTCCTTGATGTAGGTATCCATAGCAGCTCGTTCGGGAGGAGAAAGGGAAAAGATCCGACCCCTGGGAGGGCAGGTCCCCGGCAACAGGTCGATGGTGCAATCGTAAGGTCTATGGGGTGGTAGTTTGGTGGCCCTCTGTTTGCTAAATACCAGTTTGAGGTCATGGTAACACTCGGGAACTCGGGACAAGTCGATGGATTCTAGAGACTCGGAAGGAGAACTCTGGGAACTCGGGAAGATACAAGTGGCTTGGCACGTAGGGACCCCCACTGCTTGATAGTGCCCACAGACCAGTCGATGTGAGGGTTATGGCTGTGAAGCCAGGGATAACCAAGGACGAGAGGAAACTTCGGAACAGTAGATCAGATGAAAGTTCATCACTTCCTGGTGTTGGGAAACTGAAAGTCGTAAGGGGGTAGTGGCACGAGTGACAAGTCCAGATCCCAAAGGACTTCTATCCAACGTAGTAACCCTTATGGGGTCACTTAGAGGTTCAGAAGGAACGCCATTCTCCTTCGCCCAGATCCCATCCATGAAGTTACCTGCGGCTCCAGAGTCTACCAAGGCTTGAAGAGAAAACTTCGTGGTCGTCCCAGGAAAGGGTAACTGGAATGAGCAGGCGGGAGTTGGATGGATGGGAGGAGGTTATGTTTCCCGTTACAGTCCTCCCAGGCCTGCACGGGAGAGTGCGTTTCCCTGGAGCCCGGGACACGTGGAGCGGAAATGGCCCGGTTTGCCGCAATATAGACAGCATCGCTCCCTCATCCGGCGGTCTCTCTCAGCCTGGGAGATGCGTCCAACCTGCATGGGTTCTGGTGGAGCCAGCGAGGATAAAGGTGGAGACTCGGAGCTGGAACCTATAGGAGCTAGGGTGAGCGGTCTATGGTTTTGTTCTCTCTCTCTCAGACGCTGGTCTATGCGTGAAGCCAACTTGATAAGGGACTCGAGGTTGTCCGGTGGTTCCCGAGTGGCCAGTTCATCTTGGATGGTGTCAGAAAGACCCTTCAAAAAACACACTGTGAGCGCCTCGTCGTTCCAGCCACTTGCTGCTGCCACAGTGCGGAACTGGATGGCATAGTCCGTCACGCTGCGCCGACCTTGGCGGAGAGTCAGGAGCTGTTTGGCTGAGTCAGGGCCGTTGGTAGGACCTTGAAACACTCGCTTGAATTCTTCAGCAAAGGTAGAGTAGCTGGCACAGCAGGGACTTTGGGCATCCCACACAGCAGTAGCCCAGGCTAGGGCCTTTTCCGACAGCAGGGTGATGATATATGCTATCTTGGACCGGTCGGTGGAAAACGACGATGGTTGCAGCTCAAAGGAGAGAGAACATTGGGTGAAAAACCCCTTACAAACACTCGGATCCCCTGAGAACCGTTGGGGAGGCGGCAGACGAGGTTCAGCCAGGGGATTAACTGCCAGGGGCCCTTGAATCGGATGAACTGAAGCAGAAGCGGTTGCCGGGGAAAGTCGATCCGAAATCTGCTTTATGGAAGTCAGCATCTCTGACAGAAGTTGAGAATGTCTAGCCATTAAGGCCTCTTGCTGAACCAGAGCAGCCTCGTGGCGTTGGACAGTCCCCCTCATGGTGGGACAGCATGGAAAAAGATCCTGGGTACTGGCTGCCTCTGGGTTCATAATAATGGCTCAGTGTTTCTGTCACGACCCGGTGCAAGAAACAGTCACTAATAATTGTCAGAACCCAGAGGATGAGGCAGACACAGCAGTACTAGAGATGGTGGTTTAATTAAATAACAAAATCTTCAGGCAAAGAAACTAAATCCACAATGTCCAAAAATAAAGCCAAGAGGCACAAAGAGGAAGACCTCCAAAAAACAAAAGAAACTCCACAAAGTGGTAAAAAAACAGCAGGGAAAAACAAACCTCAAAAGACTACTCAAACAAAACACAAGAACTAAACCAGAGAACCTCTGGAAAATCCCACCAGAGAAATATCTATATAAAACAAGGCTTGGGCTGGGGCTGGGTGCTAACTACAAACACTGAGCAAGGAACTGAGGAACACACAGGGTTTAAATACTAACAAGGGAATGACCTACAGGTGCAAACAATAATTAGAGCAAGAAAAACAAAAGGTACAAAAAAGGTGCAATGGGGACATCTAGTGACCAAAACCCGAACAGTCATGGCCAAAACCTGACAATCTATCAGTGCAATTTTGACGGCCAACTAGCTGAAAAAGTTTGAGAGGGTTTATCTAATGTTCCCTCGTTAGATTTGAGCTCATCTCGCCCTAGCTAGCATTAATTGTTGATCTTGTTGTTGTTGATGTACATAGGCAACTGAGGGAGTGATAGCCTAACTTTTCATGGTTGTTTGATCACTAGGATTGTGAAGTTCCCAAATGTAAGACTCTTGTGGTATTTACATATTTGCAGAAATCCATTCAGGTGTATTTTGTGGCTTCTGGCGAATGCGTTCTAATGATCTAAAGTTGCGCTGTTGCTACTGCCTGTAAACACACAGTCCAGTTCAAAGTGAATGATGGCAGGCCCGTGTGGCAAATGGCTTGTTTGAATATAGGCCTACTGTAGCTCTGATTGGCTATGGCGCGCCGGTCTGCATAGAATCCGGTCTGAGTAGACTCTGGAAACTTTTATTTACTGCAGTGTCTATTAATTGTCCAAAAGCACGGACGCTTTCCCACTATATTGCTGTAGAATGTTCACAAATGCCTTACTCTACGTCATTCCCAAACATTCTATGAATTTATGAAAACATGAAAATGACCATGTGTAAGTGCTCGCTTGTCAGAAAATGTAAAAATAAAGTTGTCATATTTTTCCTGGGGGTGTATATGAACAGATTTTTATAAGATTTCATGTTGCTAAAATGCTGTCAGTTCCACTTTAAATACCCTTGTTGTTGTTGTTGTTGTTGTTGTTGATGTGGTGGTATTTGTCTTACCTGACTCAGAGATGTCATCCCAAAAGGGCGAGTGGAAAGCGTAGTCAGCCCTCATGATCTTAGCGAACAGACGTGTCTCGTTGTCCTCGAAGAACGGAGGGTAGCCGCACAGCCTGTCACACAGAGAGAGGGAACATAAAGTAGTTATTACAGAGTTAACATAGAGTTCATCATAGGATTACAATAACTTTTCCCAAAAGTTATATACAAATACCATCTCACAATGCAGTCATCCTGAGATTATGAAAGGGTTGAGAAGAGGTGCTGGCAGATATAGATCTAGAAGTACTAGATAGGCACTCACAGGATGTATGTGATGACTCCTATGGACCAGCAGTCCACTGCCTTGCTGTAGGGTTTCTGAGCCAGAACTTCAGGGGCTGTAGAGGGTCAAATATACACAGGATTAGATACCATGCTAATCCTCTCTAGCTGTGCAATGAAGCTTTACTCTCTATTTCAATGACCAACCATCTAACACACACTTGCTGCACGAGTGTGTCAAATTAAATCAAATTGTATTTGTCACATGCGTTGAATACAACAGTGTAGACTTTACCATGAAATGCTTGCTTACAAGCCCTCTACATCGTTGGGAAGGGATCGTAAGCAAGCATTTCACTGTAAAGTCTACACCTGTTTGCCGCATGTGGCAAATTTGATTTGATTTGACACACACACACACACAAACACACACACCCACAGAATCTTACCAACATATCCTGGCGTGCCGCAGGCTGTGGACATCACTCCGTGGTCGGACATCTTGGACAGGCCGAAGTCACTGATCATGATCTTGGAGTTCTCGTCTGAGTCGAAGTACAGCAGGTTCTCTGGCTGCTCTCACACAGAGGGAGAGAGAGGGGGAGAGGGTCAACAAGCGGCAGAGGAACTATTCTCTCAGCATGGTATACAAAAAATAGATGGGTAAACACTGATCGCTGTTCGCTGTGAGAAAAACTCCCTATACTTTCAATGCATTTTCCAGTAAAAAGTGGGTAACCGCTCGGGCAAAAAATAAAGTGCGTAAACAGTGTATACAGTTGAAGTCGGAAGTTTACATACACTTAGGTTGGAGTCATTAAAACTAGTTTTTCAACCACTCCACAAATTTCTTGTTAACAAACTATAGTTTTGGCAAGTCGGTTAGGACATCTACTTTGTGCATGACACAAGTCATTTTTCCAACAATTGTTTACAGACAGATTATTTCACTTATAATTCACTGTATCACAATTCCAGTGGGTCAGAAGTTGACTGTGCCTTTAAACAGCTTGGAAAATTACAGAAAATGATGTCATGGCTTTAGAAGCTTCCAATAGGCTAATTGACATCATTTGAGTCAATTGGAGGTGTACCTGTGGATGTATTTCAAGGCCTACCTTCAAACTCAGTGCCTCTTTGCTTGACATCATGGGAAAATCAAAAGAAATCAGCCAAGACCTCAGAAAAAAATTTGTAGACCTCCATAAGTCTGGTTCATCCTAGGGAGCAATTTCCAAATGCCTGAAGGTACCACGTTCATCTGTACAAACAATAGTACGCAAGTATAAACACCATGGGACCATGCAGCCGTCATACTGCTCAGGAAGGAGACGCGTTCTGTCTCCTAGAGATGAACGTACTTTGGTGCGAAAAGTGCAAATCAATCCCAGAACAGCAAAGGACCTTGTGAAGATGCTGGAGGAAACAGGTACAAAAGTATCTATATACACAGTAAAACGAGTCCTATATCGACATAACCTGAAAGGCCGCTCAGCAAGGAAGAAGCCACTGCTCCAAAACCGCCATAAAAAAAGCCAGACTACGGTTTGCAACTGCACATGGGGACAAAGATCGTACTTTTTGGAGAAATGTCCTCTGGTCTGATGAAACAAAAATAGAACTGTTTGGCCATAATGATCATCGTTGTGTTTGGAGGAAAAAGGGGGATGCTTGCAAGCCGAAGGACACCATCCCAACCGTGAAGCACGGGTGTGGCAGCATCATGCTGTGGGGGTGCTTTGCTGCAGGAGGGACTTAGATGGCATCATGAGGAAGGAAAATTATGTGGATATATTGAAGCAACATCTCAAGACATCAGTCAGTCAGGAAGTAAAAGCTTGGTCGCAAATGGGTCTTCCAAATGGACAACAACCCCAAGCATACTTCCAAAGTTGTGGCAAAATGGCTTAAGGACAACAAAGTCAAGGTATTGGAGTGGCCATCACAAAGATCTGACCTCAGTCCTATAGAAAATGTGTGGGCAGAACTGAAAAAGCGTGTGCGAGCAAGGAGGCCTACAAACCTGACTCAGTTACACCAGCTCTGTCAGGTGGAATGGGCCAAAATTCACCCAACTTATTGTGGGAAGCTTGTGGAAGGCTACCTGAAACGTTTCACCCATGTTAAACAATTTAAAGGCAATGCTACCAAATACTAATTGAGTGTATGTAAACTTCTGACCCACTGGGAATGTGATGAAAGAAATAAAAGCTTAAATAAATCATTCTCTCTACTATTATTCTGACATTTCACATTCTTAAAATAAAGTGGTGATCCTGACTGACCTAAGACAGGGAATTTTTACTAGGATTAAATGTCAGGAATTGTGAAAAACTTAGTATAAATGTATTTGGTTAAGGTGTATGTAAACTTACGACTTCAACTGTATGTACTGATGGTATAGTAATGTGTGTGTAAAATACATTTGGCATGGCATATTGTATATTATAATTTTTTATTAATTTTTTAGCTACATTAAAATGTACTTTTACCCTTATTCTACCAGGTTAGTTGACTGTGTGTGTGTTTCTTATTATTATTGTACCAGAGGGGTATCCTACGAAACAAGCTAGAGCTAACCAGCTTCAGTTAGCTTCACATTCCAGCTCAGGCTTCATCCGTACTACAACGGTGGATTAGCTTGTCGGCCTGCCGCTAACTCTAGCAGGCTTGTAACTGCTCTTCATTGAGACAATGCTGAAACATCAATCCATGGGCGAGTCAATGCCACATTTTAATTTGTGCTGAAATCAAAATGAAAGAAAAGTTATCTTGCCATTGTGTCTGTATTGTATTACTTATCGTTAATGCCGTATTTGGTGTGCTTTGGTGTGCTTATCAATGCACAAACACCTTTTTTCCCACTGCTATCAATATGAATTTTTTATTAAGGCATACAAAAGGGTTACATTGCATGAAGTTTAAAATGCATTCTGTCATTACTAAATGTGTAATGTGATATGTTTTTACATTGCTATTTTTTTACACAAAAAAACCTTTTGATTAATAAAATATTTAATCTGTCATCTTTCTCAAATGAAGGGGATGATGACGCAATCTTTGCAAGAGGGAGGGAAGAGGGAGGGAATCTGATTTCATTGGTCCTCAACTCGCGTCGTTTCATTCAGGGTATGTGGAGTTAGCCGTGAGTTAGCCTGCCCCGGAGCAGGTTAGTTCTGAAAGATTTGTTGCCATAGAAACGTACCTGGCTAAAAAGTGAGCCACTTTCATATGACTGGTTATCCGGAGTTGAACTCAGAGTTGAACAAAGTTACCGCGCTAACTCCTCAAACCTGCTTCGTAGGATACCCCTCAGGTAAATTGACTGTCTGTGTTTATTATTATTATTATTATTATTATTATTATTGTACCAGGTATGTTGACTGTGTGTGTAACATACCTTGAGGTCCCTGTGCACTATGCTGTTCTCGTGAAGGTAGTTGACAGCTTGCAGTACTTGGCGGACCAGCTGGCTGGCGTCCTTCTCTGTGTACACCCCCCGATCTATGATACGGTCAAACAACTCTCCACCAGACACCCTAGGAAAGAACACACACACATCAGAATCTCCCCACCACCACCACCATATTCACCATCATCATCATCATCATCATCAGCCTTTACAACCCTTATTAAACACCCTACTGATACAGCAAGTTCTCTAAAACAGTAACATTTATCTGTAGGCTAATACATGTATTTAGCTTATGTAGTGATAATGGTTTGCACTCACAGCTGCATGACGAGGTAATAGTGTGTCTGAGTCTCATAGAAATCTTCCAGTCCAATCACATTGTCATGCCTTATCCTGAGAGGAAGATTGAGAGATATGTGATGTTAGCTTGTTCAGGTGTGAGAGTGTGTAAGAGTATGAGTGTGTGTGTGTGTGTGTATGTGTGCGTGCGTGCATGCGTGTACTCACTTCTTCAGCACAGCGATCTCGTTCTCCAGTTTGCTACAACTGAGGTGTTTTTTCTTCAGACACTTCAGGGCATACAGGTTTCCTGTCTTCTTCTCTCTCACCAAATACACCTCTGAGAATGAACCCCTACACACCCACACACAGACAGAGAAAAAGGTTATAGCAATGTCCATTTTCCAAACCAGAGGTTTTAGCTCTAAGGTCAATGAACCTTTGGAGCTTTAGGTTCCATCAATTTGTGGATTTCTGAGATTAACTCCAGGAACGATTCTAGCCTCTCATCGAATGAACTACTTGTGTGTGGGCCAACGCGGTATGGAACGAGGGAGGTACCACATTGGAGAACTACGGGGAGTTTGCTCGCCTCTTTCGGGCCATTTTTGATCACCCGCCTGAGGGTCGAGAGGCGGGCGAACGACTGGTTCATCTAAGGCAGGGGACGAGGACAGCTCAGGACTACGCGCTGGAGTTCCGGACGCTGGCAGCGGGGTCCGGGTGGAACGAGCGGGCCCTGACAGACCATTTCCGGTGCCACCTAAGGGAGGACGTCCGACGGGAGCTAGCCTGCCGGGATGCCATGCTATCGTTATCCCAACTGGTGGACATGGCCATCCGGCTGGACAATCTGCTAGCAGCCAGAGGACGTCCTGGTAGGGGTCTGCCCGTTCCCACTCCGGACGACTCTGACCCCGAGCAGATGGAGCTGGGAGGAGCCGCCGGACGAGAGAGCGCAGGAGGACAGCGACAGTGCCACTCTGGTGGCACGAAGGGACAATCCACCTCACGTCACAGTCAACGTTCTTTTGGGTCTGGAGGCGGTAGGCAGGGTACTCACGCATCACCCCAGGTAACGAACACCCAAACGTGTTCAGAGCCCTTTGCGGCGCACCGTACTTTATCCATCTCTTTTCCAGATCACTTGGTAGGTTCCTAGTGTAAGGCGCTAGTTGATTCAGGTGCAGCTGGGAATTTTATGGACATGGCATTTGCACACTGTCAAGGCATTTCATTGGTTCCCCTAACCATTCCACTCCCCATCAGAGCACTAGAAAGTCGACCATTAGGGTCCGGGTTGGTTAAGGAAGTTACTGTACCAGTCCCTATGATTACGATTATTGAGTCTCCTGCTTACCCTGTAGTCTTGGGTATCCCGTGGTTAGCCCTTCACAACCCCAATTTCTCATGGCCGCAGAGGGTTCTTACGGGGTGGTCGCGTGAGTGTCCGGGTAGGTGTCTAGGTGTTTCAATTGGTGCGACCACGGTGGAAAGTCCAGACGGTACCCCCACGGTGCGCATTCCCCCCAAATACCATGATCTGACGCTCGCGTTTTCCAAGACGCAAGCGACTAAATTACCACCTCATCGGGAGGGGGATTGCGCGATAAACCTTCGAGTAGACGCTGTACTTCCCAGGAGTCATGTGTATCCCCTGTCGCAGGCTGAAACGGAGGCTATGGAAATATACGTCACCGAGTCCCTGCGCCAGGGGTATATACGTCCCTCCACTTCACCTGCCTCCTCGAGTTTCTTCTTTGTGATGAAGAAAGATGGCGGTTTACGCCCGTGCATTGATTATCGACCACTGAATAATGTGACGGTACGATTTAGTTATCCTCTTCCCCTCATTCCTTCAGTGATTGAGTCAATGCATGGGGCCCGTTTTTTCACCAAATTAGACCTCAGGAGTGCCTACAACCTGGTGCGTATTCGGGAAGGATATGAGTGGAAAACAGCATTCAGCACAACCTCGGGGCATTATGAATACCTGGTGATGCCCTACGGTTTGATGAATGCTCCATCCGTTTTCCAGTCCTTTGTGAACGAGGTGTTTCGGGACATGTTTGGTCGTGGTGTGGTGGTCTACATTGATGGTGTATTCCGCTACGCCCGCTGAGCATGTGTTCCTGGTTTGCAAAGTACTGGTCTGACTGCTGGAAAATGATCTTTATGCCAAGGCAGAGAAGTGTGAGTTTTTCCAGCAGTCAATCTCCTTCCTCTGATATCGCATTACCACCACAGGTGTGGAGATG
The DNA here is from genome assembly GCF_020615455.1 of Coregonus clupeaformis. Classification (NCBI taxonomy): domain Eukaryota; kingdom Metazoa; phylum Chordata; class Actinopteri; order Salmoniformes; family Salmonidae; genus Coregonus; species Coregonus clupeaformis. Next base: position 25,542,259 of record NC_059203.1, read on the forward strand.
GAGGGAGACCGCATTGCAGCCGTGCGTAATTGGCCGACTCCAACCACGGTAAAGGAAGTGCAGCGCTTCCTTGGCTTTGCCAACTACTATCGAAGGTTTATTCAGGGTTTTGGCAAGGTCGCAGCTCCCATTACCTCCTTGTTGAAGGGTGGGCCGTCCCGGCTCCGCTGGTCTGCTGAGGCTGATTTGGCATTCAGTAGATTGCGGGGTCTGTTCACCTCAGCCCCGGTACTGGCTCACCCCGATCCATCACTACCCTTCGTAGTGGAGGTGGATGCGTCCGAGGTAGGGATAGGAGCTGTCTTATCCCAACGCTCGGGCACGCCACCCAAGCTCCTCCCCTATGCCTTATTTTCTAAGAAGCTTAGCTCGGCGGAGCAGAACTACGGCGTTGGTGATCGGGAGCTGTTGGCTGTTGTCCGAGCTTTGACGGTGTGGAGACATTGGCTCGAAGGGGCGAAACACCCTTTCCTCGTCTGGACAGACCACCGTAACCTGGAGTACATTCGGGCAGCGAGGAGGCTGAATCCTCGCCAGGCCAGGTGGGCCCTCTTCTTCACCCGGTTTGATTTCACACTCTCATACATCCGGGTACGAAGAACGTGAAGGCAGACGCACTGTCTCGGCTGTATGACACAGAGGAGAGGCCCAGAGACAACACCCCCATACTCCCGGCCTCTTGCATTGTGGCGCCGGTAGTATGGGCGATGGACGCAGATATAGCGCAGGCATTACGCACAGATCCATCTCCACCGTAGTGTCCAGCTAGGCTGCAGTACGTGCCTGCGCTTATCCGTGATAGTCTAATCCACTGGGCACACACGTCACCCTCCTCTGGTCATCCAGGTATCGGTCGTACAATGCGCTGCCTGACCGAGAAGTACTGGTGGCCTAACTTGGCTAAGGACGTGAGGGTGTATGTTTCCTCATGCTCAGTGTGCGCCCAGAGTAAGGCACCTAGGCATCTCCCAGCGGGTAAGCTACAACCTTTACCAGTTCCACAACGACCATGAGTATTGATTTTCTCACTGATCTTCCCCCCTCCCAAGGTAACACCACGATCCCGGTCGTTGTGGACTGCTTTTCAAAGTCCTGCCGCCTCCTTCCTCTGCCCGGTCTCCCCACGGCCCTACAAACTGCGGAGGCTCTGTTTACTCACGTCTTCCGGCACTACGGAGTACCAGAGGATATAGTGTCCGACCGAGGTCCACAGTTCACGTCTAGAGTCTGGAAGGCGTTCATGGAACGTCTGGGGGTCTCAGGCAGCCTGACCTCTGGTTTTCACCCCGAGAGTAATGGGCAGGTGGAAAGGGTGAATCAAGATGTGGGTAGGTTCCGGCGGACCTACTGTCAGGACCGGCCGGGGGAGTGGTCGGTGTTCCTGCCATGGGCAGAATATGCTCAGAACTCTCTCCGCCACTCCTCCACTAACCTAACACCCTTCCAATGTGTTTTGGGGTACCAACCGGTCCTGGCACCGTGGCACCAGAGCCAGATCGAGGCTCCCGCGGTGGATGACTGGTTTCGACGCGCGGAGGAGACTTGGCCAACGCCAACGTCAGAAGGCCAACGCTGACCGCCACCGCAGGGAGGCCCCGATGTTTGTACCGGGGGATCGGGTCTGTCACGACTTCCGCCGAGGCTGCCCCCCCTCCTGGTTCGGGCAGGCTTCGGCGTTCGTCGTCACCGGAGTACTAGCTACTGCCGATCCCATTCTCATCACTCCACTTGTCATGTCTTGTCAATTACACACACCTGGTGCTCATTCCCCTAATTAGTATGTGTATAAGCGTTCCCTCTGTTCCCCTTGTCTTTGTGAGTGATTGTTTGTTGTGAGAGCGTGTAGCTCGGTTAAGCTACTATTCTTAGTGTTTATGCCAAGGTGGATGTTTTCCCTTGTTAGTTTAGTTTTGACGCTTCTGTATTTTACCTCCTGCACCTGATTCCTTCCTTCACACCTCGTCACATTACTGCTCCAATTAAACCAATAAGCGCTATAGACAGAGTGGAATGGCTCGAAAACAACCCCTATTTGCAGATAGCCCTTTGGTGTTTACCGATTGGAAGGAACTGGGTAGGTGTAACCAATGGCGGAAGCTCCCCTACACACTTTGGAAGGCTACTAAATAATAACATGTTTTAATGCCACATACACCGGATAGGTGCAGTGAAGTGTGTTGTTTTACGGGGTCAGTCAGTAAGAGCAAATTAGGGTTAAGTGCCTTGCTCAAGGGCACATCGACAGATTTCTCAAGTTGTCAGCTCTGGTACGCGAACGAGCGACCTTTCGGTTACTGGCCCAACGCTCTAACCACTAGGCTACCTACCGCCATGTACTGTAGGTGGAGTCACCACCACCCAGCCTCACTTGCCAGGCTCATAGCTGACACACAGATAGGATTGAGACGAGGGTGGCCCAGATAGAGGCTCAGGTATGGCCTGTGCTAGTGAGGCCTGTGAATAGCAGCAGGGCAGGACTAGCGCTCAAGCACTTTACATAACCCAGCCTGAAGCTCAGGACAGGGACCCCTGAGATGATTGATTGATTGAGTGATTGAACTGATTAGATAATTTAAAGTAGTAGGCTGCTCAAGCCGGAGACAACATTACATACACAAAAAATTATTGCGGATAAAAACACAATAAAGGCCGGAGGCTTATTTCCACTGTGGTCTTCATTTGTTCATTGTGTCTGTTTGTCTCTGTCTGATCTAGCACAGTCAACCCTGGATGAACCCTGAGAAGGCTATGGGTGGGTATTTTCTTCGTCAGACCAAACAAACACCACAGCCATAACATGATGTCAGGAGAGAAGTTAGTGTTAATGCGTGGGAGGGAGCCAAAAGGATCCTAAGTCTCAAAACGGATCTACCCTCCATCTGCTAATTGCCCTGTTTGAGGGAGACCAAGGTGAGGGTAATCCTCTGTTTGGCAGACACTCTGGGCCTGACCGTAACATTCCGACACCTGTGATATTGATGCAATGAGTGTGTCTGTGCCCAAAGACATCACTGTCTGGGAGAGACAGACATACAGACAGACACAACAGACACAACCAGACCTGGGTTCAAAGACTGCAGTATTTGTTTTCTTTCAAACACTTTGATTGAGCTTTCCACTTCGCTCCCTGGTGAAATGGGACCAATTGAATAGTTCCAAAAGTGCTAATTCCTCTCATCTGGTACTCCTAGCAGGCTCCATCAAACACTTAAAGTTTTTGAAAGAAAATTATACTAATTGAAGCCAGGTCTGATGAACACACACATACAGATACTTCAATTCACACTCAAACTCACGCACAAACTCACGCACGCAGGCACACTCATTCCCTCACGCAGTAAACACACAGACACACAATCCCAGACCCCTAATCCTATAAAAGAGTTAGGATGTTCCTGCACTGTAATGACATCATTGCTCACCTGCCTGGCTCACACCTCTCTCAACGTCAGCCTCTCTCATTCACAGCCAGGGATGTTCTGGAATATAAGCTGCTTGAGGAGAGGCTTAGGAGTTGAGCAGGAATCTGATAAACAGGCCAGGGGCCAGCAGACAGAGCACTCTGGACAACTGGACAATGCCATTTCTTCTATTTGATTTCGCAAAGCACAACAAACTCTGAAACAGTCATAAAGCCCTCTTATACCACACATACTGTACATTCACACGCATGGACTTACTGTATAAACACACACAAACACCAGTGTTTTCCTTATATGCACCCCCCACCCCCCCCCCCCCACCCCCCTCCCGCTAACTCTGCCACTGCTGCTGAAAAGAATCCTAGGAGAAACACTGCAAACACGAATACACCCACACATGCACACGCCCATAAGCTTACATGAACATACGCACACACACACACACACACACACACACACAAACACACACCCAGGCTCATACACACTCAACAATACATGTACGCTCACACATTGGGCAGATATTGGTCAACGATTTTTACTCAATTTTGTAATGTCCTGTCCTCTTTTGGTTACTGTTGCTATCTCATCTCAAAACTCTAAAGAATTGTCTCAGACTATACTTGGGTCCTAGTTTAACCGTATCTAAGGTGAGAGAGGCTGTATGGTGTGAGCGCCAAGTGGTCCACTTCAATTGATAAAGAAGACCTGCCCTGACATGGGTCCTGATAATCTGATAATCTTGGTGGAATGTTCAAGCCCGTCCAGGATTATAGTGCCAAACTAGGATCCTTCTCTGGAAACCGGTAAAGTAGGTCTCCTGGAGATCCACTCAATCCTGTAATAATGGCCCTTTAGTCTGAGTTAAGAAGGTGACAAGAGTCGCTACCCAGCAACAAAGGCCCATTGAAAACAACCAAGCTAAAAATGCCTGCCGTGCATCACCCAGGAAGGTTCTTCATATTAGATGATGTGAGTTATCCAAAAAGGTGAGGCGTCATGCCCATAGCAGGCACGTGTCCCCTCAGATTTGTCCTGTTTATATATATATTTATTTATTAAATGTTTTTGTTGTTGTTAGCTTTAGCTAACCCAGATAGGTTCCCAATCTCCCAACATCATAACTAGCTACAGTACCAAGAGGCCATTTCAGGCTATCAATCAAGTTAGAGTAGCTAGCTTGTCTAACTATTTTAGCTGTCATGCCTGCTAAATGACTTAAATGTAAATGCTGGCAAGCAGTTACTAGATATACTGAATAAGATTCACATTCCTTTCAATCTTTTACCCAGGTTTTAGCAGAGATGCAGAGAAGCCTATTTAGTTCCTTAAAAAAAAAGAAAAAACTGTCAGGAGGATACAGACAGCTCAAGAGGTATGCTTAGATATAAAGATAAATTAACATATATATTTTTTTACATAGAATTAAGCATAATGATTATGGCTCTAGATTGTAGGAAAAAGCTGCTTCAGGTGTTTGAAAAATGCCAAATTCACCAACTTCCCCCCCCGGACCACCGCCCTGCCATACTTTATGCCCCCTCAGATTTTTGGGGTGCATGACGGCCCTGCCCAAAAGTAAAAGTGCTTTACGTTATAAATGTAAAACACAGTAATGGCTTGAGGCACAGAAACAGAGTTAAACGGAAATTCAAACCTAGACACCAAGGTTTGCCTTCAGAGTCCCCTTAGAATGATTAAGTGGTGGTTTTAAACACTGTGACCTGGCTCTAATCATATCAGACAAAGTACTTACGATCCCAGCGCTTGTTTGAATTCGAACACATCTCTGATGTTGTTGGTGACTTTCTTCCAACTGCAGGTTATTTCTTTGCGACCCATGTTGTCGTCACTGCAGGCTCCTGGAACAGACAGACAGACAGACAGACAGGCAGGTTTACTCTTCTGTCTCGTTAAGACTGGGCTGTCTTAGATGTATATACATTAAAAAAATTAAAGACAACCCTCACCACACATAAAGAACATGACCAAACACTTTGGGCCAGTGTTTCACAAATGGCGGGTGGGTACTGGGGACCGACCCACTGATAGGTCACAGCCAGTTCCTCTTGGGTCACGTCTTAGGACTAATATGGCTAGACACATCGTTTGGGCACAAGAAAGTTTGAAAGGCTTCAAGTAGCTCACAAAGCAAAAAAGAATTGCCGACCATGGCTTTGGTGGATATCTCTGTTAGGTACTGTCATTTTGTATGCACCCGTTTTCCTTACATAAAAGCTTGCATGTTCAGTATGAGGTCAGTCATGATTGGGCTAAGCTGGTTTGTACCTATTACTTACAGAAGGCCCAAAGGGGTGCAGGATTAGTGCTATGATGCCTACTGATGGTTACTTTTCTACCCTCTCCCTCCCCTCTCTCTCCTTTCTCTGCCAATTCAGGAAACAGATTACTGCTGATTCCCTGACAAACCCCCCAAAATTGGTCGACTTATTATCCTGACCTTCACGAGGCCGTTGTTGTGCCTCAAAACTCTCACCAAGATGGTTGTTTCTTTTTAAAACAAATCAGCATCTGAATAAAAAAGTACCCTAAGCCCCCCTGAGTTATCTCTGAATGCCATAGAATATGATGATGAAAATTCCTACTATCTGAAATACATAGGCTACCATCAGAAGATATGTCAGCAACATAGAAAGTGTAGGTAGAATATGGTAGAATTCCATTTAGGGAGAATGCGTAAATGGTGTTCGCCATTTGTCCATTCCATGCAGATTTATTTTTGTAAGCTTTGTCCAGTTTAAAATGATGGAATCCATAAAACAACTTATTTTCCAGGTCATTCATAATATCCAGTAGTACTGTGGGAAGAATCCGGGTGATCATCTGATAGCATCCATCCAATAGGTCCTCAGAACTGTGCATAAAACATTCAAATTCCTTTTATGCATGGATAAGTCAGGCAGATGTCGAAAACTATGCCCATATGAAACTACAGTAAATTGTTAATTACTTGAAGCCAGAGATAGCGCTTCAGTTCAGTTACATAACATGCTCTATCTCCCAACTTTATTTTCTCTAATAATGTAGCCTAGACTAAACACAGAAAACACTGACACAACAAGTCTTTTGATCTAAATAACTGAATGGAAAAATAAATGGGCATTTGTTCTTACCTTAGCTACTGAGAGGAGCGAGCGGGCACTTCTTGAGGTATCTCGATAGACCTACGTGCCTCTTCCCCGCAGACACGGAGACTTCAGCAGAGCATCTAGGTGGCGTGTTTTGCTCTTTAGTCCCTCAACACACCCCGTGCGGTTTATTGGCGACAATGCAGTGCAGTGCCAGTGGACAACGTCCTAGGTTACTGTATAGGAAAACAACCCGCCACCTGCCAGGTTGGCATATTTTGCTTTAGATGGCCTCATTGTGAACCTATGGCAAGACTATCCAACTACGTAATACGGTACTTTAAATAACTATATGAGTGCTTTCAATATTTTATTATCTATGTCATAATAAATAATAATATGCCATTTAGCAGACGCTTTTATCCAAAGCGACTTACAGTCATGCGTGCATACATTTTGTTTTGTGTATGGGTGGTCCCGGGGATCGAACGTTACAAGCGCCGTGCTCTACCAGCTGAGCTACAGAGGACCACAGTATCATGTATTTGTATTTACAATATTTTACAGACTCAAAATACTGTAAATAAAAATACATTATATTATGAGTAAATGGTTGATAATATCTCATCTTTATGATGTTACATAATACATTGTTATATGGGTGTAATAAGTGCTTATGCCAATTCTTGCCATGCATTGTAATGCATTATACCTGTCCTGTGGTCTTTCCCACAGGGTTTTTCGTATCTTTCCATGTGTCAATTGAGTGTCCGAGTACAGGTGGATGGATTACGTTCTGTAGGAGCAAGGACTGGATGGTACGGAGACTAATAACTATTTAGCAGCTTCAACGGTCAAACCACATTGAACATCATCAACCACAATTCAAGACTGTGTCACTTCCTGTCTCAATAAAGCTATTACAACTTCATTATGCCTTGGCCAATCAGAAAACAGATGATTAGTTACCGGGTAAATGACAAATAATAAATAGATCTCGCCAGCTTTTAGTATGATTTACCTCTGGTTCGTTCAGCCCATTCCTATGGGCAAAAGTATTGGGGAAAGAATAGGGTTTTCGAATCAACGCCGAAAATAAGGTCTGAGGTTAACACAGGCTTATGAGCTCTTATACGTTTTGTTCTATGAGATAATATCAGTAAATTAACATGACCTTTATGAATTATGAAACATGTGTGTTTTTTTAAATTACAGAAACGCTTCATAATTCACAAAAAGTGACTTTAGCTGATGAAGGTTATCTCATAGAACAAAACGTATAAGATCCCCTTCGGTGTGTATCCAAAAACCCCCACAAAAAAAAACATTCATTTTCCCATAGGCTTTTTCTAAGAAGCATGGCGGATTTAGTGCCTACAAAGACGACATTACCATTGCTCTCTATTCCACACATTTCAGAAATCCATATAAAATAACTGAGTTTAGTTTAACAAAATAATAATACTCATAAAAGTATCTTACACATGCATCAAACTGTTTCATTATATTTCAGCATGTACTCAACTGCAGGTGCACATTGTTTTGCTGGGTATATAATCTACAGCCTAAATATGATGCCATCATCCCAATACCATACAGGATTGGGTGCCTGCTGAATATCATCTTGCATAAATCCCAACCTGTCTCCTCCCTCTGATATGAAAGCTGTACTTGAAAGCTGTCCTGGTTCACACCCAGCTGCAAGCATTCTCTCTGTGGTAGCACTGACAATAGTGTGTGTGTGTGTGTGTGTGTGTGTGTGTGTGTGTGTGTGTGGCAGTGTTTGGAGACCTATGGCCTCACTCTGGCCTCACTCTGGACACTAATAAAACATTTTAATTTAAATTTAATAAGCCATTTAGCAGACGCTTTTATCCAAAGCGACTTACAGTCATGCGTGCATACATTATATATATTTTTTGTGTATGGGTGGTCCCGGGGATCGAACCCAGTACCTTGGCGTTACAAGCGCCGTGCTCTACCAGCTGAGCTACAGAGGACCACCAGAGGACCATTTAAATACATGACAACATTAATCATTTCTAATTCTATGATTTAGTGATAGTCCCCTCACTCTGCCATAGAACACACATGTTTTATAAGGCACAACACTGGACACCCTAAACTAAAGCTGGATGAAGAAAATCCTAGGGAGCAGAGAAGCCTTGTAACAGATTAATAGAGGGTGCTAGCGCTTTCTCTATTACCTCATCATCCACTGCTGTTGTAGCTGCTGTTGTTGTTTTGTACCTACATACAGTTAGTTAGTCAGTTCTGGCTGCAGTGTCCCTCTGGACTGAGGGGTCAGATCAAGACCCTGCCACTATCAGGTTATGAGTTCTTGAAAAGCATGTTCTTGAAGAACCAAAACATGAACTGGTGATCTGAACATGTGACTGAAACTGCATACAGTCTGCTGTATTCTCTAAAATGGGGAGTCAATGTCACATAAGGCTATACTAGGTTCAGGGTTCAAATATGGAAATGACTGGCCTGCTGGGCACTACCACTTGCGTTTAAACTACCAAGCAATGTTCCCTCTAAGCTGTTCAAGTGCGCAGGCGCGCAGTAGCCCCGAGACTGCCACGCAGCTACCCCAGGACTGCCACACAAAGCACAGAAGAAATATCAGCCCATGGAGAGAGAAGCATGAGATTGAACTTCACTAAACTTTCTAGAGTTTTCCCTGTTAGTTAACACTATCAATGTTTTACCTTTATTGATCGAATCAAGGCAATATTAGCCACTTTCAATGCAACATACCGAAACAAAACGAGCTATGCAAGATATTTTGTTGTAGGCAGAACGCATCAGAGTAGGATTCTATTACACATGACTCTGCCCATATGCTACATAGACCGGTGCGGCATGACCAATCAGAGCTGCAGTAGGCCTATATTATTGTATTTATTTATTATTGATTTAACCTTTATTTAACTAGGCAAGTCCGTTAAGAACAAATTCTTATTTACAATGACCGCCTAACAAAAGGCAAAAGGCCTCCTGTTTGGACGGGGCTGTAGGTAGTGGTTAGTGGTTAAGAGCGTTGTGCCAGTAACTGAAAGGTCGCTGGTTCTAATCCCCCAGCCGACTAGGTGAAAAATCTGTTGATGTGCCCTTGAGCAAGGCACTTAACCTTAATTGCTCCTGTAAGTCGCTCTGGATAAGAGCGTCTGCTAAATGACTAAAATGTGATTAAAAATAAAATAAAAATATAGGACAAAACACACATTACGACTAGAATAGACCATTGCCAAATATGGATCTGTGCCATTTACTTTGAACTGGACTGTGTTTAAAGCTGTGTTTTGAGATCAAAGCAAGAGCTGCATGTAGCCACATGTGCACATTTTATTCATAACTTTTGCTAGTTAGTGAGTTATTAGCCCAGTTATAGATACGTTGTAGTCAGCAATAGGGGAGTGATTGCTTCCTAAAAGAGCACAATACATTTCTAGACATCTTTGAAAAGCTCAGGTAAAGAGCTTTTTTTTTTGTCTTAAAGGGGCAGTGTTGTATTTTGAGACAGGCTTGAATAAGCTAAGTAGCCAACAGGCAGAGGGTAGAATAATTTGTCTGATTCTCTGTAATAATGGTATGGGAATAATAATGCATTTTATTTTGTAAAGTGGTTTCTTGCATCAAACAACACAACAACATTTTCAGTCACCTCATTGTCTGAAGGACAAGTGGATAAACAGGTTAATGTCAAGCCCTGCATGTTTTTTTCAATAGTCTCATGGAATGTAGGCCTACATTGAACACCACACATTGGCTGCTACTGTAGGCTGAATGATAGAACAGCTATTTCCATGATACAATGTTATGGGATGCATTTTCTCCATTGTTTTTGATGGTAGGTCACTCTGGTAGGCCTACATTATGATCAAATAGCCACAGTAGCCTACTTGGCCACTGTTAAAATTGTAACTTAAAGCGGGTACAGCCTCAGTGTTAACAGTAAACACACGCTGGAAATTGCACAGAATTTTCACAACATTCAAGCTCAGCAGACCTGAAATTTGCTCAGTGCCGAAAATAATGAGAGGTAACATTGCCAATGTGTGCACTACCAATAGGCACTGAAGCTATCAAAGTCATCCCAACCACTCTTTTTAGGGCAAGAGAGGATACAGTTACATGCTGACTAGGCCGCACGCCATCGCACGCATGTTGATTTTGTCCATCCACACCAGACGCGATCAGGACACGCAGGTTGAAATATCAAAACAAACTCTGAACTAACTTAATTTGGGGACAGGTCAAAAATAATTAAACATTCATGGCAATTTAGCTAGCTAGCTAGCTTGCTGTTGCTAGCTAATTTGTCCTGGGATATAAACATTGGGTTGTTATTTTACCTGAAATGCACAAGGTCCTCTACTCCGACAATTAATCCACAGATAAAAAGGTAAATTGAGTTAGTTTCTAGTAATCTCTCCTCCTTCAGTCTTCTTCTTCTTTGGACTTTATAAGGCGGTTGGCAACCAACTTTAAGGTGCATTACCACCACCAACTGGACTGGAGTGTGGACCTCAGTTCATCTTTCAATCACCCATGTGGGTATATGCTCCGAAAAACCAATGAGGAGATGGGAGAGGCAGGGCTTGCAGCGCGTCAAGTGTTACAAATTGAACCAAGTTCTATTATAGCGCCTGGCTACGCAGATGCTCGTTGAAGCGTGCGAGCAGTTTGAATGCAATGATTGAATAACATGTATGTGTACATTTATTTTGCAACGCTCACGCACGTAATGTGAGCGGTGTGGTCAGCATGTTAGGCAGGAAGGGTCAATGTAAAGTTAGAAGCCAGCAAAGTATACAGTTCGATTGAGGTTAATTTCAGCAGCCTCAGAATGTCCCTGCTCTTCCAGAAAGAATGCAGTGGTTAGTCTTAGGTGCCCTCTGACTTTATTTAGCCTCATTGCAGTAGCAGTGGTTGGGTACCTAGATGAAGACAAAGAGGTTTGGTTTGTGTGGAGACAAGAATTGTCATCTTGTGGCCTGTGTGGTCTAGTGGTTGGTGCTGCTGACTCCAGCACGCATATACCAGTCAGCATGAGTTCTAAGCCAGCCCAATGCACTTCTGACTCACATTCTTCGTAGTTTCCTGTCTTCTCTTCACTGTCCTATCTGTTTATTATGATAAAAGATGGTTATATATGAAACCGACACCAGTGTGCTGCCATTGGTGTCATTTCAAGCTAGCTGTGGAGTGAGCTTACGGCACATTCTTAACTCCGTTACTCTAACCCCTCTAAAACTCGCTACACAGTGAGCGACTTCAGCCGTTGAGCTGAGCCCAACTGCAGATCCAGGTCACGGCACCAGTAAAACAGACGTCAGTGTGCTGTTAACAGTATAGCTTCCTCCACTGTCCCTGTCCCCATAACGGGCTCGAACCAGTGATCCTCTGATCGCAAACACACGTGACCGCCATCCTTAAAAATGTACTAACTAATTGAGCTATAGAAAGGATGTAATTTACTAGCTCCATTGGCAACATTTCAAGCTAACTGTGGCGCTTACGGCTTAACTCAGTTACATATAATATAAGGGTGACACATAATTGATGTACTGTATACTGATTTCCTCTACTAATTAGTGAGCATAGCCAGGGTCAACCAGGTTTCAGCATGAGACTTTGTCTGTGACAGTCATCTAAATAACATAAGTATCTGGACTTAAAAAGGCACATATCGATTACTCCCTTGTCATTGAAAGAGAAAACAGGACCCCAAACAATAACCTCACTGCTTTAATATTCAGCTGCTTGGCTTGTATAATATTGTTTATCTGCATAATTGACCCCCAAAAAGTATATTTTCTGTATTAGCATAATAAGGTAAATAAAATCAGACACTGATTTGGAACATGGAAAACACAATAAGCAAAGGACAAATAGTTTCCACTCTCTCACTCATTCCTGTCACCCTTGCTAGTGCATAGTGCAGAAACAAAGGCTCTCCACTTCTGTCTTTGACCATCTTTTCCACTTTACCCAAACTCTGCTGTTGTTACTGAAGCTCAGTCTCAACTGTTCTCCACCATGTTGCCTTGGTCTTACCACCAAGACATTTCAAGATATTTATAAGTTTGAATGTTTGAGCCAGGAAAGCACAGGACAGGCCAATAAACACAGCAGGTACAATCTCAATTTAGTTAATTTAATGTAATTCGTCATTCATTTTCACAGCTCAAAACACAAACAATATCCACAGATTTCATTCAATTTGTATCCATCATATTACAGGTACAGTGCAAGCAATTTGTTCCAAATATTCATAGCAGGTAGTATGAGACCACACTGCCTTCCACCACTGTCTCTCTCAGGAGTTCTTCCCAACTTCTCTTCATGAGGTTGATTGATGAGGCAGCTTGGGTTCCTGTTCCTCACAGCCCGGACCACACTGTGGGAACTCCTGCATTCACAGAAACAGGCCCAGTTTATCTCAGTTGGACATTCTGCAGACGGTCTGTGGTGGTGGTGCATAGCTCCGAATTCAGTACTTAGACCTCAGCAGTCAGTGGTACAGAAGTAAAAATAAAATTAAATATGCATGGCAGGCATGACTGTAAGTCGCTTTGGATAAAAGCGTCTGCTAAATGGCAAATACACTGCTCAAAAAAATAAAGGGAACACTTAAACAACACAATGTAACTCCAAGTCAATCACACTTCTGTGAAATCAAACTGTCCACTTACAACACTGATTGACAATACATTTCACATGCTGTTGTGCAAATGGAATAGACAACAGGTGGAAATTATAGGCAATTAGCAAGACACCCCCAATAAAGAAGTGGTTATGCAGGTGGTGACCACAGACCACTTCTCAGTTCCTATGCTTCCTGGCTGATGTTTTGGTCACTTTTGAATGCTGGCGGTGCTTTCACCCTAGTGGTAGCATGAGACAGAGTGTACAACCCACACAAGTGGCTCAGGTAGTGCTGCTCATCCAGGATGGCACATCAATGCGAGCTGTGGCAAGAAGGTTTGCTGTGTCTGTCAGCGTAGTGTCCAGAGCATGGAGGCGCTACCAGGAGACAGGCCAGTACATCAGGAGACGTGGAGGAGGCCGTAGGAGGGCAACAACCCAGCAGCAGGACCGCTACCTCCGCCTTTGTGCAAGGAGGAGCAGGAGGAGCACTGCCAGAGCCCTGCAAAATGACTTCCAGCAGGCCACAAATGTGCATGTGTCTGCTCAAACGGTCAGAAACAGACTCCATGAGGGTGGTATGAGGGCCCGACGTCCACAGGTGGGGGTTGTGCTTACAGCCCAACACCGTGCAGGACGTTGGCATTTGCCAGAGAACACCAAGATTGGCAAATTCGCCACTGGCGCCCTGTGCTCTTCACAGATGAAAGCAGGTTCACACTGAGCACATGTGACAGATGTGACAGAGTCTGGAGACGCCGTGGAGAACGTTCTGCTGCCTGCAACATCCTCCAGCATGACCGGTTTGACGGTGGGTCAGTCATGGTGTGGGGTGGCATTTCTTTGGGGGGCCGCACAGCCCTCCATGTGCTCGCCAGAGGTAGCCTGACTGCCATTAGGTACCGAGATGAGATCCTCAGACCCCTTGTGAGACCATATGCTGGTGCGGTTGGCCCTGGGTTCCTCCTAATGCAAGACAATGCTAGACCTCATGTGGCTGGAGTGTGTCAGCAGTTCCTGCAAGAGGAAGGCATTGATGCTATGGACTGGCCCGCCCGTTCCCCAGACCTGAATCCAATTGAGCACATCTGGGACATCATGTCTCGCTCCATCCACCAACGCCACGTTGCACCACAGACTGTCCAGGAGTTGGCGGATGCTTTAGTCCAGGTCTGGGAGGAGATCCCTCAGGAGACCATCCGCCACCTCATCAGGAGCATGCCCAGGCGTTGTAGGGAGGTCATACAGGCACGTGGAGGCCACACACACTACTGAGCCTCATTTTGACTTGTTTTAAGGACATTACATCAAAGTTGGATCAGCCTGTAGTGTGGTTTTCCACTTTAATTTTGAGTGTGACTCCAAATCCAGACCTCCATGGGTTGATACATTTGATTTCCATTGATCATTTTTGTGTGATTTTGTTGTCAGCACATTCAACTATGTAAAGAAAAAAGTATTTAATAAGATTATTTCATTCATTCAGATCTAGGATGTGTTATTTTAGTGTTCCCTTTATTTTTTTGAGCAGTGTATATTATTAAGTCATATGTCAGAACACAGAACGTGGATCCCAGAACTCTGTGGTGTAGAGCTGAGATGCAGTGCAGCAGAAGTGAGATGTCAGAAGCTAGAGCTGTGGTGTGGAACCTTCAGACCCCAGAGTAGGAACCCCAGCAGCAGGACGAAGTAGAGAGCCAGGAGGAGCAGCACCATCCACGTCCAGTAAGACAGCCAGGTAGCTAGGGGGCGCTGCACTGACAGCACCACTGGCCTGGAGGGAAACAGAGGCCTACAACATCATCATTATCCAACAGTTGCATGTTTGTTTACAGGGCATCCCTGGCTGTGTCACTATTGCCTTCAATGTACATACTTTCTAGCATGGCCAGATAATGACAACTGTCTGCTATATCAGATGAATAATATGGTGTTATCTTAATATATTTTAAAATGACTTAATAGCAGCTTAATAACATCTTAATAATGTTAAGTCATCTTAATACTCACGGTTCTGTGGTGCAGACTGATTCAGCCATACAGCTACTGGGCTCACTGGGCTCGGATGTGCCTGCTAATGACCCCGCCCACGCTCCAGACCCCGCTCTTGACCCCTTGGCTTCGGCCTCCTCTGAACTAGCCTCACGCGCCACGATCGCAGACCCCCGCCTGTGACGTCGTGTCATCTGCAGGGAACTGATTCACACAGTCACGGGCACACACACAACCACACAGTATTAGAGGAAGGGAAGCCCTGCATCAGTCACATCTGACCCTTGGGTCATTGTTTAGATGTCAATGAGTCATAATGGGGAACCTGTGGATGAGTTAGGGGCTACCTACCTGGTGTGAGGGGCTACCTACCTGGTGTGAGGGGCTACCTACTTGGTGTGAGGGGCTACCTACCTGGTGTGAGTGGCTACCTACTTGGTGTGAGGGGCTACCTACCTGGTGTGAGTGGCAACCTACTTGGTGTGAGGGGCTACCTACCTGGTGTGAGGGGCTACCTACCTGGTGTGAGGGGCTACCTACCTGGTGTGAGTGGCAACCTACTTGGTGTGAGGGGCTACCTACCTGGTGTGAGGGGCTACCTACCTGGTGTGAGTGGCTACCTACCTGGTGTGAGGGGCTACCTACCTGGTGTGAGGGGCTACCTACCTGGTGTGAGGGGCTACCTACCTGGTGTGAGGGGCTACCTACCTGGTGTGAGGGGCTACCTCACTCTCTTCCTCCAGGCTCTGGGAGCTCTGTGTGGAGCTCTGTCTGAGCAGGAGGGGGGCGTGGTGGGGGGACGGGCTGGCCAGGGGGGACATCTCAGAGGGCCTTTAAAAAGAAGGAAACAGTTATGTTTACACTTCCAACTAAACAAGGTAATACTATAACAAATAATGCTGCTGTTACAGAGGTCAATATAGTTCTGATGGTATGAACACAAGGGGAAGGCACAGCACATTGATAATCCACAAGATCAGCAGACACTATTCACACACAATATGTTCTCTACAGCAGTTAAGTCCATCATAGGTTTATACTGTAGTCCGTGCACTTGCGTCTAAGCCTGTGGTGCATGTGCGTATGAAAACCAATGCACGCTTCCTCTTTGACTAGTGACTAGCATGGCCATCTAGCAACTAGTGACAACTGACCATGCAGATGACTCTCAGTGCACTAACTGCACTAATGACAGAGCACATTTCCTGTACCTGCTGGCTTGGTTCACACTGCCCCATTCTGGCCCCTGGCTGTCAGTGTCAGCACTGGCCATGCAACCCTCTTGGAACTTGGTCTCCAGGTCGCTGAGCTGAGAGGGAAAATGAGAGGGGGGAAAGAGGAGGAAAGGAAGAGATTGAAGAGCGGGGAGAAAAGAGAGGTCAGCACAGAATTAGAGTTATGCATACTATGGTCATAGGACCACAATGGGAGTAAGTCTTAGTGTTATTGTTTCTAACCTGGGATCCCGTTGGGATTAGTGTGACGCTGACTCTTCGCCGAAGGAGGGTCTGAGAAAGTCGGGGAAAGAAGAACAATAAAATATTTTTTTATAAGAGAAGTGAAACATAAAACGTTTTAATAATATCAAGCCACTGGCCTGCCCTCACTGATATTTTCTATTCATTTAACTGAGATATTTGAAATTTAAAGGAAGGATATGAAAAGCACAGTGATGTGAACTGTCTGCTACCTGTTGGGAGTCTCGCCTGACAAACAGGTGCCTGACTTCTCCATCCTCTGTAATGAGAAAAAACCAACAGTCAGAACTTTTCCATATGTGGACAATTTTTTTACACTGTACAGTTAGATTATACTGTTCTCCTATTGTGAAAATCAGTCACTTATAGTGGATCAGACACAGTCTTATAGGCCTACTTACAATGTATTGTTCTTTTAAGAATAAATTGACTATAAGAATAACAACATTTTACTTTCACTTGTCCACAAAAAATCCATTGAGGGGCAGTACTCAGACCTGAGTCGCTGTGTCTCCTGCCCCGGCTGCGGTGAAAATACTTTCTGGTCTCCAGCAGCTCGGCTCTCTCCACAGCGTGACGACGCTTCAGATGCTCCACGTGGACACCCATCATCTCCACAGAACGACACACGCGTGCCTCCTGACCCAGCAGAGATATTAATCAATCAATCATTCAATCAAATTACATGTATAACACTTTTATACAAATATATTTTTCACAGAGCACTAAGCAAAACCTTGACTTATACCCCAAAAGAGCAAGCCTAGGATTACATGACAGACAGTGTGGCTGTCGTGATGACGTCAGTCTCACCTGGTGCACGGTCCCCAGCATCTCAGCAGCAGTGATGATGTCGCTCACGCCGTCCAGCACTGTGTCCAGACTGGCCTCGATACGACTCAGCATCTCTGAAAGCTCAGCGTCTACACACCTACCTTTCAGATACTGGGTGAGAAGAGGGGGGAGAGGGGGAGGAGAGGAGAGAGAGAGGAGAGAGGAGGGGAATAGAGGATTGGAGGAGAGGAACAGTAGAAAGAGAAAGGAAGTGTGGAGGACGAGAGAGGTATGGTTTAAACTTTAAACATACATTTATCAGACCATCAACTGTTGTACAAGAGTGAAGCAGCCAGGTCAAACACATGTGTACACACCCCCACCTGCAGTGTGTTTCTGGTACGCTCCAGTTCTAGGTTGAGGTTCTCCTGGGCCACGGTTCTGTCGTGTTCCTCAGCCTGCAGTCTCTGGGTCAGGGTGTACTGGTCACAACGGAACGCCAGCGCAAACTGGGTAAACTCACTCTATAGGGGACAGAACAGTGGGTGCATGGTGTGCATGGTGTGCGTGTGTGGGTGTTTGTCTGCATGTGGGTGCGTGTAGTCTCTAGTCTCTTTGTCCAAGTGTACAAATCACAAAGAATTCTCACCTCAACTTCCTCTTCAGTCATCTCTGTACCACTGAGGGCAGGAAAGAGAAGGGTGAGGTAGAGAGACAGGAAAGAGAAGGGTGAGGTAGAGAGACAGGAAAGGGAAGGGTGAGGTAGAGAGACAGGAAAGAGAAGGGTGAGGTAGAGAGACAGGAAAGAAAGGGGAGGGAGAGGTAAGAGAAGGGTGAGGTTGTGACTATCAAAAAAGTTCAAGTGTTAAAGTATAAACTGACCTGCTGAGGACCAATCTCTTCAGTATAAACTGATCTGCTGAGGCCCAATCTCTCCAGTATAAACTGATCTGCTGAGGCCCAATCTCTCCAGTATAAACTGACCTGCTGAGGCCCAATCTCTCCAGTATAAACTGACCTGCTGAGGCCCAATCTCTCCAGTATAAACTGATCTGCTGAGGCCCAATCTCTCCAGTATAAACTGATCTGCTGAGGCCCAATCTCTCCAGTATAAACTAACCTGCTGAGGCCCAATCTCTCCAGTATAAACTGACCTGCTGAGGCCCAATCTCTCCAGTATAGGAAGGTTCTTCCAGGAGAAAGCCAGCTGATCCTCTGGACTGGTCTCTGAGGAGAGGAGAAGAGAGGACAGAGTGTTCATAGCTTTGCTAGCATACAACAACAGAGAGAGGACAGGAAATGGAAGTACAGCCACGTCCTGTTGCTGGCAACGATGCAGCCAAACGGATTCCTTACCTTCGTCAGAGTCAGAGCTATCCCCCAGTATGCCAGCATACTCACAGGGAGTGGCCTCCTTACCAGGGCGTTGGGAGAGGGACGACACACAAACCAGTCAACAAGAACAGGGATGACACACAAATCAGTTAGCAACCTCTTGGCCAGGCTGTTATTGTAGATGAGGACAAGTCCTTAATAGACTTGCCTGGTTTAAGAATGTTTTCATTAAGATAGAAATGCTCCTGCTTACCTGTGCATTCATGGTCCCAGTGTTAGGCAGAGTGGTACAGAGGGTGAGTACAGTGTTGTTTATATCCATTACCTTTCTCCACACCCCTCATACTTTTTACCAACCCTACAGAAAAGAAGACCTCACTGCTGAGAGAGAGAGAGAGAGAGAGAGAGAGAGAGAGAGAGAGAGAGAGAGAGAGAGAAAGAACACACAAATAAGATTCACACTTACATTCTACAAGTATATTGAAAGATGGCACACACACACCCTGTTAAAGGAAGGGAAAACAGAGAACGATTGCCCACAATTCTATTCTCACCACGTCCACAGGGATACTGACACTGACCCTGCCCCAGGTCACAAGTTTAACGCTGAATTCTTAATGAGAGTGAGTAGAGAAAGCTAATACGCAGCTCTCAGTCTCACTAGAGGCTGTGGCCGAGCACAGTACCAGGGGTGAAACAGGGACACAGAGGAGCATGATGGAGGAGAACAGAGAGAGAGAGAGATACAGTAGCTATAAACAAATAGAAGTGGGGGTAGGGAGTATCTGAACACAGAAGAGAGGAAAAGGACAATCATTAACTACATGAGTTTAACCTGAGGATAAACAGCTGGCTTGCTTTAAGAAACACCCACACATCTAAAACTAACAATATCACCAAAAAACTCCAGAGAGACACTTATTTTCTATGATTCTAAAGTAGTGTTAGTAGTCCATACTTTTAACAGTGGACAGTCACAACATTCACGTCATAACATGAAAGTACAGCAGTTACATACTGTAAGACCTGAGGTTATTACACTGTCTTAAGATGTCTCTGACATATACTTCTTCCTGCATAATCTTGTTTATCCTTTTAAAGCATTCATACAATAGACCAGTCAGTTTCACTAACAAGCTGATGCTCTTCTTTAACTGTTCTCTTCTAAGTTTACAACAGTTCCAGAAAGCAGCATAGTTACACACTGAAGTCAACTTTTATTCTCCCTCTATTTACTTTGGAGCTACATTTTGTAGTCTAAACAAAAGAAGGGAAACATCCATTATTTAGGCCTATAGACATTCCGTTACTTAGACACAGAAGACACAGACCCAAGTGGCCAGAAAATAATCCAACAGAGAACTAAAAACTTGGACTCAAGTTAATTTTGAAACAGTGTTAGATATCTCAATGCAATCTACTAAACTGCCAAAAACAGTTGCACAGCCATTTGGAATATGATGGGACACCTTCATTATTCTCTTACCGATGTAGTGAGGCCCGTGGTGTCCAAGGATGTTTTGTTTTTCAGGAGCTACTGAGCACAGTAACATTCAGGTCTAGTGATGCTGCACACACTCCTTCCTCTCTCTTCTTCCCTGTTCTCCTTCTGTCCCTCCCCCTTGTTCACTTTTCCCTATAATGGCATTTTAAAGGTCCCCCGTCAGCTGTTTGAAATCCCACCAGCTGTGTTCCCTCACACCGACACACACACCAATGGGGGAGTCATGTTTTTCTAGAGGGAATGCATCCAAGAGCTGGTGATAAAGACAGATTAGGGACCACCCACAACCCCAAAACACACATTCACACTTGTTTGAGTGAACTCTTGTTCACTCGTACAAGTGAGCTTCACCTGAAGCTAGAACGCTAAAGACGAAACAAACTTCCAAACAGTCCTCCTTTGCTTACCCCAGGCGTGTAATCATTCGTCCAATCAGTTAAAACAAGAGTTTCTATTGGACAAATTCAGGTAGGTGCCTCTCCATTTTGTTCCGTTTGCTTCAATTGAACAGAATCAGTTTAAATGAATACGCTCATGGTTGTGATGTCAAAGCCCACTCATTCTCCCCTACACACGTCCAACTCCAAATCAACTTGAATGCCTATAGCTACTTGAGTAGAGTTGAAAGGATTGGATAGGTATAAACATTATGGCAAATTCCACCAAGCCATTCAGAGGGACTGGTGGGGCTTTAACCATAGATAGCTAATACATCCTTTTAGAGCTCAGTGAAGTGCCTAGGGTGGTGTGTGCTATTGGACAGCAGTCAGAGGCAGGAGGATGGTAATATAAGCATTGAAGGACAGCTCTTACCCTGTGACTCAGCTCTATAGGACAGCTCTTACCCTGTGACTCAGCTCTATAGGACAGCTCTTACCCTGTGACTCAGCTCTATAGGACAGCTCTTACCCTGTGACTCAGCTCTATAGGACAGCTCTTACCCTGTGACTCAGCTCTATAGGACAGCTCTTACCCTGTGACTCAGCTCTATAGGACAGCTCTTACCCTGTGACTCGGCTCTATAGGACAGCTCTTACCCTGTGACTCAGCTCTATAGGACAGCTCTTACTCTGTGACTCAGCTCTATAGGACAGCTCTTACCCTGTGACTCAGCTCTATAGGACAGCTCTTACCCTGTGACTCAGCTCTATAGGACAGCTCTTACCCTGTGACTCAGCTCTATAGGACAGCTCTTACCCTGTGACTCAGCTCTATAGGACAGCTCTTACCCTGTGACTCAGCTCTATAGGACAGCTCTTACCCTGTGACTCAGCTCTATAGGACAGCTCTTACCCTGTGACTCAGCTCTATGCTCGCCAGTCTCCTGCTGAAGTGAAAAGACGAGATAATCGGATCGTCACGGCAGCCTCCTGTGCTCTGCTATTGAGAGGTGACACCCAGGGCACGCAACAGGCAGGATCATCAGGGGACTGTATGCTTACATTATACAAGTGAATGTGCATGCATTATAATAGTTGTACACATTTTTATTCTGACTACATGGACTCTGTAGTAACGGCCATTTCTACATGACCATTCCCCAGCTCAGCCTAAACGTTAGTTTTGAGCGCCCACTAAACCCATCTGAAGCAGAATGGCTACCAAGAACAGACAAGTTGAAATTGTCAGCCATGCAGACTTCAAACCAAATACCACTTTTAGGGAGAACGAATACCAGCCTGCATTAGATTTGACCATGTACGCCACTGCCATCCCCCTCCAACTAAAACCAGTCATCAGCTTGTCATGATGGCCACTCCAATCATTTAAAGTAATGAGCTTCAGTAGAAACTGGGGCAGACAGACTGTTGTATGTGTAAACACTAAATCTGTACTTTGTCTTGATTTAGCTAATTTGTCCCATTTAGAAACTTAATCACATTTAATTATAAATGGATGCAATCTTTAGACATTGTGCTACTTCCAAAAAAAGGCTGGTAAATATTTAGTTTTTACGATCAAATAATTTCTCTGGATCCCTTGCAGAGAGGATAACCAGCAGTACACAAAGTAGTCTGGGACAACAAGAATAACCACAAAGCGATGAGATGGTTTTTTTCCTGTGTCCTTTTATTGGTAGTAAAAGCGGTTTGGTCCTCTAGTAGAGGCGCTGGGGCTTTCCCATGGTGCTCTTGACGTAGAGGGCACGGACGTTCTGCCAGTTCTTCTTCAGCAGAGACACCAAGAAGTTAACTGCCAAGTGGATGTTGTAGACCAGCTCCTCCTCTGACATCTTCACGTGACCCACAGCCACCGCCAGACACAGCACCTGGAATAGAGCGGCGAGGAGATTGGGTCATGTTACAAAGGCAGGTAGCCTAGCGGTTAAGAGCATTGGGCCAGTAACCGAAAGGTCACTGGTTCGAATCACCGAGCCGACTAGGTGAAAGATCTGTCGATGTGCCCTTCAGCAAGGCACTTAACCCTAATTGCTTCTGTAAGTCACTCTGGATAAGAGTGTCTGCTAAATGACTAAAATGTAAATTAACAGGTGGCTACATAAAAAACGCATTGATCCTACAGACTGCATGCATCAATCATGTAACATCTGGAATAAAACTACACACCTTCTTCATCTGGAACTTGATGGTGGATTTGACCTCATCAACCTTGACATTGAGGTTCTCGTTGTGGGTGAGCAGGGAGGGGAACTTGCCAGCCTTGTTGAGCCCAGGCCCCAGGATACGAGGGATCTGCTTGATCAGAGACTCAGAGGCCAGGAAGGCGTCGTACTTCTTAGCTGTTGGGGCCAAGAAGAGAACGATCAAGATCCAGACCAGAGTAGAACCCAGCGCTTCAGGACAGGGACAATCTAAGACTCATTTAAATGCGGAAAAACAATAGCAAGACAGATCATAAGACGGAGACTATCTGGAAGTGACTTGAAGCGCCACTCACCCAGTTTCTTGACCATTTTCTTGTTCTTGTTGAGTTTCTTGAGGGCCTCAATGTCCATGTGTGGCAGCTCTGCAGCCTTGGCCTCGTCACAATGCTGCTGGTCTCCCAGGATGCACACAGAGAACTTGGGCCTGGGGGTGGTCTTCAGTCTACAGGGGCAATTCAGAACAGTTGACAACCATGTCACCCCAGTAATGTTCAAACCACATAATGGAGGGGCCTCACCATATGGCCATGCTAGAATGGACACGCAACTAAAGACATTCTAACCCGTAGCCCTTTCCTGCAGTCAATGACCAAAACTGCCCTTTGGCCTCATGGCTGGAATGTAAATATTTTTCATAATTTCACCATTAATAAAGATTTTCTTCTACATCAAACAGCTAATATATTTCAGTCTTCTGTGATGTATATAAAGTGTAATGTTGGGAATTTAATACATTTCAACTATATCGGACATGGTACAGGTCTTTTTATGCCCACAAATATGTACGTGAGGTGTATACTTTTGTTTCAAAGTAGATTTGTTTAAGACTACCAAGAATCACTGTGTGACCCTGATTTAGCTGACTGCAGTAAAAGGCTAAACCTAACTTTACCCCATCCTTTCCCAAACCTGAATCCTTAACATCCAGTATGAAAAATGTATGCACTCACTAATTGTAAGTCGCTCTGGATAAGAGCATCTGCTAAATGACTAAAATGTCAATGTTACACCACTAGCTTATGTCCTTCCTGACTAGACAATAGTCACTTCCGCCCTTCCCAACATGGCCATCCAGTGACTCCCCAAAACGGACAAGTTCCAAACCCAGAGGGACGACTCATACCAGAGAAGAGTACTCTGGAGTCTTCCCAGAACCACACAGACTGGCTTCTCTTCTGGACTCCACCAGCAACACCATTACCTAAAATGGTCGGCTCGAGGGGGGCACGAAGACCCCACTGTCTGCCTCCCCTCATGTTTTAAGACCCAGGGTAGGGGTCCGTCCGCTGGATCCCTACCCCAGGGCGAGGTTCAGTCAGACTACCCAGAACACGTCTGCACCATCCACCCCACAACAGCCCTGCTATTGGAATTTCGTTTCTGTATGAGTTAGTGAATGTGTATGAGATATGCTGCAAGAGTGTGGTTTGAGAGATTGTACATTACTAGATAAGTGTGGATCTTGAGTGTGCATAAAATATACTGGGTTTGAGTCAGTGAGTTTAGAATGTCCAGATCAAGGGGCCGAACCATGCCCGTTCACATTCAGGACTAGACGGGGCAGACAGGCAGAAGGATGGGTGATATGGGAAAGGGGCCAAACCTGACTGTGCCAGAGAAACGCTTGTCCTTCTGGGGATCGTAGTTCTTCAAGCTGATCTGGAGCTCTACGGACTCTGTGAACCTTTAGGACAACAAAGCAAACAAATCAAGACCATCAATGTGAGATTTAACTAAATTAGGGGTTGTGACAAATAACATTCAGTATTTGATCAAATTGGACAAACCAATTTGCAAACTTTGCTAAGGGAACACTAGAGAAGGGAAAGGGTCTTACTTGCGTGGCTTGGCCAGAGATCCCGCCTGGACCTCCTTGACCACCTCATAAAGCATATCCCTGGATACCTTGCTGTAATTAAACACATGTCATTGAGTCAGAATGCCAAAGTCAGTGTACAGAATTATACATACAATTTTTTTGCCATGTGATGAATTAATATTAGCGTCCCCACATCCCACATTCAGCTTTACTAACTTGACGCCATAGCAAGTTCTATCCAGTAGTCGACAAACCGGTAGCCTATCGAGTAGACTTATAAAAGCCAGTTAAATGTACAAATCACAACTATTACAACATGAACCATTTCCAGTTATGTACGGCACTATTTAATTCAGTTCGGAACATAAAGGATTATGATTTCATGTTAGATGGATGTGGATTTGTCCGTAGTGTTAGCATTCAAGCTAGTTGCACTATGGCAGAAGTAGTTAGCTTCTGTAGCTAGACTCCACAAATTGCTCATGAGGTTCAAAGTGAACACGGTTATACTGCTGAGTTTGAGTAAGTCTTAAACGGATCACTGACGACAATATAACATTTCTCACTTCTTGTTAGACTTTATTTGATGTAATTTTCTCTCACCTCATATTGAAGGTCCTGCTCAAACGCGACAGAGCACTGAAAAGAAGGAAGAAGGGGCGGTTCGTCGCAGTTTATAGACGTATTCCCGGTCCGGCCATATTTGTAGTTTTTGCCGTCTAGCCTATTTTCTGAAATGAATATGTGGATTTAGACATGTATATCACTTGGAATAACAATATGCTTGCTAAAGCAAGTGAAAACAACATTCATAAGCCATATACATAGTCTTTGTCCGTGCAGTATTTTAGACTTTCAAAGACCTAAAAGAACAAATAAACGATTTAGGAATGATGTGGCATTGGAGGCACAGTGAGATATTTATTGCTGAACTGTGACCTGCCTTGCCCATGTGATCTTTTATAAATGGACCTTGGATTTATTGGGGATTTATTATTCTCCTAAATTGATGGGATGACTAACTTAGAAAGAATGCATTCTTGACTGGGCTAATGTAGGC
Source organism: Coregonus clupeaformis (assembly GCF_020615455.1). Taxonomy (NCBI): domain Eukaryota; kingdom Metazoa; phylum Chordata; class Actinopteri; order Salmoniformes; family Salmonidae; genus Coregonus; species Coregonus clupeaformis. The sequence continues at coordinate 25,567,991 of NC_059203.1, forward strand.
TGTGACACCTGGCAGGCTGTGATTGATGTGAAGAGCTGTTTTAGGGGGTAAAGGGAGATAAGGATTTGCCTCCAAATGCTAGACTATACTGGTTCTTTGTGATCTGTGAGCCTTCCTTGGACGTAGGAATGATGTCTAAGGGAGCTGGCTCTTCTCACTATGATAGGTTGTTATGATAAACTTGTGCCTGGCTGAAGTGTGCAACAAATGGCGCCGAGGAGATGAGACCAACCCCTGAACCAACGGATTGGCTGAGTAAGTTTAAACCACGCACAAGTCTCTACTCTAATTGGCCAGCAGAGAAGTGGGAAATTCCCTCTGTCAGAGTATTTGAGTATTGCATCTGAAACAATGTTTTTAGTTCTCTGGGGTGTCCTGCGAGGCATCTCAGAGAGCCCGTATATACGAAACATCATATTTACCATTGAAGGTTTTTGCATTAATTAAAATAACTAGTATATCTTAGAAGTCGTGTTGACCTCTTTTGTTCCTAATACCAGATTTGAATTGACGCGACTTTGACAGATTTTATAAGACAAAGTAGAGATCAGGGGATGCTACACTGGTAAGACGGATGCCCTTAGGCTACAGCGACAAGTGGATTGATGAGAGACTTATGTTAACACATAAGCCATGTCTATCATCAATGAGAACACAACATAATTGTCACAATGCCTGTAAACTAAGTGCTTATCCACTAACTATTACAGTCTCACATTCCTATTCCCATTCAAATGCAGTGGGGGGCTATAACAGTCCGAGTTCCAAACAAATGTCAGGTTAGGGTTCCCAGGGAGAGGGAAGCTGGATGTAGTGGTCCACCCAGAGCCCCCTCGGTGGGCTCCATTCAAGTTCAAGTTTGATCAAACTGATCTGTATGTAGGCTTGATACCGCGGACTGAGCCCAGCCTGTCTGTGAAAAACAATGGCTGGAGGGTCAGTGAGGTCTCTGGGGTGTGATTGTTCAGATGCATGGCCTCGCTCACTGGGCTCACACACACACCTCAAAGGAAACGCTGTCTCAGGAAAGAAGCCAGGGGCCCGCCAGGCTGTCCAACACCTGACAGTCGATACACACAGACCTGACCCATCCCGTTGTAGAAAATTGATTTTATTTATCTCGCTCTCACACACACACTAGCACTTATAAAGTGCACTACTTTTGACCAGAGCCAATTGTTTGTTCAGATGTTCCTTGACGTTATGATGTAAACATTGTCAAACATTTAACATATGAGATTTTATCCAATAATTGAAAATGAGAACATCACATGTAGTCGAGCAAGTAAGAGGCCAGCAGAAGACATCAAAAGTATTAACCAATGTTTTTAATCAACCATTTATTGGAAGCGCTATACCAAAGGTAGAAATCCTATACTTTCCCTCAGATGGTTAATACCAGGTGTTTATACAGATGTTAAATGGGGGGGAAAGCACAGTATTGCTGTGGTAGACTGTAGAATATTTCAGACCTGTGCTGTTGTGCTCATACATTGTATGCAGAAATAAAATCATTAGACAACCATTGAAGAAAAATGAACACAATGTAGCTTTTTGATTGTGCAGCAGTACTAATTTAGTAATTTACATTTCATTGTAAATTGTTATATTCAGTAACTGGAAAGTAACATGTTTTTTCTATTCAGTAACTGGAAAGTAACATGTTTTTTCTATTCAGTAACTGGAAAGTAACATGTTTTTTCCCTAGAAGTTTATTAACACAATGTGTCAATAAATGTGTAGTTATAACTAACCACAGGTGGTCCGTGACAATGACATACCTAGGGGCACCAGAAAAAAAGCAGAAAAATACAATTATTATAATATAATAATAATATAATATGCCATTTAGCAGACGCTTTTATTCATACTGAGAGAAAGGAAGAAGGTAACAGAAGAAAATAAAAGATGATTACAGGAGGAGAAATGACCTCCTCCCCCCAGGGTACACTGACTAAGTGGATACAGAACACAGTAACCAGAACAGGTGGTTCAACACTGTCACTTTATTATTATTGTCTCAACTGTTTCTGCTGTTAGGTGAGCATCAGATCAGTCAGTTGTGCTTTGTCAACTCCCTGTGAGCGGAAATAAAGCGCTTATTCAAGAGATATCTGTAACAATTTGGCAACCTCTCTACTGTATAGGCAAGGAGTCACATATATAATGTCCTCCCTCTACTCTTGTGCTAGAATACAAACTTATTTAGCCATTTTAATGTCACAACATAGAAAATAATAAAAACAGAAACATACATTGTTTTGCATATAATTTACATAATTGCTATGTACAGTAGGAAGTGCAGTATTTCATCAGTTACCATAATTGGCTGACCTAAAAGAATGGGGATAAACCTATTTCCTCTCATGGCAATTTAGATTGGTCCCCCTGCTGCCATGCATCTCTGAATTCCAACAGCATCAGAATTCTGATGGCGTGTCCAGAGCCATAGATCAAGTCAATATATTTCTATAAGTAATTTCTTGACCGTTGCCCTGTATTTCAACTCTTAAAATGCTCAATCACTCCCTTCAATTGAGCACTGATCTAGACGGGTACAATCTATATGGTGGACGCGCTACAGAAGCCTTTGCTGTATTGCTTTCATTTGACCAGGCCTTTTAGATCAGTGAAGAAGTGAAAGAGATAGGAAGGAACCAAGGGAGTAGGATCCATTTCTCTCTAAGTATTATGAACCAGTCATTCCCTGTCTGGAGTTAGACTGCTCGAGGGAGCGATAGTTGGCCAAATCCATAGCACCATACTTGGCGGAAGAATAAGAAGAGAAAAAAAGAAAGAAAGCGGGAAGCTCATAATATGAGAACATTTGTTAGAGTTTTGCTTATCGACTGCGCGCAGTTAACGAACACCACCTGGCTGAAAAAATATATACAAATCATACTTCAATTATACATAATTAAGTAAACATAAGTAAAATCAGGCATTCAAAACATCTTATACAGACCCTGTGATCAGGTTAACCTTCACAGTATGACAACACAGCATCATCCCATGGTTTTAGACCCAACAGTTGTACACAAAAGAAAACATAAAAGGTATTGAGGTTAGGATGTTGTAAGAATCTATAAATGTATGTGTCCATTGAAAAGTGAGACTGACTGGACTGTCTGTGTGCTTCCTGGTCTAACAGGAGGAGAAGGGTTGGGGGTGGACCTCCATGGAGGAGATTCATATATAAAAGGCATATACAATCACAGCTCCTACTTTCACACAATCTCTGGGGGTGTGACGATGGATTTTGTTCACTAGCATAGAAGGGAGGTTCTTCGAACCCGGGACTGTGAGTTATCAATCAAATCAAAACCGTTCTATGATTAGATAATTGGGAGGTTGAGGGGTGTGAATTTATACTGAAGATATACAGATGTGGAAAGGAGAGCTAAGGGGGGGTTTGGTAATAGCTTATCCCAGTGTTATGGCCTTAGGATGGGATGGTAGGGATGGACGGAAAGGGGACACCTATGGTTGCCGACAACCCTCTTATTTGTACAGGCAAGCAGAACCAGCATTTTTCTGAATATCAGCATCACGAGCTCTCAGAAAGTTTGTAACACAAACAACAATGGCTGGTAATGACCCCGAACCGCAGGGTTAAGAATAGGTTGACCGTTGTAAAAAACACTGCCCATCGGGAGAGAGAGACTACAAAAATCTGTTGTATAAAAATAGCAACGCTGATCATCCTTGTAAAATTTAGAGGGAAAAGAGGAGTCTTGGTTTTGTTGTGGCATTGGTTGATGAGCTGTCTGTTATTCTCCTGGAAACGAATACCTCGACACTGCACCTTCACCACGTTCAGAGCAGGACACTACAAGCCCTTCAACTGCATCAGTCCTGTCCAACCACAGTTAAAGACCTGCTATACAACAGCATCCACTTGAAACAACTCAAATCACCTTCTATTTCGGGCACCCAAACAATCACACACGTTTAATATGTGGTAGGGTGTATGTTACTCTGTATGTCTCCCATCAGTCTCTTGATACATTCCAGGTCAGTACATGTCATTTGTCCAGTACAGAGACAGTCAAGAGACCCTGATGAAGGCAGCTTGCTGCCCAAACGATGGTGATTTATAATCAATCAACTGCATCTGAACAAGAGTGTGCAACTACATATTCATTGTTATAACTCCCACCAGCCAGCGTTTTCATCATTATTTTATTGAGACGTCAGAATAAACGCTAACACCTGATTCAACTGATCAAGGTGGTGGTTGATTGGCTGATGAGGTGAATAGGGTGTGTTAATGATGGGCTGGAACAAAATCATGCACTCCCTGTGACTCCCAGTCCCAGGAACCAGGAGTGAGTAAACACTGCCGCTGCACTAGGAAGCTCAACCAGTCCAGTCAGTACATGTCCTTGTAGATCTCCTGCAGCAGCGGGTGCAGCGAGGTCTCTGACTCTGTCTTCTTGATCTTCTGGACCAGCATGCCGTTCTCAGTGACCAGCTGGCGCAGGTCGGCCATCTTGTTGAGCAGCTTGGGGAAAAGGTACTTTGAGTCAGCGTGGTTGGCCAGCAGGTGCTGGTCCAGGGCCTGCAAGATGCTGTCCTGAATCTCCTCCACCTGCATGATGTTTATCAGCCCTGGACGGTCTGACAGGAGAAGAGAGAGGGAAAGGAGGGGGGAGAGGAGGGGAGGGGAGAGAAAAAGAGTGGGGAGAGGGAGGTAAGTATATGTCAACTGGTAGAAAACAAACTTGTATTTTAGCACTAACTTCAGCTTGTCTTAGTTACCTTAGTTAGGCTTATAATGATAGTAGAAGGGTTAGGGTTATTATGACAGTGCCAGTGTATTGTGGTAGTACAGTAATGAGTTCTCACGGTAGTACCAGTATAGAACCAGCACATACCTCCACAGAGGATGATGGCGGCCACGAACAGGGCCAGGTCACTGTCGTCCAGCTCCAGAGCATTAAACTTCACCGCAAACTCAAACTTGGGCTCCATGATCTCGCTGAAGGGGCGCCGCAGGCTGCGCAGGAACTCCCGGGTTACAAAGCCCTTCCCATTGGCCACCAGCAGCCCGTCCTTGTTCATGAGCGAGGGCAGCATGGCGAAGATGGCCTCGTGCACGCCGTATTTCAGCAGCGTCACCTGGTGGGGGGGGATCAGCAGCCTGATTATTGTCGCCTGATATCTCAACCCTTTGGTTTTGTCAAGTATGTACAGTGCATTCGGAAAGTATTCAGACCCCTTGACCTTTTCCACATTTTGTTACATTACAGCCTTATTCTAAAATGGATTAAATAAAAAATTTATCATCTACACACCATACCCCATAATGACAAAGTGAAAACAGGTTTTTAGAACATGTATACAATTGAGTCTCACAGCAAAGGGTCTGAATACTTATGTAAATGTGACATTTCAGTTTTTGCTTTGTTTGATGGGGGAAAAAACATTTTAGAAGGCTGTAACATAACAAAATGAAGAAAAAGTCAAAGGGTCTGAATACTTTCTGAATGCACTGTATACATGTTCTATATGTTATATTATAAACTGGGTAGCTTGGGTCCTGAACGCTGATTGGCTGAAACAGCATTCAAGCTGTGTGTGTGTGTGTGTGTATATATATATATATATATATATATATATATATATACACACACACACACATACATACATACAGTGAGGGAAAAAAGTATTTGCTCCCCTGCTGATTTTGTACGTTTGCCCACTGACAAAGAAATGATCAGTCTATAATTTTAATGGTAGGTTTATATGAACAGTGAGAGACAGAATAACAACAAAAAAATCCAGAAAAACGCATGTCAAAAATGTTATAAATTGATTTGCATTTTAATGAGGGAAATAAGTATTTGACACCCTCTCAATCAGAAAGATTTCTGGCTCCCAGGTGTCTTTTATACAGGTAACGAGCTGAGATTAGGAGCACACTTAAAAGGGAGTACTCCTAATCTCAGTTTGTTACCTGTATAAAAGACACCTGTCCACAGAAGCAATCAATCAATCAGATTCCAAACTCTCCACCATGGCCAAGACCAAAGAGCTCTCCAAGGATGTCAGGGACAAGATTGTAGACCTACACAAGGCTGGAATGGGCTACAAGACCATCGCCAAGCAGCTTGGTGAGAAGGTGACAACAGTTGGTGCGATTATTCACAAATGGAAGAAACACAAAATAACTGTCAATCTCCCTCGGCCTGGGGCTCCATGCAAGATCTCACCTCGTGGAGTTGCAATGATCATGAGAATGGTGAGGAATCAGCCCAGAACTACACGGGAGGATCTTGTCAATGATCTCAAGGCAGCTGGGACCATAGTCACCAACAAAACAATTGGTAACACACTACGCCATGAAGGACTGAAATCCTGCAGCGCCCGCAAGGTCCCCCTGCTCAAGAAAGCACATATACAGTGGGGAGAACAAGTATTTGATACACTGCTGATTTTGCAGGTTTTCCTACTTACAAAGCATGTAGAGGTCTGTAATTTTTATCATAGGTACACTTCAACTGTGAGACGGAATCTAAAACAAAAATCCAGAAAATCACATTGTATGATTTTTAAGTAATTAATTTGCATTTTATTGCATGACATAAGTATTTGATACATCAGAAAAGCAGAACTTAATATTTGGTACAGAAACCTTTGTTTGCAATTACAGAGATCATGTTTCCTGTAGGTCTTGACCACGTTTGCACACACTGCAGCAGGGATTTTGGCCCACTCCTCCATATAGACCTTCTCCAGATCCTTTAGGTTTCGGGGCTGACGCTGGGCAATACGGACTTTCAGCTCCCTCCAAAGATTTTCTATTGGGTTCAGGTCTGGAGACTGGCTAGGCCACTCCAGGACCTTGAGATGCTTCTTACGGAGCCACTCCTTAGTTGCCCTGGCTGTGTGTTTCGGGTCGTTGCTGGAAGACCCAGCCACGACCCATCTTCAATGCTCTTACTGAGGGAAGGAGGTTGTTGGCCAAGATCTCGCGATACATGGCCCCATCCATCCTCCCCTCAATACGGTGCAGTCGTCCTGTCCCCTTTGCAGAAAAGCATCCCCAAAGAATGATGTTTCCACCTCCATGCTTCACGGTTGGGATGGTGTTCTTGGGGTTGTACTCATCCTTCTTCTTCCTCCAAACACAGCGAGTGGAGTTTAGACCAAAAAGCTCTATTTTTGTCTCATCAGACCACATGACCTTCTCCCATTCCTCCTCTCGATCATCCAGATGATCATTGGCAAACTTCAGACGGGCCTGGACATGCGCTGGCTTGAGCAGGGGGACCTTGCGTGCGCTGCAGGATTTTAATCCATGACGGCATAGTGTGTTACTAATGGTTTTCTTTGAGACTGTGGTCCCAGCTCTCTTCAGGTCATTGACCAGGTCCTGCCGTGTAGTTCTGGGCTGATCCCTCACCTTCCTCATGATCATTGATGCCCCACGAGGTGAGATCTTGCATGGCGCCCCAGACCGAGGGTGATTGACCGTCATCTTGAACTTCTTCCATTTTCTAATAATTGCGCCAACAGTTGTTGCCTTCTTACCAAGCTGCTTGCCTATTGTCCTGTAGCCCATCCCAGCCTTGTGCAGGTCTACAATTTTATCCCTGATGTCCTTACACAGCTCTCTGGTCTTGGCCATTGTGGAGAGGTTGGAGTCTGTTTGATTGAGTGTGTGGACAGGTGTCTTTTATACAGGTAACGAGTTCAAACAGGTGCAGTTAATACAGGTAATGAGTGGAGAACAGGAGGGCTTCTTAAAGAAAAACTAACAGGTCTGTGAGAGCCGGAATTCTTACTGGTTGGTAGGTGATCAAATACTTATGTCATGCAATAAAATGCAAATGAATTACTTACGAATCATACAATGTGATTTTCTGGATTTTTGTTTTAGATTCCGTCTCTCACAGTTGAAGTGTACCCATGATACAAATTACAGACCTCTACATGCTTTGTAAGTAGGAAAACCTGCAAAATCGGCAGTGTATCAAATACTTGTTCTCCTCACTGTACAGGCCTGTCTGAAGTTTGCCAATGAACATCTGAATGATTCAGAGTAGAACTGGGTGAAGGTGTTGTGGTCAGATGAGACCAAAATCGAGCTCTTTGGCATCAACTCAACTCGCCGTGTTTGGAGGAGGAGGAATGCTGCCTATGACCCCAAGAACACCATCCCCACCGTCAAACATGGAGGTGGAAACATTATGCTTTGGGGGTGTTTTTCTGCTAAGGGGACAGGACAACTTCACCGCATCAAAGGGACGATGGACGGGGCCATGTACCGTCAAATCTTGGGTGAGAACCTCCATCCCTCAGCCAGGGCATTGAAAATGGGTCGTGGATGGGTATTCCAGCATGACAATGACCCAAAACACACGGCCAAGGCAACAAAGGAGTGGCTCAAGAAGAAGCACATTAAGGTCCTGGAGTGGCCTAGCCAGTCTCCAGACCTTAATCCCATAGAAAATCTGTGGAGGGAGCTGAAGGTTCGAGTTGCCAAACGAGGAGTGGGACAAAATCCCTCCTGAGATGTGTGCAAACCTGGTGGCCAACTACAAGAAACGTCTCACCTCTGTGATTGCCAACAAGGGTTTTGCCACCAAGTACTAAGTCATGTTTTGCAGAGGGGTCAAATACTTATTTCCCTCATTAAAATGCAAATCAATTTATAACATTTTTGACATGCGCTTTTCTGGATTTTTTTGTTGTTATTCTGTCTCTCACTGTTCAAATAAACCTACCATTAAAATTATAGACTGATCATTTCTTTGTCAGTGGGCAAACATACAAAATCAGCAGGGGATCAAATACTTTTTTCCCCCTCACTGTGTGTGTGTGTGTGTGTGTGTGTGTGTGTGTGTGTGTGTGTGTGTGTATGTATATATATATATATATATATATATATATATATATATATATATATATATATATATATATATATATATATATATATACACACATACATACATACACATATATATATATATACACACACACATACATACATACACACACACACACAATATACAACGGGTCAGACCCGGAACGTCGTGATTTTAGGGGCAAGGCCATTTGGGGCAAGGCCAAGAGGTGCCCAATCTGCCAGGGCACCAAGGCCATCTGTAGGGCACCAAGGCCATTAACCAAAATAGCCAATTAAATTTATATGAAAACCCCAAAAAAAACACTGGCTATTCTGTTAAGAAAAACATAAGTGTACATAAATGTATATACATAACTAGCCTACATGTCAAAGTGTAGGTGATATAGCCTATGCATATTGGCTACAGTCTCATGTCCACATCGATGCTGACAGGAGGGAGGCGCCAGAAAATTTAGCCAGACTTCAATGAGACTTAATTACATAGATATAGGCTAAAAGCCAGTCATGTTTTATTTTTTAAAAATATTTTTATTTTATTTCAGTTCTCATTTACAACTGCGACCTGGCCAAGATAAAGCAAAGCAATGCGATAAAAACAACAACACAGAGTTACATATGGGGTAAAAAAAACAGTCAAAAATACAACAGAAAATATATATACAGTGTGTGCAAATGTAGCAAGTTATGGAGGTAAGGCAATAAATAGGCTATAGTGCAAAATAATTACAATTAGTATTAACACTGGAATGCTAGATGTGCAAGAGATTATGTGCAAATAGAGATACTGGGGTGCAAAAGAGCAAAATAAATAACAATATAGGGATGAGGTAGTTGGGTGGGCTAATTTCAGATGGGCTGTGTACAGGTGCAGTGATCGGTAAGGTGCTCTGACAACTGATGCTTAAAGTTAGTGAGGGAGATAAGTCTCCAGCTTCATGTTTGACAAATAAAATGTAAGATAATTAATATTAACGTCTAAAGGCTTGATTCTGTCATACTCAAGACACTGTTGGTTCAGATAGCAGAGAAAGGCCAGTGCCTGTTGCGCACCGCAACATCACCCACCTTACAATCTGAGCAGAGGCAGTCAACATTTTCAAACTCTTTAACCATAAACGTAATTGTTTAAAACCTGGATGTTTTTTTGTAATTTTATGAGGCATGTCTTACCGTGTTCCAACCATAGGAATGTTAAGGGGATTATTTTATATACACTTCCTTATTTGCCATTGAAACCAGTATTTATCTCATGTTCTCAACTTTCTTTCGTTGTCCAGCAGCCAAAGACGCAATCCTAGTCATATTAACAACCCATGCTAGTTGTTGCATCTTTAGATCTTGCCTTTCTAAATTTCTAAAGGCTATTCTCATCTCTGTCATATGAAACCGCTCGCATTTGCGGAGCACTTTGCAGAACAGTGTTTTCCCGCTAATTGCATTTTGGAACATTTGGGCTTATAGCCTACTGCCATGTGTGCATTGCTGTGCTTATAATGTGAAGAAATAGCCTAATAGTTTATCAACATTTTAAGCTAAACATTCTGATCTGTTGCATCAGCCTCATTGCTTGAAAACTTTTTTTAAATGTACAGTTGTTGTATTAATTTGGGCTCCATCATCCCACAACTGTCCCAGAGTCTGTTTGGAATATTTATTTCTCGCACAGAACGACAAGCTGACCAATAGAATAGGTCAACTTTTGTACTATGGGGGATAGTAGATTGACATAGGTAGTGCTTTTGCTGTTCGTTACTCATCTTGTTGGCTGACAAAAAGTAAATGTGGACAGTTCTTCTAACATCTTCAATATGCCCCTCAGAATTCGATAAGAAGGACGCGCGCCGTTGCATCCCCGATGTGTCCGTCTTCACTAGCCTACTTCGGAGCTGCGATGCCTGTGAGAAGGATCCTATCACGTGATGGGCATTGGCTAATAAGAATTGAGATATTTGAGAGCGCCAATGCGAGTGAGGTTCTTCAGAGCAGGGAGATTGGCATCTGGGAGAAGGGAATTATAATTATTATATTCAGCCCAAGGGCACAACGGCCACAAGGCATGGATTTATTTTAAATTGGCCTGTGTGTATTTTCATTAGTCATCATGCATCTTATTTATCCAACACAACTATCAGTGCACAGCATATAGAGCCTATTTTGAGCGGGATTTCTTCTGCAGCTCCTCAGCTGGTTACTGCTGGAGTAAAACATGCTTTTATAAGCCCATTCATAGCTCTAAATGCAATTGCGTGTTAACAGTTTTGGTGCACAATTAAAAAGAGCTACTATTTTTAGTTCTCAACTGGTAATTGTGCGCCTCCCATTCACCATTCAAGTGCAGGCAACAGGTTATCATAGCGTCACCCAACACTTTACAATGTGAGCTGGAGGCAGTATGCATTTTGAAAACATACTTAAATTGTTTGAAACCTGAATGTTTTATTTCATATTATGAGGCATGTCTTACCTTGCTTCAAAGTGGCCTATAGGCAAAATCCGACCATGGAAACATGGAGGCAATTATTTTACAAAGACTTCATAGGCGGCGCGTGAGTTTCAAGTTTGGGTAAGCTTACAATTTATCCTACCATTTCTACCGTTTTGTGTGACAGTTATGATTTTTATATGCACATTTTCATGGAACAGTTTCATTTCAATTATAATGTTTTCATTTCTCAAAATCATTGTCAAGCAATTAATCATACAACTGAATTAAAATAATACAAACTAAAAGTCAACTAATGTGAGATCATCAGCAATTGAAACAATCCACAGCAATATAAAAAAACAAACAGCTAATGATCCTCGATCCCTCTGTGGCTTAGTCATGCTTTCTGGTGAAATATTTTATTTATTTCTGTATCGACAGCAAATATTTCCATTTACTTCTCTATTGGACACACCGCTATGCCATTTCTCTCCTGTTCTATTGGCTTTCATATCAACTTTCTTTCATTGTCCAGGGCCAAAGGCACAATCTTAGTCATATAAGCAACCCATCCTAGTTGTTGCATCTTTAGATTACCCCTCTTTCTAAGTTTCTAACAGAGATATTCATCTGTCACATATGGAACCGCTATCAGGTGCACTGTTTAGAATGGTGTTTTCCCACTAATTGCATTTTAACAAATTTAAAAAATGAAGTTTTATTGGCTGCTTCATTACATGAGTAGCATGTCCTATTAAGATGCATTACCATAATCTAAATGTGACTTCTGTCATTCTGAGCACCGTGGGTGGACGCCCTAATGGGATATGCACCCAATGGATATTGGTCTGGAATATTTCTCAAATGGCCAGTAAATTAAATTCTTCCCGGTCACGTTGTCCGGCGCCACATTTTCCTAACAGAAACCCTGATTGTCTTACACACGGCTGAAATGCTGTTGTTTCAGCCAATCAGCCTCCAGGACACAAACGACCCAGTTTATAATTAAGCAATAAGGCATGAGGGGGTGTGGTATATGGCCAATATACACTGGCTAAGGGCTGTTTTTATGCACGTGGAGTGCCTGGACATAGCCCTTAGTTTGGTATATTGGCCATTATCACAAACGCCCAAGGTGCCTTATTGCTATTATAAACTGGTTACCAACGTAATTAGAGCAGGAAAAAGTAATGTTTTGTCATACCCGTGGTATACGGTCTGATATACCCACGGCTTTCAGTCAATCAGCATTCAGGGCTCGAACCACCCAGTATATAAATGGCCAATATACCACACCTCCTCCGGCCTTATCGGTTAACTATATTATAGCTTACTATATATAAAATTCCTGGCTGTACAATGACTTTCCAACTTGGACAACAAAACTATTGATTAATGATTTGATGGAATGTTGTGTTGCTGTTCTGTACCTGGTCTTGATTGATTGACTGACAATGTAGTGTTGCTGTATTTACCTGGTCGTTAAGGAAGAGGTCTACGAAGCCGGGGATGCTCTTGGCGAACTCAGTGAGCTCCCTGACCGTCTCCACTGTGGTGCACTGGCAGCGGTAGAACACGTGTACCCCTATCTCCTTGTTGGGGGGCGTGCCGTTGATCAGCTGTTTCCACACCAGCCCGTTCTCAGCCTGGCACAACGAGTCCATGTCGTGAATCACAAAGGGCTGCAGAGGAGGGGAAGAAAAAAGACAAAGAAAGGAAGGGAGAGAGAGAAGACATTTACAGTGGGGAGAACAAGTATTTGATACACTGCCGATTTTGCAGGTTTTCCTACTTACAAAGCATGTAGAGGTCGGTAATTTTTATCATAGGTACACTTCAACTGTGAGAGACAGAATCTAAAACAAAAATCCAGAAAATCACATTGTATGATTTTTAAGTAATTAATTTGCATTTTATTGCATGACATAAGTATTTGATCAACTACCAACCAGTAAGAATTCCGGCTTTCACAGACCAGTTCGTTTTTCTTTAAGAAGCCCTCCTGTTCTCCACTCATTACCTGTATTAACTGCACCTGTTTGAACTCGTTACCTGTATAAAAGACACCTGTCCACACACTCAATCAAAACAGACTCCAACCTCTCCACAATGGCCAAGACCAGAGAGCTGTGTAAGGACATCAGGGATAAAATTGTAGACCTACACAAGGCTGGGATGGGATACAGGACAATAGGCAAGCAGCTTGGTGAGAAGGCAACAACTGTTGGCACAATTATTAGAAAATGGAAGAAGTTCAAGATGATCAATCCCCCTCGGTCTGGGGCTCCATGCAAGATCTCACCTCGTGGGGCATCAATGATCATGAGGAAGGTGAGGGATCAGCCCAGAACTACACGGCAGGACCTGGTCAATGACCTGAAGAGAGCTGGGACCACAGTCTCAAAGAAAACCATTAGTAACACACTACGGCGTCATGGATAAAATTCCTACAGCGCACGCAAGGTCCCCCTGCTCAAGCCAGCGCATGTCCAGGCCCGTCTGAAGTTTGCCAATGACCATCTGGATGATCCAGAGGAGGAATGGGAGAAGGTCATGTGGTCTGATGAGACAGAAATAGAGCTTTTTGGTCTAAACTCCACTCGCCGTGTTTGGAGGAAGAAGAAGGATGAGTACAACCCCAAGAACACCATCCCAACTGTGAAGCATGGAGGTGGAAACATCATTCTTTGGGGATGCTTTTCTGCAAAGGGGACAGGACGACTGCACCGTATTGAGGGGAGGATGGATGGGGCCATGTATCGCGAGATCTTGGTCAACAACCTCCTTCCCTCAGTAAGAGCATTGAAGATGGGTCGTGGCTGGGTCTTCCAGCATGACAACGACCCGAAACACACAGCCAGGGCAACTAAGGAGTGGCTCCGTAGAAGCATCTCAAGGTCCTGGAGTGGCCTAGCCAGTCTCCAGACCTGAACCCAATAGAAAATCTTTGGAGGGAGCTGAAAGTCCGTATTGCCCAGCGACAGCCCCGAAACCTGAAGGATCTGGAGAAGGTCTGTATGGAGGAGTGGGCCAAAATCCCTGCTGCAGTGTGTGCAAACCTGGTCAAGACCTACAGGAAACGTATGATCTCTGTAATTGCAAACAAAGGTTTCTGTACCAAATATTAAGTTCTGCTTTTCTGATGTATCAAATACTTATATCATGCAATAAATTGCAAATTATTTACTTAAAAATCATACAATGTGATTTTCTGGATTTTTGTTTTAGATTCCGTCTCTCACAGTTGAAGTGTACCTATGATAAAAATTACAGACCTCTACATGCTTTGTAAGTAGGAAAACCTGCAAAATCGGCAGTGTATCAAATACTTGTTCTCCCCACTGTAGTTAATAAATAGAACTATAATAATAGTAAGACTTTTCACTTGAAATTGCATTCTGCCTGGGCCTGGTTTAGGAAGGTACACTGATAGGAAGAAATTGTGTTTGCATACAGCCAGCCTGTAAAATAACAGTGACACTGACAATTTGGCCCGTTCTCCTGTCCTCCCCATCTTAGACACAACAGTGATAAGGCCTTGAGACAACCAGGGTTTTTACAACAAGTTTATACACAGCTGCTAGGCAACCAACACTACTGGAAAGCTAGGCAGTGTGAACAGAAGTGAAGTTTTAGTGCAGCTGTGCCACTTGGTGCTCCTGTTTCCAGACTGCCATTCTAGAGTAAAGGCTACATACCTGTTGCTTCAATTAGTGTTGATTGAAACGACAGAATCAGAAAAGGCCATGGACACAATTGAAGTGCATGGAAATGACTTAAGGTATAATTTAAAAAATATATATTATTGGTTTGATGAAACATTGATTTTGGCCTTACTGCTATCAGCCCATAGTGTCTGAGAGATATAAGAAGATCAGGAAACTATTTTATTAACCCTTTATTTTAGACACTAAACTATCTCCAAATATACAGTGCATTCATAAAGTATTCAGACCCCTTGACTTTTTCCACATTGTTACGTTACAGACTTATCCAAAGAAGGATGAAATAACTTTTTTCCATCAACCTATACACATTACCCCATAATGACAAAACGAAAACAGGTTTAGACATTTTTGAATTTTTTATTTTAAATATCTTATTTACATAAGTATTCAGACCCTTTGCTATGAAACTCGAAATTGAGCTCAGGTGCGTCCTGTTTCCATTGATCATCCTTGAGATGTTTCTACAACAAGTCCACCTGTGGTAAATTCAATTGATTGGACATGATTTAGAAAAGCACACGCCTGTCTATATAAGGTCCCACAATTGACAGTGCATGTCATAGCAAAAACCAAGCAATGAGGTCGAAGGAATTGTCCGTAGAGCTCTGAGACAGGATTGTGTCGAAGCACAGATCTGGGGAAGGGTACCAAAAACTGTCTGCAGCATTGAAGGTCCCCAAGAAACACAGTGGCCTCCATCATTCTTAAATGGGAGAAGTTCGGAACCACCAAGACTCTTCCTAGAGCTGGGCACCTGGCCAAACTGAGCAATCGGGGGAGAAGGGCCTTGGTCAGGGAGGTGACCATGAACCCGATGGTCACTGACAGAGCTCCAGAGTACCTTGGTGGAGATGGGAGAACCTTCCAGAAGGACAACCATCTCTGCAGCACTCCAACAATCAGGCCTTTATAGTAGAGTGGCCAAACGGAAGCCACTCCTCAGTAAAATGCACGACAGCCCACTTGGAGTTTGCCAAAAGGCACCTAAAGGACTCTCAGACCATGAGAAACAAGATTCTCTGGTCTGATGAAACCAAGATTGAACTCTTTGGCCTGAATTCCAAGCGTCACGTCTGGAGGAAACCTGGCACCATCCCTACGGTGAAGCATGGTGGTGGCAGCATCATGCTGTGGGGATGTTTTTCAGCGGCAGGCACTGGGAGACTAGTCAGGATCGAGGGAAAGATGAACGGAGCAAAGTACAGAGAGATCCTTGATGGAAACCTGCTCCAGAGCACTCAGGACCTCAGACTGGGGTGAAGGTTCACCTTCCAACAGGACAACGACCCTAAGCACACAGCCAAGACAACGCAGGAGTGGCTTCAGGACAAGTCTCTGAATGTCCTTGAGTGGCCCAGCCAGAGCCCGGACTTTAACCCATCTCTGTGCAACGACGCTCCCCATCCAACATGACGGCGCTTGAGAGGATCTGCAGAGAAGAATGGGAGAAACTCTCCAAATAAAGGTGCGCAAAGCTTGTAGCGTCATACCCAAGAAGACTTGAGGCTGTAATTGCTGCCAAAGGTGTTCCAACAAAGTACTCTGAATACTTATGTAAATGTGATTTCAGTCTTTTTTTTGCAAAAATGTCTAAAAACCTATTTTTGCTTTGTCATTATGGGGTATTGTGTGTAAATAAATACAATAAAAAAATATTAATCATTTTAGAATATGGCTGTAACACAACAAAATGTGGAAAAAGTAAAGGGGTCTGAATACTTTCCGAATGCACTTCCATTAACTTCAACTGGTACCGGACTACATTCAGACTGGTCTTGTGAGGCTTGTGAGCGTCCTAGAGCAAAACAATCAACATGTTTGTGTTCGTAAGAGACTCGCCTCATATTAGTGTGTAGCCGAAACGGTTCAGACGCTACAGACAGAAGTTGGCAGATTGGATGTACCGACTTCAGATAAATCCTGTGACGCTTGTGGGGGCCGTAAAGCAAACCCAATGTGTTTGTGAGAGTCTCATCTTTCCATAGAGTGGTCATTATAGTTTGTGGGCCAAAGCCTTCGGACGCTACAGAAGTTTTTGTGAGAACCCCGATTTTTGGGATGTCTCGTGGTCTGACAAACACTGCTCTAGCACTGCCACCTTTCACCGCAGATGCGAAAGGGAGACATCAGCATATGCAGTGGATTGAACCACAGCTTAAACTGACAGATTTTGATGGGGACTTTTGTATTATGTTAATTAGATGTCCACATACTAACATCGACTCTAGGAGGTTAATCCAGATGAAAATCGGAGCTGGTCTGAGGGTATCATATGCTTTATAGTCAGTATGCAGAATATGTATACACAGTACTGGGCTACAGCTGGTGTTAAAGTATTATGTGTCTGTACTGTACGACACTGTAGCTGAAGTTCATATATTATATGTATCATATTTACATATGGATAGAGTATTGAGCTGACCTGGTGTTAAAATATATGAAATGTATAATATTTACATATGGAAAGAGTATGGAGCTGGTGTTAAAGTGTTATATGTATACTGAACAAAAATATAAACGCAAGTGTTGGTCCCATGTTCCATGAGCTGAAAGAAAAAAGATCCCTGAAATGTCTCATACGCATAAAAAGCCTATTTCTCTCAAATTGTATGCACAAATTTGTTTACATCTCTGTTAGTGAGCATTTCTCCGTTGCCAAGATAATCCATCCAATTGACAGGTGTGGCATATCAAGAAGCTGATTAAACAGCATGATCATTACACTGGTGCACCTTGTGCTGGGGACAAAAAAAGGCCACTCTGAAATGTGCAGTTGTCTCACAACTCATTGCCACAGATGTCTCAAGTTGAGGGAGCGTGCAACTGGCATGCTGACTGCAGGAATGTCCACTAGAACTGTTGCCAGATAATTGCATTTTCATTTCTCTAATACCATAAGCCGCCTCCAACATCGTTTTAGAGAATTTGGCAGTACGTCCAACCAGCCTCACAACCGCAGACCACATTGTAACCACGCCAGCCCAGGACCTTCACATCCGGCTTCTTCACCTGCAGGATTGTCTGAGACCAGCCACCCGGACAGCTGATGAAACTGAAAAGTATTTCTGTCTGTATTAAAGCCCTCTTGTGGGGAAAAACTCATTCTGATTGGCTGTGCCTGGCTCCCCAGTGGGTGGGCCTGGCTCCCATGGCTGTGCCCCTGCCCAGTCATGTGAAATCCATAGATTAGGGCCTAATGAATTTATTTCAACTGACTGATTTCCTTGAACTGTAACTCAGTAAAATCGTTGAAATTGTTGCATGTTGCATTTATATTTTTGTTCAGTATATTTCATTTACATATGGATACGCTACTGGGCTGACGCTGGTCTTGCCGGTGAGGATGCTGCGGGCCTTCTTCTTGGTCATGTTGAGGTTCTTCAGGTAGGCATTGTTGACCCGCTTGGCCAGGGATTTGAGGTCCGAGCCGTTGGGGTTGATGGTCGGGGCTCTCTCTCCCGCCAGGAGGCCCGCCACCAGCTTCCTCTTCTCCGCCTCCGGCATGCGGCCATACCGGATCGCTGGGAACAAGCAGGAAAACTCACTGATGGGGTACATCCCTGACGTTCTCTAGACAAAATGTGGGAATGGGAAGGTGGTTAGTGTGTGTGTGTGTCTCACCGTCATGGGACATGCCCAGCAGCAGGCACTTTTGGAAGCGGCAGTACTGGCACTTGTTTCTGCTTTTCTTCTGGATCTTACAGCTGCGCTCACAGCGCTCGTACTCCAGCTTCATACGAATGGTCCGCCGGAAAAACCCCTGAGAGAAACAGAGTCGGGGGGGGGGGGGGAGAAAGCAAAAACAGTGAGAAAGGGTTTATTAGATATATAGAGCAGTAGACTTCATCATTCATAAACTATGCAAAGAGCTGCTCCAATACATTTTATGTAACACATCCTGGGAGCCTCCTGGGATCTTCCCATCCCTTCAATCCCTGCTTACTCACCTTGCAACCCTCACAGGCGTGTACTCCATAGTGGAACCCAGAGGCCTTGTCTCCACAGATCCGACATTCCACATTGATCCCGGCCACCGTCCCATCCTCTCGACCCAGGAGGAGTTGGTCCGACAGCGATGGAGACGACGTCTGGGACAGATCTGGAGACAGATAGACAAGGGAAGGTTCTGTTATCTTTATTTAACCAGGTAAGCCAGTTGAGAACAAGTTCTCATTTACAACTGCGACCTGGCCAAGATAAAGCAAAGCAGTGAGATAAAAACAACAACAGAGTTACATATGGGGTAAACAAAAACACAGTCAATAACACAATAGAAAATAGAAAATCTATATACAGTGTGTGCAAATGTAGTAAGTTATGGAGGTAAGGCAATAAATAGGCCATAGTGCGAAATAACTACAATTTAGTATTAACACTGGAGTGATAGATGTGCAGAAGATGTGCAAATAGAGATACTGGGGTGCAAATGAGCAAAATAAATAACAATGTAAATAACAATATGGGGATGAGGTAGTTGGGTGGGCTAATTACAGATGGGCTGTGTACAGGTACAGTGATCGGTAAGCTTCTCTGACAACTGATGCTTAAAGTTAGTGAGGGAGATAAGAGTCTCCAGCTTCAGAGATATTTGCAGCAGACAACTGGAAGGAATGGCGGCCAAAGGAGGTGTTGGCTTTGGGGGTGACCAGTGAGATATACCTGCTGGAGCGCATACTACGGGTGGGTGTTGCTATGGTGACCAATGAGCTAAGATAAGGCGGGATTTGCCTAGAAGTGATTTATAGATGACCTGGAGCCAGTGAGTTTGGCAACGAATATGTAGTGAGGGCCAGCCAACGAGAGCGTACAGGTCACAATGGTGGGTAGTAAATGTACATCCAATTTGCTGAGTTGAGTGTTGGAAGCTATTTTGTAAATGACGTCGCCGAAGTCAAGGATCGGTAGGATAGTCAGTTTTACGAGGGCATGTTTAGCAGCATGAGTGAAGGAGGCTTTGTTGCGAAATAGGAAGCCGATTCTAGATTTAACTTTGGATTGGAGATGCTTAATGTGAGTAAGGAAGGAGAGTTTACAGTCTAACCAGACACCTAGGTATTTGTAGTTGTCCACATATTCTAAGTCAGACCCGCCGAGAGTAGTGATTCTAGTCAGGCGGGCGGGTGCAAGCAGCGTTCGATTGAAGAGCATGCATTTAGTTTTACTTGTGTTTAAGAGCAGATGGAGGCCACGAAAGGAGTGTTGTATGGCATTGAAGCTAGTTTGGAGGTTTGTTAACACAGTGTCCAATGAAGGGCCAGATGTATACAAAATGGTGTCGTCTGCGTAGAGGTGGTTCTGAGAGTCACCAGCAGCAAGAGCGACATCATTGATATACACAGCGAATAGAGTCGGCCCGAGAATTGAACCCTGTGGCACCCCCATAGAGACTGCCAGAGGTCCAGACAACAGGCCCTCCTTATTCTAGGGCCCTGAATCCCTGACTGACTTTACCTAGGGACAGGAGTTTGTCCTGATCACATGACCAGACAAGGAACATCTCCTCGTCATATAAATGTACTGGTATTAATTTGCGACTACTGAACAGTCCAATTACTCAGTGCCTTCGGAAAGTTCAGACCCCTTGACTTTTTCCACATATTGTTAGGTTGCAACCTTTTTCTAAAATTGATTAAATTGTTTCCCCCCCTCATCAATCTAAACACAATACCCCATAATGACAGAGCAAAAACAGGTTTTTAGACATTTTAATTTATATATACAAAAATAATGAAATATTACATTTACATAAGTATTCAGACCGTTTACTCAGTACTTTGTTGAAGCACCTTTGGCAGCGATTACAGCCTCCAGTCTTCTTGGGTATGACGCTACAAGCTTCGCACCCTTGTATTTGTGGAGTTTCTCACATTCTTCTCTGCAGATCCTGTCAAGCTCTGTTAGGTTGAATGGGGAGCGTTGCTGCACAGCTATTTTCAGGTCTCTCGAGAGATGTTAGATAGGGTTCAAGTCCGGGCTCTGGCTGGGCCACTCAAGGATATTCAGAGACTTGTCCCGAAGCCACTCCTGCGTTGTCTTGGCTGTGTGCCTAGGGTCATTGTCCTGTTGGAAGGTGAACATTCGCCCCAGTCTGAGGTCCTGAGCTCTCTGCAGCAGGTTTTCATCAAGGATTTCTCTGTACTTTGTTCCGTTCATCTTTCCCTCGATCCCGACTAGTCTCTCAGTATCTGCAGCTGAAAAACATCCCCACAGCATGATTCTGCCACCACCATGCTTCACCGTAGGGATGGTGCCAGGTTTCCTCCAGACGTGACACTTGGCATTCAGGCCAAAATGTTTTTGTCATTTAGCAGACGCTCTTATCCAGAGCGACTTACAGTTAGTGAATACATTTTTTATTTTATTTAATTTTTTTATACTGGCCCCCCGTGGGAATCGAACCCACAACCCTGGCGTTGCAAAACGCCATGCTCTATCAACTGAGCTACATCCCTGCCGGCCATTCCCTCCCCTACCCTGGACGACGCTGTGCCAATTGTGCGCCGCCCATGAGTCTCCCGGTCGCGGCCGGCTGCGACAGAGCCTAGATTCGAACCAGGATCTCTAGTGGCACAGTTAGCACTGCGATGCAGTGCCTTAGACCACTGCGCCACTGCGCCACAGAGTTCAATCTTGGTTTCATCAGACCAGAGAATCTTGTTTCTCATGATCTGAGAGTCTTTAGGTGCCTTTTGGCAAACTCCAAGCGGGCTGTCATGTGCCTTTTACTGAGGAGTGGCTTCCGTCTGGCCACTCTACCATAAAGGCCTGATTGGTGGAGTGCTGCAGAGATGGTTGTCCTTCTGGAAGGTTCTCCCATTTCCACAGAGGAACTCTAGAGCTCTATCAGAGTGACTATCGGGTTCTTGGTGACCTCCCTGACCAAGGTTATTCGCCCCCGATTGCGCAGTTTGGCCAGGCGGCCAGCTCTATGAAGAGTCTTGGTGGTTCCAAACTTCTTCCATTTAAGGATGACACAATCCTGTCTCGGAGCTCTAAGGACAATTCCTTCGACCGCATGGCTTGGTTTTTGCTCTGATATGCACTGTCATCTGTGGGACCTTATACAGACAGGTGTGTGCCTTTCCAAATCATGTCCAATCAATTGAATTTACCACAGGTGGACTCCAATCAAGTTGTAGAAACATCTCAAGGATGATCAATGGAAACAGGATGCACCTAAACTCAATTTAGAGTCCCATAGCAAAGGGTCTGAATAGTTATGTAAATAAGGTATTTCCGTTTTTTATATCTAATAAAAACATCCCAAAATGTCTACAAACCTGTTTTTGCTTTGCCATTACGGGGTGTAGACTGTGTGTAGATTGCTGAGGATATTTTTGGCGTATGTGCACGTGTTTACGTGCATGTTTCTATATGTGTAAATGCAATGGTGTAAAGTACTTAAGTAAAACAACTTTAAAGTACTACTTAAGTAGTTTTTGGTGGTATTTGTACTTTACTTTTTATATTTTTGACTACTTTTACTTCACTACATTCCTAAAGAAAATAATGTACTTTTTACTCCATACATTTTCCCTGACACCCAAAAGTACTTCCCTGATAGCCAAAATGGTCAAATTCCTGCACTTATCAAGAGAACAACTCTGGTCATCCCTACTGCCTCTGATCTGGAGGACTAACTAAACACAAATGCTTTGTTTGTAAATGTCAGTGTTGGTGTGCAATTACATTTACAGTCGTGGTCAAAAGTTGAGAATGACACAAGTATTGGTCTTCACAAAGTTCGCTGCTTCAGTGTTATGAGATATTTTTGTCAGATGTTACTATGGTATACTGAAGTATAATTACAAGCATTCCATAAGTGTCAAAGGCTTTTATTGACAATTACATGAAGTTTATGCAAAAAGTCAATATTTGCAGTGTTGACCCATCTTTTTCAAGACCTCTGCAATCCGCCCTGGCATGCTGTCAATTAACTTCTGGGCCACATCCTGACTGATGGCAGCCCATTCTTGCATAATCAATGCTTGGAGTTTGTCAGAATTTGTGGGGTTTTGTTTGTCCACCCGCCTCTTGAGGATTGACCACAAGTTCTCAATGGGATTAAGGTCTAGGAAGTTTCCTGGACATGGACCCAAAATCTTGATGTTTTGTTCCCCGAGCCACTTAGTTATCACTTTTGCCTTATGGCAAGGTGCTCCATCATGCTGGAAAAGGCATTGGTCGTCACCAAACTGTTCTTGGATGGTTGGGAGAAGTTGCACTCGGAGGTACCATTGTTTATTTATGGCTGTGTTCTTAGGCAAAATTGTGAGTGAGCCCACTCCCTTGGCTGAGAAGCAACCCCACACATGAATGGTCTCAGGATGCTTTACTGTTGGCATGACACAGGACTGATGGTAGCGCTCACCTTGTCTTCTCCGGACAAGGTGTTTTCCGGATGCCCCAAACAATCGGAAAGGGGATTCATCAGAGAAAATGACTTTACCCCAGTCCTCAGCAGTCCAATCCCTGTACCTTTTGCAGAATATCTGTGGGTCCCTGATGTTTTTCCTGGAGAGAAGTGGCTTCTTTGCTGCCCTTCTTGACACCAGGCCATCCTACAAAAGTCTTCGCCTCACTGTGCGTGCAGATGCACTCACACTTGCCTGCTGCCATTCCTGAGCAAGCTCTGCACTGGTGGTGTCCCGATCCCGCAGCTGAATCAACTTTAGGAGACGGTCCTGATGCTTTCTGCCTTCTTGGGCGACCTGAAGCATTCTTCACAACAATTGAACCTCTCTCCTTGAAGTTCTTGATGATCAGATAAATGGTTGATTTAGGTGCAATCTTACTAGCAGCAATATCCTTGCCTGTGAAGCCCTTTTTGTGCAAAGCAATGATGACAGCACGTGTTTCCTTGCAGGTAACCATGGTTAACAGAGGAAGAACAATGATTTCAAGTACCACCTTCCTTTTAAAGCTTCCAGTCTGTTATTCTAACTCAATCAGCATGACAGAGTGATCTCCAGCCTTGTCCTCGTCAACACTCTCACATGTGTTAACGAGAGAATCACTGACATGATGTCAGCTGGTCCTTTTGGGGCAGGGCTGAGAATGGAGTGGAAATGTTTTTTGGGGGATTAAGTTCATTTTCATGGCAAAGAGGGACTTTGCAATTAATTGCAATTCATCTGATCACTCTTCATGACATTCTGGAGTATATGCAAATTGCCATCATCAAAACTGAGGCAGCAGACTTTGTGAAAATTAGTATTTGTGTCATTCTCAAAACTTTTCACCACGACTGTACTTTTGATACTTAAGTATATTTAAAACAAAATACTTTTAGAGTTTTACTCTAGTATTTTACTGGGTGACTCACCTTAATAGAAAATGACTCGAGTAAAAGTATCTTAACTTTTACTCAAGTATGAGAATTGAGTACTTTTCCCACCACTGTGTAAATGTGTGTGTGTCAGGGATCTGCCCAATGCTGGTGAGTTCCAGCCTGCTCCCTCCATGAGTTGTAATCTCTGCCGCTGCCTGCCAAAGGGTTCTCCCAGTGGAGCCCAGGAGCTACGCTAGGAATGCCAGGGGTAGGAGACACCATAGAATTACACTGGCTAAGAGAGACAATACGATTCAAGTGATGTTCCATTTCAGAATTTAGAACCATGTGCGTTCCATTCTACACATTCTGTTCCAACCATGTGTTCTGTTCTATCCGTTCTGTTTCTAGTGGGATCTCTCAAACACCCTGTTTAAAACTAGAATGTCAAGGAGGAAATTCCATTATAAGGCAACGTTCCATTTCAGAATTTGGAACCAAGTGCCTTCTGTTCTATCCACTCTGCTACACCCCATATAAATAGAGTGGGGTAGAAGAGACAATCCACTTCAATGCAATGTTCCACTTGAGAATTTAGGACCATGTTATGGGTGTTTTATTCTATCCATTTAATTTTAGACCTAACCTGAGGTCAGGGCTACGCTGCTAGGCTAGGCCAGGATGAAAACATGGGAAACCCAGCACAGCAAGGGCAGGCCGGGCAGCGGAGAGCCACACAGAGAGCGAGAGAGAGAAGGAAGAGTGTCTGAGTTCCTCTGTGTGGGAGGAGAGGCAGAGGCGCCTGAGGAATTCATCACGAGGAGAAATAACTCCCCCAGAGTGAGAACAGATTGACTGAGACCAGCCGAGGTGGTGCTCCATGCCTCCTCCATGACCACTTTCCTCTCTGAGCCTCTTTCCCAATTAATATTTCCTCCATTCCTCACATCATCTCTCCTTGCCTCCTTCTCAAAACACATTGGAGAAGAGGGTCAGTTGGGAGGGACCTTGAGTCTTCTCCAATAAGGCTGAGAAGGAGGCGAGGAGAGAAGGTGCAAGGAATTGAGAAAGCGCCATAGTGTGCATGTGTGTCAGTCAGTCCAACACTAGGTTTTAATGACTGGGAATTCAGTGAACTTGCTTTTCTATTCGTATAACGTAAACTCTGCTTAAACATGAAGCCCCTCACTTGCCACCTTAATGTGCCTCCTTGGGGTAAACTATCAAACTCAAACAGTGAGTAGCTCTGGAGTTGTTTTCCATCTCCAGTGTTTTTACCGTCAGTACTTAAGCTGCCTGTTGCCCACTGCCTGAGCAGAATGGTGTTATTAATACGTTTCAGTGGCAAAGTTGTTTGACAAGAGTGTTGGCGTTTTGAGGGAAACACTAGATGTTGCTTATCTGCAGCGATACTGTTTACTTGAAACCCTAATAGTGTGTAATGTAGTCTGACTCATTCTCAATGTATCACCAAAAAAACACCCGCCCCCACCCCAAAAAAAAAAAAACAGTTCTAGATCAGCACACTGAGTTTTAGATCAGAACACTGAGTTCTATGTTAGAAGTTCAAGTTCTAGATCAGCACACAGTTCTAGATTGGAACACAGAGTTCCTTCAAGTCACGTTAACGAGGGGACTGGGTTATAGGAGCCATGTCTAAAAGTAAATATCACAGGGACTTTACTGTGTGAGTATAAATAGAGTAAAAGGTGATGCTGTGTTTATGCTATAGGAACACCCCTGATCAAAACAGATATAGCACACATGGTGAGCCACATTTCACTAATCATCAACAACTAGTCAAAGTTATAATGCTATCCACAGTGGAGATTTCTGTAGATTTCAATTGTGTGTGTGTGTGTGTGTGTGTGTGTGTGTGTGTGTGTGTGTGTGTGTGTGTCAGACCTGGGTTCAAATACATGTGTATTTGATTATTTGTTATTTAAATAATAATTTTCTGTCTATTTGAGTATTTTCAAATAATGTGGCCTGAATCAACTACTTCTATTGGAAGTAGGGCTGGCACAAATACCGTATAATCGACGATTATGGATGGGGAAAAAACGTTGTAACCGTTTGTTGTTGTTGTGTGTAACGAACAGCTAACTGAAGATGGGACAGCCTGGCATGTGCGAGGTTGAGTCTGTTTCCACAGTGACATGGACTCTTTACAACGTGATTAAACTTGGTTGCTCCTTGCTGAAACAAGCAAGGTGTTGTAGCAAACAAGCCTAGGCAACACCTTCCCTCCCTGCAGCAGCACGTGCAGTCAGGAGCAGAGGAGAAACTATGAATCTTAAATAAATTAAAAATAACAATCCAATGATATAACGCTGACTATGGTCATTTGGCTGGCTAATAACCGTAATACAAAATTCCAGGACTGTCACAGCCCTAATTGGAAGTATTTTCAAATAATTTCCTATAAATATTTCAAATACTATTTTCAAATACCATGGGCATGGGAGTGTATTTGAGTATTTTCAAATACATGCCAATATTAAAAAAGAAAAATCAATACTTACTATGAAATTTGTGTGACAGTAACAGATATTTGAAATAGTATTTGAACCCAGGTCTTGTGTGTGTGTGAGTGTGTCCCACCTGTGCAGCTACTGGAGAGGGTAGGGCTGTCCGTATTGGAGGTGCTGTGGCTGTTACAACTCCCCTTCTCCTGCTGCGCAACCTCCTCGTCCTGAGAGTTCATGTCCCAGGAGCCAAGGCCCTCCTCCCCCTCAGGTGACACCTCCGCTCCTCGCGCCCTCTCCTTCTCCCCCACTCTCTCTCCCAGCTCCTTCGACAGCAGGGATGGTTTCAGCACCTCCAAGGATGACTCCAGCCCCCTCTCTCTGACCGAGGTGCTCTCCCCATGTGGTGAGGTGGTTCCGTTCTGGCTGACTCCCCCTTTCCTTACCGAACCCCTGACACGCCGCTTCCGATCCCGTTGAGGGGCTTTGCTTTTGACCGGCGCTAAGATGGCGGCCCTGGTGCCCTCCATGGTGCTGCGTGGCTTCTCCCCTGACCCTCAGCCGCCCTTGGTCATGGCACCACCATCGCCGCCCAGCTGGGGAGGAGGGGAACAGCCAGTTAGTACAGATCTGTTACAGAGGAATTATTTATTCCCAATCGGTGGTGGGTCATGAGGATAGGGTTGCAGCCAATCAGAGCTGCTCTCACAGAATACAGTGATAGTCCAATCGGAATGCCTTTTACGAAGTTAGACATCCAATCAGATCCATGAAACACTTCTCCCCAGTTAAAACAACACATTGAGAGACGATGAAAGGCTTAAACATGGAACAGCATAACCAGCACAGTCTCTTCTGGAAACACCTGTAATAACAGAGAGTTTGAACTGGTCTCATTCAACAGATCCCTCTGCAGCTGAGCAAGCCTTACCCAGTGCACCTCCAACCCAGAGAGACAGAAACAGCCTCCCCCACAGACACATAGCATATGGGCCAGGTTAGAGGTTTTTGATGCAGGCCTGGAGTTAGTCTGTTGCAGACGAGAGCCAGCTGTTAAGACTCTAAATGAAAAGGGGGGAGATAAAAAGAGCGAGAGAAAGAATAAGCTAACTCATTAGCATCATTGTGTAGGCCTAGTTGTTCAGAGAGAAACACATGCAAACGCAGTGAGTGGGCTAGCCTCCAGGCCCCAGCACGTGTGGGCCCTGGGGCAGGCAAGGCTGGTGTTTTTCTACAGACACCTGTTGTTGGGAGGGAGAGCCCAAGGTCTGGGTGTCTGAGGTGAAGACGCGCTCTCTCTCTCTCTGTGTGTGTGTGTGTGTGTGTGTGTGTGTGTGTGTGTGGGGACACTCTGTGGATCAGCTAGTACTACTGACCTTTTCCTACATTACGTACTTCCTGCTGAACAACCATGCACTTTCCCCCACTGGCCTTGGGTCGCTGTTCATGTGGGTGTGTGTGTGTGTGTGTGTTCGCCAAGTAGAAATAGGGTTCATAGGAACACAGGCTATAGGGCTGATTTCATGGGGGATCACCAAGTCTACCCTAGACTAGGGACGTGACAAACTGAAATTTGTTCTTAAATGTCGACTTTTGGGGCGAAAAACAGTCCAACTCCTCCTCTTTCTCAATTTTCAAACAGAAATGGGGTGTGCCTTTCGTGGTTCATCGATGTGTCATTCTGGTCATGCGCGCCACGACCGACGTAGCTAGTTCATTAGTTAATCTAGCCATTGTAGCTAGCCAGTAACTCCTCCAGTATGTGTTGACGTCATTTCACAGGATTTGTTTTTGGACAGAAGCTGTAGAGATCTGTAAGAATTGGCACTTGTGTAACAAAATATCTTATTCATCCATTATTTTTGTTTACCATTAAATGACCTGGAATTCATGGTGCATTGATCAGTTATACAGTTTAAAGCGGTAATTTTTAGTGTTTTTGCCCAAAGTCTACCTTTCGTTAAAATGATAAGAAAAATTCATAAAATTCCACGTGAATTCAACATCGCGCTTCCCGCAGAGAGATAAATGTTGTATCATTTCATGAGTGGCGCGTGTAGCTTGTTGTCGTCCAATGAGTAGTCATCAAACAGGCAATATTATTAGGAGATACAGTGCCTTCAGAAAATATTCATAGCCCTTGACTTATTACATATTTTGTTGCATTACAGCCTGAATTCAAAATTGATTAATTTTTGTTTTTTTCTCACCCATCTACACACAGGTAACCTAGGGGTTAAAAGCGTTGGGCCAGTATCCGAAAGGTTGCTGGTTCAAATCCCAGAGCAAGGCAGTTAACCCCCAACAACAACTGCTCCACTGGCGCCGATGACGTGGATGTCGATTAAGGCAGCCCCCCGCACCACTCTGATTCAGAGGGGTTCGATTAAATGCGGAAGACACATTTCGGTTGAATGCATTCAGTTGTGTGACTGACTAGGTATCCCCTTTCCCACAACACCCCAAAACGATAAAAGTGAAAACATGTTTTTTTAAATGTTCGCAAATATATTAAAAATGAAATACAGAAATATTTAATTTAAAAAAAGTATTCACACCCCTGAGTCTTTCTGAGTAAGTCTCTAAGAGCTTTGCACCCCTGGACTGTACAACATTTGCACATTATATTTTAAATTCTTCAAGCTTCGTCAAGTTGGTTGTTGATCATTGCTATACAGCCATTTTCAAGTCTTGCCATAGATTTTCAAGCCGATTGAAGTCAAAACTTTAACTAGGCCACTCAAGAACATGTCGTCTTGGTAAGCAACTCCAGTATATATTTGGCCTTGTGTTTTAGGTAATTGTCCTGACTGAACCAGGTTTTCCTCCAGAATTTTGTCGATGACTAGCATACCCATAACATGATGCAGCCACCATCATGCTTGAAAATATGAAGAGTACCTCAGTGATGTGTTGGATTTGCCCCAAACATGTAACTACCTAATTTCTACCAGCATGTTAAATGTGCAACCAGAGAAAAAAAAAAAATCTCTAGACCACCTTTACTCCACACACAGAGACGTGTACAAAGCTCTCCCTCGCCCTCCATTTGGCAAATCTGACCATAACTCTATCCTCCTGATTCCTGCTTATAAGCAAAAACTAAAGCAGGAAGCACCAGTGACTCGGTTAATAAAAAAGTGGTCAGATGACGCGGATGCTAAGCTACAGGACTGTTTTGCTAGAATATGTTCCGGGATTCTTCCGATAGCATTGAGGAGTACACCACATCAGTCACTTGCTTCATCAATAAGTGCATCGATGACGTCGTCCCAACAGTGACTGTACGTACATACCCCAACCAGAAGCCATGGATTACAGGCAACATCCGCACTGAGCTAAAGGGTAGAGCTGCCACTTTCAAGGAGCCGGACTCTAACCCGGACGCGTATAAGAATTCCCGCTATGCCCTCCGACGAACCATCAAACAGGCAAAGAGTCAATACAGGACTAAGACTGAATCGTACTACACTAGCTGACGCTCTGACGCTCGTTGGATGTGGCAGGGCTTGAAATCTATTAAAGACTACAAAGGGAAGCACAGCCTTGAGCTGCACAGTGACACAAGCCTACCAGACGAGCTAAATTCTTCTATGCTCGCTTCGAGGCAAGCAACACTGAAGCATGCATGAGAGCATCAGCTGTTCCGGATGACTATGTGATCACGCTCTCCGTAGCCGATGCGAGTAAGACTTTTAAGCAGGTCAACATTCAGGCCGCACGGCCAGACGGATTACTAGGACGTGTACTCTGAGCATGCGCTGACCAACTGGCAAGTGTCTTCACTGACATTTTCAACATGTCCCTGACTGAGTCTAATACCAACATGTTTCACGCAGACCACCATAGTCCCTGTGCCCAAGGACACTAAGATAACCTGCCTAAATGACTACCGACCCGTAGCACTCACATCTGTAGCCATGAAGTGCTTTGAAAGGCTGGTCATGGCTCACATCAACACCATCATCCCAGAAACCCTAAACCCACTCCAATTTGCATACAGCCCCAACAGATGATGCAATCTCTATTGCACTCCACACTGCCCTTTCCCACCCGGACAAGAGGAACACCTACATGAGAATGCTATTCATTGACTACAGCTCAGCGTTCAACACCACAGTGCCCTCAAAGTTCATCACTAAGCTAAGGACCCTGGGACTAAACACCTCCCTCTGCAACTGGATCCTGGACATCCTGACGGGCCGCCCCCAGGTGGTAAGGGTAGGTAACAACACATCTGCCACGCTGATCCTCAACACGGGGGCCCCTCAGGGGTGCGTGCTCAGTCCCCTCCTGTACTCCCTGTTCACCCATGACTGCATGGCCAGGCACGACTCCATCACCATCATTAAGTTCGCCGACGACACAACAGTGGTAGGCCTGATCACCGACAACGATGAGACAACCTATAGGGAGGAGGTCAGAGACCTGGCCGTGTGGTGCCAGGATAACAACCTGATAGAGGAATTTGTATGTGTAGATTAATGACTCAAAGATTTCCAGCCTGATACTGTATGACTGTGTAAACTGTGTTCAAGTTAAGACAATAAACCCGCTAACAGAGAAGGGGGTTAGAAACTGCTGAGACAGACATTCCAGGAGAAAGGAGACTTAGAAACTGTCCTATTTAAACATTCTATACTGTGGAAATTTACTGGCCGCCTAAAGGTGGGCGGAGCAAAGTCCTTTGTGTGGACGCATATAAAAAGGCTGTGTGTGGTTTTGGCGCCAGAGCTCTCATTGAATAAAAATGCTGATCTCTTGCAGACTGGAGAATTTGTTTAATTCATTATTAAACCAGAGCCTTACACCCTCTGGGAATTATTCAGAGCTTGAGTATTAGAGATAGAAATTCTCGTGACACAACCTCTCCCTCAACGTGATCAAGACAAAGGAGATGATTGTGGACTACAGGAAAAACAAGAGGACTGAGCACCCCCCAATTCTCATTGACGGGGCTGTAGTGGAACAGGTTGAGAGCTTCAAGTTCCTTGGTGTTCACATCACCAACAAACTATCATGGTCCAAACACACCAAGACAGTCGTGAAGGGGGCACGACAAAGGCTATTCCCCCTCAGGAGACTGAAAAGATTTGGCATGGGACCTCAGATCCTCAAAAAGTTATACAGCTGCACCATCGAGAGCATCCTGACTGGTTGCATCACCGCCTGGTATGGCAACTGCTCGGCCTCCGACCGCAAGGCACTACAGAGGGTAGTGCGTACGGCCCAGTACATCACTGGGGCCAAGCTTCCTGCCATCCAGGACCTCTATACCAGGCGGTGTCAGAGGAAGGCCCTCAAAATTGTCAAAGACTCCAGCCACCCTAGTCATAGACTGTTCTCTCTGTTACCGCGCGGCAAGCGGTACCGGAGTGCCAAGTCTAGGTCCAAAAGGCTTATTAACAGCTTCTACCCACAAGCCATAAGACTCCTAAACAGCTAGTCATGGCTACCCGGACTATTTGCATTGTCCCCCCACCCCACCCCCCTCTTTTACGCTGCTGCTACTCTGTTTATTATTTATGCGTAGTCATTTTAATAATTCTACCTACATGTACATATTACCTCGACTAACCGGTGCCCCCGCACATTGACTCTGTACCGGTCCCCCTGTATATAGCCTCCCTACTGTTATTTCATTTTACCCCTGCTCTTTAATTATTTTATATTTTCTACTTAACACTTTTTTTATTTATTAAAAAACTGCATTGTTGGTTAAGGGCTTGTAAGTAAGCCTTTCACTGTAAGGTCTACACCAGTTGTATTCGGCGCATGTGGCAAATAACATTTGATTTGAATATTTTACATACAACAGGTTTTTTAAAAGGATCTAAGAATTTGGTATACTTTGTGTTTCCATTTTTTGTCATGGGAAAAATATAGCGATACTGGTATCGTCCAGGCCCTGTAACAGTGACATGATCAAAGACAACCCATTCTCTGACCAATCAATGACGTCGGACCGGTGAGCCTGACTGCCCGGAGACCCCAGCAGGGGTTCATAATGCTAAACTTCTAAAAACTTTCCCAACAATCCCCAGCTTTGCTGTGATTAAGACAAAGCAAAGAATGTATTAAGTGTTAAATTAGAGCAGCTTAGGCAGGAATGAGAGGCTGGCTGGGCCAGAGCTAATCTACTGGCTGGAGGGTCGTTCCATTTGATTCCAAACACTTTGACCGCACCCCTTTTGATTTGAACAAAACTTTCTATACATATTTGTATACGGTAGAAGTGGACAGAAAGTTACTTTTTGGATAGAGGTGCTCAGAGTTGACCCATTTTGCATTCCCCACCATACCATGAGACATCCATGTCTTCATCACTGGAAAAGATTAATGGTTGAGTTTGGTAACATTTAGTTATTTTCGGCTGTAGGTAATATTGCAAGAACTGTTCTGAACAAATAATGTAAGAAATAACAAAAAAATATATAAATACTTCAAAGTTGGCTAGGAGATACACTAACAGTCAATACAGTACAATTTTTTTACAGTGTAGAATAATAGTGAAGACATCAAAACTATGAAACAACACATATGGAATCAAGTAGTAACCAAAAACTGTTAACTTCTACGGGATCAGTGTCCTGTATACGGGACGGTTGAGCTAACGTGCGCTAATGTGATTAGCATGACTGTTGTAAGTAACAGCAAACTTTCCAGGACATAGACATGTCTTATATGGGAAGAAAGCTGAAATTCTTGTTAATCCAACTGCACTGTCCAATTTACAGTAGCTATTACATTGAAAAAAATACCATGCTATTGTGAGGAGAGTGCACAACAAAAAACTGATCACGGCAACTGGTTTGATACATTCACCTCTGAAGGTAAATAACGTACTAATCTTGCTCTGATTTGTCATCCTAAGGGTCCCAGAGATAAAATGTATCATAGTTATGTTTGATAAAATACATTTCTATATTCAAATATCGGAACTGGGTTCTACAGTTTGAACCCCTGCTGTCTCTGGCTCCACACCCAACACGCCCGGCCATCTAGATGTGTGAAAGTTATTGTATAAACTAATGATCCATGTATGACATTCCTGGGAGTGTGTAAATGTACATTTTGTATTACCATAACATTTTTGTATGTTCTCTATAGTTATGTACATGAAAATGTATTAGTTGACCAATTCGGCACATTTGGGCAGACTTGATACAAAATAGTCCAGTATTGCAATGCTTCACTGGATCAATCTGAAACTTTGCACACACACTGCTGCCTCCTAGTGGCCAAAATCTAAATTGCTCCTAAACTGTAATATTATATTGTGGCCTTTCTCTTGCATTTCAAAGATGTAACCCCCCCAAAAAATAGAAAAGGCATTTTTATTTATTTATTATCTTTTACCAGACCTAATGTGCTATATTCTCCTACATTAATTTCACATTTCCACAAACTTCAAAGTGTTTCCTTTCAAATGGTATCAAGAATATGCATATCCTTGCTTCAGGTCCTGAGCTACAGGCAGTTAGATTTGGGTATGTCATTTTAGGCGAAAATGGAAAAAAAGGGACTGGTCCTTAAGAGCTGCCTTGATGACAGCTTTGAACACTCTTGGCATTCTCTCAACCAGCTTCATGAGGTAGTCTTAATGAGGTGTGTGGGAGGGGGGGTGTATACAGAAGATAGCCCTTTTTGGTGAAAGACCAAGTCCATATTATGGCAAGAACAGCTCAAATAAGCAAAGAGAAAAGACAGTCCATCATTACTTTAAAACATGAAGGCCAGTCAATACGGAACATTTCAAGAACTTTGAAATGGTTCTTCAAGCGCTATGATGAAACTGGCTCTCATGAGGACCGCCACAGGAAAGGAAGACCCAGAGTTACCGCTGCTGCAGAGGATAAGTTCATTAGAGTTACCAGCCTCAGAAATCGGCAATTAACTGCACCTCTGATTGCAGCCCAAATAAATGCTTCACAGAGTTCAAGTACATTTACATCATTTAGCAGACGCTCTTATCCAGAGCGACTTACAAATTGGTGCATTCACCCTATAGCCAGTGGGATAACCACTTTACACATTTTTTTCCTTTTATTTTTTTGGGGGGTAGAAGGATTACTTTATCCGACACAAGTAACCGACACATCTCAACATCAACTGTTCAGAGGAGACTGCGTGAATCAGGCCTTCATGGTCGAATTGCTGCAAAGAAACCACTGCTAAAGGACACCAATAAGAAGAAGAGACTTGCTTGGGCCAAGAAACACGAGCAATGAACATTAGAACGGTGGAAATCTGTGCTTTGGTCTGATGAGTCCAAATGTGAGATTTTTGGTTCCAACCGCCGTGTCTTTGTGAGACGCAGAGTAAGTGAACGGATGATCTCTACATGTGTGGTTCCCACCGTGAAGCATGGAGGAGGTGGTGTGATGGTGCTTTGCTGGTGACACGGTCTGTGATTTATTTAGAATTCAAGGCACACTTAACCAGCATGGCTACCACAGCATTCTGCAGCGATACGCCATCGCATCTGGTTTGCGCTTAGTGGGACTATCATTTGTTTTCCAACAGGACAATGACCCAAAACACACCTCCAGGCTGCGTAAGGGCTATTTCACCAAGGAGAGTGATGGAGTGCTGCATCAGATGAGCTGTCCTCCATAATCACCTGACCTCAACCCGATTGAGATGGTTTGGGATGAATTGGACTGCAGAGTGAAGGAAAAGCAGCCAACAAATGCTCAGCATATGTGGGAACTCCTTCAAGGCTGTTGGAAAAGCATTCCTCATGAAGCTGGTTGAGAGAATGCCAAGAGTGTGCAAAACTGTCATCAAGGCAAAGGGTGGCTACTTTGAAGAACCTCAAATATAAAATATATTTTGATTTGTTTAACACTTTTTTTGGTTACTACATACAGTGGGGAAAAAAAGTATTTAGTCAGCCACCAATTGTGCAAGTTCTCCCACTTAAAAAGATGAGGGGCCTGTAATTTTCATCATAGGTACATGTCAACTATGACAGACAAATTGAGGAAAAAAAATCCAGAAAATCACATTGTAGGATTTTTAATGAATTTATTTGCAAATTATGGTGGAAAATAAGTATTTGGTCACCTACAAACAAGCAAGATTTCTGGCTCTCACAGACCTGTAACTTCTTCTTTAAGAGGCTCCTCTGTCCTCCACTCGTTACCTGTATTAATGGCACCTGTTTGAACTTGTTATCAGTATAAAAGACACCTGTCCACAACCTCAAACAGTCACACTCCAAACTCCACTATGGCCAAGACCAAAGAGCTGTCAAAGGACACCAGAAACAAAATTGTAGACCTGCACCAGGCTGGGAAGACTGAATCTGCAATAGGTAAGCAGCTTGGTTTGAAGAAATCAACTGTGGGAGCAATTATTAGGAAATGGAAGACATACAAGACCACTGATAATCTCCCTCGATCTGGGACGCAAGATCTCACCCCGTGGGGTCAAAATGATCACAAGAACGGTGAGCAAAAATCCCAGAACCACACGGGGGGACCTAGTGAATGACCTGCAGAGAGCTGGGACCAAAGTAACAAAGCCTACCATCAGTAACACACTACTCCGCCAGGGACTCAAATCCTGCAGTGCAAGACGTGTCCCCCTGCTTAAGCCAGTACATGTCCAGGCCCGTCTGAAGTTTGCTAGAGTACATTTGGATGATCCAGAAGAGGGGATTGGGAGAATGTCATATGGTCAGATGAAACCAAAATATAACTTTTTGGTAAAAACTCAACTCAGTCGTGTTTGGAGGACAAAGAATGCTGAGTTGCATCCAAAGAACACCATACCTACTGTGAAGCATGGGGGTGGAAACATCATGCTTTGGGGCTGTTTTTCTGCAAAGGGACCAGGACGACTGATCCGTGTAAAGGAAAGAATGAATGGGGCCATGTATCGTGAGATTTTGAGTGAAAACCTCCTTCCATCAGCAAGGGCATTGAAGATGAAACGTGGCTGGGTCTTTCAGCATGACAATGATCCCAAACACACCGCCCGGGCAACGAAGGAGTGGCTTCGTAAGAAGCATTTCAAGGTCCTGGAGTGGCCTAGCCAGTCTCCAGATCTCAACCCCATAGAAAATCTTTGGAGGGGAGTTGAAAGTCCGTGTTGCCCAGCGACAGCCCCAAAACATCACTGCTCTAGAGGAGATCTACATGGAGGAATGGGCCAAAATACCAGCAACAGTGTGTGAAAACCTTGTGAAGACTTACAGAAAACGTTTGACCTGTGTCATTGCCAACAAAGGGTATATAACAAAGTATTGAGAAACTTTTGTTATTGACCAAATACTTATTTTCCACCATAATTTGCAAATAAATTCATAAAAAATCCTACAATGTGATTTTCTGGATTTTTTTTTCTCATTTTGTCTGTCATAGTTGACGTGCACCTATGATGAAAATTACAGTCCTCTCTCATCTTTTTAAGTGGGAGAACTTGCACAATTGGTGGCTGACTAAATACTTTTTTTCCCCACTGTAATTCCATGTGCTATTTCATAGTTTTGATGTCTTCACTATTATTCTACAATGTATAAAATAGTAAAAAATAAAGAATAAACCTTAAATTAGTAGGTGTGTCCAAACTTTCCACTGGTACTGTATATATACAGTGAGGGAAAAAAGTATTTGATCCCCTGCTGATTTTGTACTCCAGGACCTTAATGTGCCTCTTCTTGAGCCACTCCTTTGTTGCCTTGGCCGTGTGTTTTGGGTCATTGTCATGCTGGAATACCCATCCACAACCATTTTCAAAGCATTGGCTGAGGGAAGCAGGTTCTCACCCAAGATTTGACGGTACATGGCCCTGAGCTCCATTTTGGTCTCATCTGACTACAACACTTTCACCCAGTTCTCCTAACATTTTTGACATGTGTTTTTCTGGATTTCTTTGTTGTTATGCTGTCTCTCACTGTTCAAATAAACCTACCATTAAAATTATAGACTGAGCATTTCTTTGTCAGTGGGCAAACGTACAAAATCAGCAGGGGATCAAATACTTTTTTTCCTCACTGTATATACATATAAACATACATACATGCATGCATACATACACACACACACACAGTTCATTCGGAAAGTATTTAGACCCATTAATCTTTTCCACATTTGTTTACGTTAAAGCCTTATTCTAACATTGATTAAATAGTTCCCCCCCTAATCAATCTACACACAATACCCTATAATGACAAAGCAAAAACAGGTTATTAGACATTTTTACACATTTATAAAAAATAAAAATAAATGTTATTTGCCACATGCTCCGAATACAACAGGTATACCTTACAGTGAAATGCTTACAAGCAATTAACCAACAACGTAGTTTAAGAAAAAATAGTGATAAGTAAAAAAATAGAAAATTGAGAATAATTAAAGAGCAGCAGTAAATCCAGAAAAACGCATGTCAAAAATTTTATAAATTGATTTGCATTTTAATGGAGGGAAATACATATTTGACCCCCTCTCAATCAGAAAGATGTCTGACTCCCAGGTGTCTATTATACAGGTAACGAGCTGAGATTAGGAGCACACTCTTAAAGGGAGTGCTCCTAATCTCAGTTTGTTACCTGTATAAAGGACACCCGTCCACAGAAGCAATCAATCAGATTCCAAACTCTCCACCATGGCCAAGACCAAAGAGCTCTCCAAGGATGTCAGGGACAAGATTGTAGACCTACACAAGGCTGGAATGGGCTACAAGACCATCGCCAAGCAACTTGGTGAGAAGGTGACAACAGTTGGTGCGATTATTTGCAAATGGAAGAAACACAAAAGACCTGTCAATCTCCTTCTGCCTGGGGCTCCATGCAAGATCTCACCTTGTGGAGTTGCAATGATCATGAGAACGGTGAGGAATCAGCCAGAACTACACGGGAGGATCTTGTCAATGATCTCAAGGCAGTTGGGACCATAGTCACCAAGAAAACAATTGGTAACACACTACGCCGTGAAGGACTGAAATTCTGCAGCGCCCGCAAGGTCCCCCTGCTCAAGAAAGCACATACAGTGGGGAGAACAAGTATTTGATACACTGCTGATTTTGCAGGTTTTCCTACTTACAAAGCATGTAGAGGTCTGTAATTTTTATCATAGGTACACTTCAACTGTGAGAGACGGAATCTAAAACAAAAATCCAGAAAATCACATTGTATGATTTTTAAGTAATTAATTTCCATTTTATTGCATGACATAAGTATTTGATACATCAGAAAAGCAGAACTTAATATTTGGTACAGAAACCTTTGTTTGCAATTACAGAGATCATACGTTTCCTGTAGGTCTTGACCAGGTTTGCACACACTGCAGCAGGGATTTTGGCCCACTCCTCCATACAGACCTTCTCCAGATCCTTCAGGTTTCGGGGCTGTCGCTGGGCAATACGGACTTTCAGCTCCCTCCAAAGATTTTCTATTGGGTTCAGGTCTGGAGACTGGCTAGGCCACTCCAGGACCTTGAGATGCTTCTTACGGAGCCACTCCTTAGTTGCCCTGGCTGTGCGTTTCGGGTTGTTGTCATGCTGGAAGACCCAGCCACGACCCATCTTCAATGCTCTTACTGAGGGAAGGAGGTTGTTGGCCAAGATCTCGCGATACATGGCCCCATCCATCCTCCCCTCAATACGGTGCAGTCGTCCTGTCCCCTTTGCAGAAAAGCATCCCCAAAGAATGATGTTTCCACCTCCATGCTTCACAGTTGGGATGGTGTTCTTGGGGTTGTACTCATCCTTCTTCTTCCTCCAAACACGGCGAGTGGAGTTTAGACCAAAAGCTCTATTTTTGTCTCATCAGACCACATGACCTTCTCCCATTCCTCCTCTGGATCATCCAGATGGTCATTGGCAAACTTCAGACGGGCCTGGACATGCGCTGGCTTGAGCAGGGGGACCTTGCGTGCGCTGCAGGATTTTAATCCATGACGGCGTAGTGTGTTACTAATGGTTTTCTTTGAGACTGTGGTCCCAGCTCTCTTCAGGTCATTGACCAGGTCCTGCCGTGTAGTTCTGGGCTGATCCCTCACCTTCCTCATGATCATTGATGCCCCACGTGGTGAGATCTTGCATGGAGCCCCAGACCGAGGGTGATTGACCGTCATCTTGAACTTCTTCCATTTTCTAATAATTGCGCCAACAGTTGTTGCCTTCTCACCAAGCTGCTTGCCTATGGTCCTGTAGCCCATCCCAGCCTTATGCAGGTCTACAATTTTATCCCTGATGTCCTTACACAGCTCTCTGGTCTTGGCCATTGTGGAGAGGTTGGAGTCTGTTTGATTGAGTGTGTGGACAGGTGTCTTTTATACAGGTAACGAGTTCAAACAGGTGCAGTTAATACAGGTAATGAGTGGAGAACAGGAGGCCTTCTTAAAGAAAAACTAACAGGTCTGTGAGAGCCGGAATTCTAACTGGTTGGTAGGTGATCAAATACTTATGTCATGCAATAAAATGGAAATTAATTACTTAAAAATCATACAATGTGATTTTCTGGATTTTTGTTTTAGATTCCGTCTCTCACAGTTGAAGTGTACCTATGATAAAAATTACAGACCTCTACATGCTTTGTAAGTAGGAAAACCTGCAAAATCGGCAGTGTATCAAATACTTGTTCTCCCCACTGTATACAGGCCCGTCTGAAGTTTGCCAATCAACATCTGAATGATTCAGAGGAGAACTGGGTGAAAGTGTTGTGGTCAGATGAGACCAAAATCGAGCTCTTTGGCATCAACTCAACTCGCCGTGTTTGGAGGAGGAGGAATGCTGCCTATGACCCCAAGAACACCATCCCCACCGTCAAACATGGAGGTGGAAACATTATGCTTTGGGGGTGTTTTTCTGCTAAGGGGACAGGACAACTTCACCGCATCAAAGGGACGATGGACGGGGCCATGTACCGTCAAATCTTGGGTGAGAACCTCCTTCCCTAAGCCAGGGCATTGGAAATGGGTCGTGGATGGGTATTCCAGCATGACAATGACCCAAAAACACAGCCAAGGCAACAAAGGAGTGGCTCAAGAGGAAGCACATTAAGGTCCTGGAGTGGCCTAGCCAGTCTCCAGACCTTAATCCCATAGAAAATCTGTGGAGGGAGCTGAAGGTTCGAGTTGCCAAACGTCAGCCTCGAAACCTTAATGACTTGGAGAAGATCTGCAAAGAGGAGTGGGACAAAATCCCTCCTGAGATGTGGGTAAACCTGCTGGCCAACTACAAGAAACGTCTGACCTCTGATTGCCAACAAGGGTTTTGCACTAAGTACTAAGTCATGTTTTGCAGAGGGGTCAAATACTTTTTCCCCTCATTAAAATGCAAATCAAAACATGTGTTTTTCTGTTGATATTCTGTCTCTCTCTCTCTTCAAATAAACCTACCATTAAAAATGATAGACTGATCATGTCTTTGTCAGTGGGCAAACGTACAAAATCAGCAGGGGATCGTATACTTTTTCCCCTCACTGTATATACAGGGGGTACCGGTACAGAGTCAATGTTCGGGGGTACTGGTTAGTCGAGGTAATTGAGGTAATATGTACATGTAGGTAGAGTTAAAGTCACTATGCATAAATAATAAACAGAGTAGCAGCAGCGTAAAAGAGGGGGTTGGGGTGGGGGGGCAATGCAAATAGTCCGGATAGCCATGATTAGCTGTTCAGGAGTTTTATGTCTTGGGGGTAGAAGCTGTTAAGAAGCCTTTTGGACCTAGACTTGGCGCTCTGGTACCGCTTGCCGTGCGGTAGCAGAGAGAACAGTCTATGACTACGATGGCTGGAGACTAGGGTGAGCCATGACCAGCCTTTCAAAGCACTTCATGGCTACAGATGTGAGTGCTACGGGTCGGTAGTCATTTAGGCAGGTTACCTTAGTGTTCTTGGGCACAGGGACTATGGTGGTCTGCTTGAAACATGTTTGTATTACAGCCTCAGTCAGGGACATGTTGAAAATGTCAGTGAAGACACTTGCCAGTTGGTCAGCGCATGCTCGGAGTACACATCCTGGTAATCCGTCTGGCCCTGCAGCCTTGTGAATGTTTACCTGCTTAACCTCTTAAGGATCACACCCTTTTTTTCACCTAAAATGACATACCCAAATCTAACTGCCTGTAGCTCAGGACCTGAAGCAAGGATATGCATATTCTTGATACCATTTGAAAGGAAACACTTTGAAGTTTGTGGAAATGTGAAATTAATGTAGGAGAATATAACACATTAGATCTGGTAAAAGATAATACAAACAAAAAAACATGCATTTTCTATTTTTTTTGTTCCATCATGTTTGAAATGGCCACAATATAATATTGCAGTTTAGGCACAATTTAGATATTGGCCACTAGGTGGCAGCAGTGTGTGTAAAGTTTCAGATTGATCCAGTGAAGCGTTGCTAATTCTGGACTATTTTGTATCAAGTCTGCCCAAATGTGCCGAATTGGTCAATTGATACATTTTCAAGTACATAACTATAGAGAACATACAAAAATGGTATGGGAATAGAAAATGTAAGTTTACACACTCCCAGGAATGTCATACATGGATCATTAGCTTATATACTAACTTTCACACATCTAGATGGCCGGGTGGGGTGGGTTGTGGCGCCAGAGACAGCAGGGGTTCAAACTGTAGAACCCAGTTCCTACATTTGAATATAAAATTTGATTTTATCAAACATAACTATGAAACATTTTATCTCTGGGACACTTAGGATGACAAATCAGAGCAAGATTACTGAATGTAAGTACATTATTTACCTTCAGAGGTGAATGTATCAAACCAGTTGCCGTGATACGTTTTTTGTTGTTGTGCACTCTCCTCAAACAATAGCATGGTATTTTTTCACTGTAATAGCTGCTGTAAATTGGACAGTGCAGTTAGATTAACAAGAATGTCAGCTTTCTGCCCATATAAGACATGTCTATGTCCTGGAAAGTTTGCTGTTACTTACAACAGTCATGCTAATCACATTAGCGCACGTTAGCTCAACCGTCCCATATATGGGACAACGATCCCGTAGAGGTTAAAAGTCTTACTCACGGCTACGGAGAGCATGATCACATAGTCATCCGGAACAGCTGATGCTCTCATGCATGCTTCAGTGTTGCTTGCCTCGAAGCGAGCATAGAAATGATTTAGATAGTCTGGTAGGCTTGTGTCAGTGGGAAGCTCTCGGCTGTGCTTCCCTTTGTAGTCTGTAATAGTTTTCAAGCCCTGCCACATCCAACGAGCGTCAGAGCCGGTGTAGTACGATTCAATCTTAGTCCTGTATTGACTCTTTGCCTGTTTGATGGTTCGTCTGAGGGCATAGCAGGATTTCATATAAGCGTCCTGGTTATAGTCCCACTCCTTGAAAGCGGCAGCTCTACCCTTTAGCTCAGTGCGGATGTTGCCTGTAATCCATGGCTTCTGGTTGGGGTATGTACGCACGGTCACTGTTGGGACGACGTCAACAATGCACTTATCACATTTACATAAGTATTCAGACCCTTTACTCAGTACTTTGTTGAAGGACCTTTAGCAGTGTTTACAGCCTCGAGTCTTCTTGGGTTTGACGCTACAAGCTTGGCACACCTGTATTTGGGGAGTTTCCCCCCATTCTTCTCTGCAGATCCTCTTAAGCTCTGTCAGGTTGGATGGGGAGCGTCGCTGCACAGCTATTTTCAGGTCTCTCCAGAGATGTTCGATCGGGTTCAAGTCCGGGCTCTGGCTGGGCCACTCAAGGACATTCAGAGACGTGTCCCGAAGCCACTCCTGTGTTGTCTTGGCTGTGTGCTTAGGGTCGTTGTCCTGTTGGAAGTTGAACCTTCGCTCCAGTCTGAGGTCCTGAGCACTCTGGAGCTGGTTTTCATCAAGGATCTCTCTGTACTTTGCTTTGTTCATCTTTCCCGTCGATCCTGACCAGTCTCCCAGTGCCTGCCGCTGAAAAACATCCCCACAGCATGATGCTGCCACCACCATGCTTCACCGTAGGGATGGTGCCAGGTTTCCTCCAGACGTGACGCTTGGAATTCAGGCCAAAGAGTTCAATCTTGGTTTCATTAGACCAGAGAATCTTTTTTCTCATGGTCTGAGAGTCCTTTAGGTTCCTTTTGGCAAACTCCAAGTGGGCTGTCATGTGCCTTTTACTGAGGAGTGGCTTCTGTCTGGCCACTCTACTATAAAAGGCCTGATTGTTGGAGTGCTGCAGAGATGGTTGTCCTTCTGGAAGGTTCTCCCATCTCCACCAAGGAACTCTGGAGCTCTGTCAGAGTGACCATCGGGTTCATGGTCACCTCCCTGACAAAAGGCCCTTCTCCCCCGATTGCCCAGTTTGGCCAGCTCTATGAAGAGTCTTGGTGGTTCCAAACTTCTTCCATTTAAGAATGACGTAGGCCACTGTGTTCTTGGGGACCTTCAATGTTGCAGACATTTTTTAGTACCCTTCCCTAGATCTGTGTCTCGACAAAATCCTATCTCGGAGCTCTACGGACAATTCCTTCAACCTCATGGCTTGGTTTGTTCTCTTACATGCACTGTCAACTGTGGGACCTTATATAGACAGGTGTGTGCCTTTCCAAATCATGTCCAATCAACTGAATTTACCACAGGTGGACTCCAATCAAGTTATAGAAACATCTCAAGGATGATCAATGGAAACAGGATTCACCTGAGCTCAATTTCGAGTCTCATAGCAAAGGGTCTGAATACTTATGTAAATAAGGTATGTTTAAAAAAATGTTTTAGACATTTGCTAAAATTTCTAAAAACCTGTTTTCACTTTGCCATTATGGGGTATTGTGTGTAGATTGATGAGGAAAACAATTAATTTAATCAATTTTAGAACAAGGCTGTAATGTAACAAAATGTGTAAAAAGACAA
Source organism: Coregonus clupeaformis (assembly GCF_020615455.1). Classification (NCBI taxonomy): domain Eukaryota; kingdom Metazoa; phylum Chordata; class Actinopteri; order Salmoniformes; family Salmonidae; genus Coregonus; species Coregonus clupeaformis. Next base: position 25,612,579 of record NC_059203.1, read on the forward strand.
GGGGTCTGAATACTTTCTGAATGCACTGTATATAACAAAAAATGTATCCCCCCCAGTTATGAATATTGCTAACAACAGAATAATTTTTTTTTTATTACATACCTACCGTAGAAAAAAGGATAATATCATTTTTCTAATGTTCTCTTTCTCAAATCCTAACATTGAGCAAATTACACAATCTGACATAGGCTACCCGTGAATAGGCTACCAGTGCGACAATAAGGGTTGGGGTCAATTCCATTTCAATTCAGAAATTCAACCCAGTTCAAATTTTCCTAATTGAAAAGCATTGGAGAGAATTGGAATTTCAGTGTACTTCCTGAATTGAAATAGAATTGACTGCAACCCTGGCGGCAAGTGCCAGTAAGCTTTCTTGACTTGGACGTATATTTTTGCCAACACATGGCTAACCTTTGTTTAACCAGCTAAACAGCTGCTCTAAGCGAAAATGTGTTTTAAGTTACCTTTCTAGCTAATAAGCCATGTTAGAATTTACACTTCCTCTTCCAATTATAATGTGGGGAGGTCAAAATAATGGAAAACTGTCTACCAAATCTATTCATTTTAAAATGTTGATTACTCCTCCTTGCCATCATCATTCATGTCAAGACAAGACGTGCATTTTTTGGGGGGCTAACGTATGATGGGGGTCCCTGGGTCGCCGGTTTGCCTGGGACGGGGTCCCTGGGCAAGAAAAGGTTGAAGACCCCTGGCTTCCTAACCTCTAGTCATATTAACTAATAAGTTAAACTAAACAAATAGAATAAAGCAGCCTTTGTCAAATAAGCTCGTTTGCCCACAACTAGGGGCCCATATCACTGAGATGCACCCAGAGCTGGTAGCTTACCTTGCTTCACGACCACTAAACCCATAATAAGTTGAGTAACGCAATTAAGCATCTAATTGGATAGATCAACCCACTTTCTGGAGATAGTGCTATTCACAGACCCCTTAAACTCTGCTTTACAGACTCTGCTGGCAAACAACTGTTGCTTGCTAGTTGCTACCTTGCTTGACAGCAGGGGGAAAATTGGACCCATCTAGACAAACAACTAGGGCCAGGACGATACCGGTATTGCGATACTCGTTAGTATAGTGGCAAGGAAACAAAACACAAAGCGGATTTAACTTCTTTAGGAAAACAGCCCTAATGTTGGAAACAAACATTATGTTGTCATCCAGACACATGTATTTATTTTCCAAGCTACAGCACACAATATCTTATATACAACTGGTTTTTAAAGGACCAAAGAGTTTTGTCTGCTTCTTGTTTTCATTTTTTTGTTTTCATTTTTAGGGCTGTGGCAATACTTACAGCTCTACAAACAATGATAAACACATCCCTGACATTAGCTAGGCCTAGCTCCCAGCTAGCCTAAAAAGACCCCCACAGCCAGACGTGTGTGTGTGTGTGTAACAGCACACCACCAGGAAAGCTGAGAGAGAGAGAGCTAGAATTAGTGCAATGGGTACAAGGAAGGAAGGAAACTCAACTCTCCAGACAGACAGTGTTACCCCCTGCCATAAAAAGCCCCAAAGGGGGGGAGCAGGGGTAAAAGAGGAAGAGAGAGATAACAGGAGGGGGGTGGGGGGAACAGAAAGAGAGAAAGACATTAGTAGAGAGATTTAATGAGTAAGAGTTGCAGAGTTTATGGGAGTTGAAGAGGTAGTAAAAGAGATGGAGAGATGGTGATGGACTGAAATAGCACCGAAGGAAAGAGACTGAGGGAGTATATGCGAGAAACAGAGAAAAGACTAAAGTAGGAGAGACACAGAGAGGCTAGATAGTTGATAATAACATAACGGCATCATCATCATCATCGTTTTTGCTCTGTATTCCGAGTGCCCTTCGGCCCAAAGTGTGGGCTGCTTCTCTCTGGTATACACTGGGGGAACAAGAGTTTGGGAGAAACTCAAACACTGGCACAGCCATTACGCAACTGTTTCCACTAACGCTCTACTCGATAGTAGGGCCAGGACAATACCAGTATCGCATACTCTAGCAGGAAAACAGCCCTAATGTTGGAAACAAACATCATTATGTTGTCATCCAGAGTCACATTTATTTATTTTCCAAGATATAGCACACAATATTTTACATACACCTGTTTTTTTAAAGGACCAAATAATGAAATCTACTTCGTGTTTTCATTATTGCCATGGAAAGAATATTGTGATACTGGTATTGTCACAGCCCTACAAACAGTAAACACATCCCTGACATTACTCAAACACTAGTACAGCCATTACGCAACTGTTTCCACTAACGCGCTACTCGATAGACAAACAAACCACAACTAGGCCAACTCAAAACCTGATCAACAGCTAAAACAACCGAGGATTCACTATGGTTCAACCTTCAGTTGAACTGTTTCATGTTCTGTTTGTGAAGTAGGGACATGGTGGAATCAAGTGTCAATGTAACTATATTGGACAATACGTATATTTCACTGACATGATGAGCTGGAAACCCGTCATCCTGCAAACTGAAGGAATGAATGGGTCACTGGTGGAATCCCTCACTCCCTACTGGATTAGATAAGGCACTGACCAAACAACGCTCAGATGTAATGAAGTTGTAAAATGAGACAAGAAAGATAAAAAAAAAAATATATATATATTTTGGGTTACAACTTTTTTGTATAACTATAGCTACATATAATTTACCTACAGCGTAAATATTATGTCACCAAAGCAGACATGGGTTGCGATAAAATGGGAACTTCAGTTAGCTAACGTTAGTTACACACAGACTGTCTAAGAGCTGGCTAGCCATATTAGCATCTAGTTATAGTCATCTAGATCGTAAAAATGAAAGCTAGATAGCTAGCCACACATTGCTAACGTTAGTTAGACCACTTTGTAAATGTTTAAATATGTACAGTATTCAACTGGATGACCCACGGTAATTTGTCAGCAAACTAAACAGACTGGATTTTGATAGCTAGCAGTTAACTGGCTAGCTAAAATAGCTTGCTTGCTAGCTAGCTTATTAGCATGTCATCTGGTTCTAATCCCTCACGTGATGTTTCATATACCCACAACAACACAAAAACAAATGTCTTTGTCCCGTGCCGAGACATTAGACCCACAGTTTGACTATCTTGTTGTCATTTAACTCTAAAAGTTAAATATTTAACTTCCCTAGCTAATTTTATGTGAGCTGGTTACAGTACTAGCTGGCTAGCTATGCGTGTAGTTGAGGCTCAGAAGTTTAGGCAAGCTTTACGATATGCTAACGTTGGTTAAGGTCAAGTTTATATCATTTTACCTTTTTCTGCATGCAAACAATTGTTCCAAGCAGTAGGTAGTTGGGTCCTGGAGAGTCCGAATTTCGCCTGCTGATGTGTTCCTCAACTCTTATTCCACGTTCATTAACGAAAACACGGAACGTTATTTCTGTTTTACCCGCTTCTTCTACCTGACAAACTCGAAGTGGGACTTTTTAAAAACCTTAATATAAAACGCTTTGTCGCCTATTAGTTCATTCGTTGCATATCTTGAAGGTTAATAGCTAGAGCATGTTGGTCGAACTGTAGAAGGACATGTTATTCCCAACGTTTTTTTGTTTTTCTTCAGTCTACAGCGCTGCTCCACGATCTGTCATACCTACTTCTGTCGTCGTGGTTTGACGTCACAAAATCCAATGAGCACGTACAACGTAGCGTTTGTGTCATCAGCGCATGTGTGTCAGTGCGTTCACTGTATCGATTTTACCGCCCTTTGCTTTTCAAAATGAAAAGGCAAATAACAACAAGAGCAAAGTTCACGTTTAGCTTTCAAAACATTTACTTAGACTTTAGGAATGAACGTGCACAACTTTAGGAATGAACGTGCACAGTGCGTTATCCATATTTTGTACCCAGTCTGACCTACTCAGTGTGGAAAGAAAAAACATGTAAAAAGTTTAAAATCACCAATAATATGTTTGAGAACTCCTATACGTTTGCAGCAATATGATATATCCTGTATATATCAGTAATAATAATAATAATAATAATAATAATAATAATAATAATTGTGACTGTCAGTAACCCACAGAGAGAACGTGTTATGATTATCATTAATGATTGGATGGAATTATTTAATCACCACCTGATATATGTTTATATATACTGTTATATATATTGCTAAACGTGAACTTTGCTTTTCAACAAACTATAGCCATGCATATAACATACATCAAAATACATACAGTGGGGAAAAAAAGTATTTAGTCAGCCACCAATTGTGCAAGTTCTCCCACTTAAAAAGATGAGAGAGGCCTGTAATTTTCATCATAGATACACGTCAACTATGACAGACAAAATGAGGAAAAAAAATCCAGAAAATCACATTGTAGGATTTTTAATGAATTTATTTGCAAATTATGGTGGAAAATAAGTATTTGGTCAATAACAAAAGTTTCTCAATACTTTGTTATATACCCTTTGTTGGCAATGACACAGGTCAAACGTTTTCTGTAAGTCTTCACAAGGTTTCACACACTGTTGCTGGTATTTTGGCCCATTCCTCCATGCAGATCTCCTCTAGAGCAGTGATGTTTTGGGGCTGTCGCTGGGCAACACAGACTTTCAACTCCCTCCAAAGATTTTCTATGGGGTTGAGATCTGGAGACTGGCTAGGTCACTCCAGGACCTTGAAATGCTTCTTACGAAGCCACTCCTTCGTTGCCCGGGCGGTGTGTTTGGGATCATTGTCATGCTGAAAGACCCAGCCACGTTTCATCTTCAATGCCCTTGCTGATGGAAGGAGGTTTTCACTCAAAATCTCACGATACATGGCCCCATTCATTCTTTCCTTTACACGGATCAGTCGTCCTGGTCCCTTTGCAGAAAAAGAGCACCAAAGCATGATGTTTCCACCCCCATGCTTCACAGTAGGTAATGTTTTCTTTGGATGCAACTCAGCATTCTTTGTCCTCCAAACACGATTGAGTTGAGTTTTTACCAAAAAGTTCTATTTTGGTTTCATCTGACCATATGACATTCTCCCAATCCTCTTCTGGATCATCCAAATGCACTCTAGCAAACTTCAGACGGGCCTGGAAATGTACTGGCTTAAGCAGGGGGACACGTCTGGCACTGCAGGATTTGAGTCCCTGGCGGCGTAGTGTATTACTGATGGTAGGCTTTGTTACTTTGGTCCCAGCTCTCTGCAGGTCATTCACTAGGTCCCCCCGTGTTGTTCTGGGATTTTTGCTCACCGTTCTTGTGATCATTTTGACCCCACGGGGTGAGATCTTGCGTGGAGCCCCAGATCGAGGGAGATTATCAGTGGTCTTGTATGTCTTCCATTTCCTAATAATTGCTCCCACAGTTGATTTCTTCAAACCAAGCTGCTTACCTATTGCAGATTCAGTCTTCCCAGCCTGGTGCAGGTCTACAATTTTGTTTCTGGTGTCCTTTGACAGCTCTTTGGTCTTGGCCATAGTGGAGCTTGGAGTGTGACTGTTTGAGGTTGTGGACAGGTGTATTTTATACTGATAACAAGTTCAAACAGGTGCCATTAATGCAGGTAACGAGTGGAGGACAGAGGAGCCTCTTAAAGAAGAAGTTGCAGGTCTGTGAGAGCCAGAAATCTTGCTTGTTTGTAGGTGACCAAATACTTATTTTCCACCATAATTTGCAAATAAATTCATTAAAAATCCTACAATGTGATTTTCTGGATTTTTTTCCCTCAATTTGTCTGTCATAGTTGACGTGTACCTATGATGAAAATTACAGGCCTCTCTCATCTTTTTAAGTGGGAGAACTTGCACAATTGGTGGCTGACTAAATACTTTTTTCCCCCACTGTACATACATCTTTTAACATACATCAAAATGCATACATACATCACATCAGTGTCAACCACACTGCCACTAGGTGTCTCTCTTGACTATGTTTCCTGCAGAAGTAGAGGACAGCTTTTGCAGGGTTTTACATGTCGGCAGAATAGTTTGGTGGAGGATGTACATAAAAGCAGACTGCTTCAAGAGAAGGAGCAGGAAGGCGCAACCACAAAGGATATGATGTAACAACCATTAAACAGCATTTATTTCCATTCTACTTCACCCCACAATTCAGGAGAAAGCAAATGTCAAAAACAGTCATCATCCAAGTTGTCCAGTGGATTTATTTAGACTCAGGTTGTTTCATTACAAACATCAAACATATCAAATGATTGACAACTGCTATGTTTTTGTTACAGAGCATTCATTTTCAATTACAATTAAAAAGAGGTTACAGAATAAACAAATTCATGATTCAAATTTGAAGACTTTCCTGCCATGAAAGCACCAAGAATATTTGCATTATTTTGCTAATATTACTGCTGTCATAGTAATTGACAAAGTAAGGACAAGGAGAGACAGAAAAGAAAGTTGAAAACACTCACATAAAAATACATCCTCTAAGTACACAAAAGGTGATATCAAATGATCTGATAGTACAGTCCCAGTGGTATGTATTTACATTAACATTAGCTTTGGGGTGTTGGGCCTCAGGCACAGTCCATGTCCCCATTGGAGGCTTGAGACAGACGCCTCTCCTCTCTCCCTATGATGCTCACTCTCTCCTCACGCTCCTTCTCCTCTATGTTCTCCTGCTCATTCTCTCTCTCTCTCTCCTTCTCCCTCTCTATCTCGCTCCTCTGATGGTACAGGCATAGGCTTGGGTCATGTAGGGAGGGCACACTCACAACCGGAACCGCTGAGCATCCAAGTGAGAGTCTTCTCTCTGGGATAGAGAGAGGGAGGGGAGGAGAGAATTAGAGTGAGAGCGAGAAAGAGAGAGAGAATGCAGGAAGGACAAGGAGTTTGACACAGGCCCCTGTTCACACTTAGCTTTACACACCATGACACTTCCCTCACAACTAAGCTCACCTCCCGGTCCAATAGGATGCATCAGTCTGTTCATCTGGACGTTCCAGTGTTTGACACTGGTGCTGGCCTGCCGCAGCTTCCTCTGAGCAGTCTGAGGGAGACCATGGAGAGGAAGGGGGATGAGAGGTGGTGAGAAAGAGAATGAGAAAGGGTGAAGGGGAAGAAAATGAGAGAGGGAGTGAAAGCAAAACAATGGGGGAATCAAATAATACATTATTGTGTTTTATGCTGGATCCAGATGCTTCATTTTGAGATGTTAATCGGACAAGAAGGAGTGTGATAAAAACAAAACATAGCGTGCACACTGACATAGTTATCCTAGTTATCCTGCATAACATCTATCTACACTGACCGCTAAGATCCTGAACGTTATCTTATTTTAGGGGGTAGATCAGCTTTAATATTGCAGATAGATTGTAACTTCCATCAATGTAATTGTCTGCATCACTTCCAATCCCCCATATGTTTTTTCCCCGCAAATATATATATATACATATACATACATACACATACATACATACATACATATACACATGCATATAAATACATATACAGTGGGGAGAACAAGTATTTGATACACTGCCGATTTTGCAGGTTTTCCTACTCACAAAGCATGTAGAGGTCTGTAATTTCTATCATAGGCACACTTCAACTGTGAGAGACGGAATCTAAAACAAAAATCCAGAAAATCATATTGTATGATTTTTAAGTAATTCATTTGCATTTTATTGCATGACATAAGTATTTGATCACCTACCAACCAGTAAGAATTCCGGCTCTCACAGACCTGTTAGTTTTTCTTTAAGAAGCCCTCCGGTTCTCCACTCATTACCTGTATTAACTGCACCTGTTTGAACTCGTTACCTGTATAAAATACACCTGTCCACACACTCAATCAAACAGACTCCAACCTCTCCACAATGGCCAAGACCAGAGAGCTGTGTAAGGACATCAGGGATAAAATTGTAGACCTGCACAAGGCTGGGATGGGCTACAGGACAATAGGCAAGCAGCTTGGTGAGAAGGCAACAACTGTTGGCGCAATTATTAGAAAATGGAAGAAGTTCAAGATGACGGTCAATCACCCTCGGTCTGGGGCTCCATGCAAGATCTCACCTCGTGGGGCATCAATGATCACGAGGAAGGTGAGGGATCAGCCCAGAACTACACAGCAGGATCTGGTCAATGACCTGAAGAGAGCTGGGACCACAGTCTCAAAGAAAACCATTAGTAACATATTACGCCGTCATGGATTAAAATCCTGCAGCGCACGCAAGGTCCCCCTGCTCAAGCCAGCGCATGTCCAGGCCCGTCTGAAGTTTGCCAATGACCATCTGGATGATCCAGAGGAGGAATGGGAGAAGGTCATGTGGTCTGATGAGACAAAAATAGAGCTTTTTGGTCTAAACTCCACTCGCCGTGTTAGGAGGAAGAAGAAGGATGAGTACAACGCCAAGAACACCATCCCAACCGTGAAGCATGGAGGTGGAAACATCATTCTTTGGGGATGCTTTTCGCAAAGGGGACAGGACGACTGCACCGTATTGAGGGGAGGATGGATGGGGCCATGTATCGCGAGATCTTGGCCAACAACCTCCTTCCCTCAGTAAGAGCATTGAAGATGGGTCGTGGCTGGGTCTTCCAGCATGACAACGACCCGAAACACACAGCCAGGGCAACTAAGGAGTGGCTCCGTAAGAAGCATCTCAAGGTCCTGGAGTGGCCTAGCCAGTCTCCAGACCTGAACCCAATAAAACATCTTTGGAGGGAGCTGAAAGTCCATATTGCCCAGCGACAGCCCCGAAACCTGAAGGATCTGGAGAAGGTCTGTATGGAGGAGTGGGCCAAAATCTCTGCTGCAGTGTGTGCAAACCTGGTCAAGACCTACAGGAAACGTATGATCTCTGTAATTGCAAACAAAGGTTTCTGTACCAAATATTAAGTTCTGCTTTTCTGATGCATCAAATACTTATGTCATGCAATAAAATGCAAATTAATTACTTAAAAATCATACAATGTGATTTTCTGGATTTTTGTTTTAGCTGTCTCTCACAGTTGAAGTGTACCTATGATAAAAATTACAGACCTCTACATGCTTTGTAAGTAGGAAAACCTGCAAAATCGGCAGTGTATCAAATGCTTGTTCTCCCCACTGTTTACATGTCCTTAAAAAAAATTTCTTCCCTTTATTACTTTCCAACCCCACCACCCCTCCCCTAATTGGAGTAAACTAGTGAACAACAATACTTAGGCCTCTACTTCCAGTTTATACATACTATATACATTTTATGGACACAGTCAATTTTACAATAATTCTATTTTGTTTGCTTCCTCTACCCTTAACCTCTCCGATCATTTTCATGATGTCCATCCGGTTTGCTTCTACATGCCATATCTTTCAAACTGTGCTCTTTCACGAACGTTCTATATACTTATTATGGATACAGTATGTTTTACATTAGTTATTTTGTTGTTATTAGCTGTTATTAGTCCCAACCTTCAGCTCCAATCAACCCCTCCCATCTATCTCTTAACACCATCCATATTGGATATCTATTTGCCATATATTTTTCAACTGTACTGTGATGTTCCACAAAAGCTCTGAACCCTTCTATTCTCATTGTTTCTACAGATTGTAAATTGCATTTTTTTGTTGTTGTTGCTAAAAGTGTTATTATATTATTGATCGATTGACTATGACTTTTCAGATCACCCAGTAGGGTTAGCTCCAGGTAAATATTGCAATCCTTCAGCCATTCCTGGAGCTGTGACCAAAAACAAGCTACAAATGGACAGTACCTAAACAAATGATCTAATGATTCTGTCTCTTCGCAGCAAAATCTGCAGAGCTGGGAAGATTGTATCCCCCATATAAATAACATTCTATTGGCAGCAAGAATTTTGTATGATAATTGAAATGGAAAAATTCTAAGTTTTGAATCCGGCGTCGTTTTGTATATTAGTTCATAAACCATTTGCCATGGAATCGGTACGTCAAAAATCTCTTCCCAACTATTTTGCAATCTATTTGGGACGGCTGTCAATCCTTTGGTTCTTAAATTAAACTGGTATACTTTTTTATTTATCACAATTTTCTTTAACCAATTATGGTCTTTAATGCAGGGCCGACAGACAAGTTCCTTACTTTTTCCCACTTCCACTTTCCTCTTCCATTTTTGCAGTAATGCTGCAATTATTTGGTTGTAATTTTCGGTAGAGCAGACATTTCCATATGTTTTTGTTAGCTGCATGTGCGACATAACTACCTATGATATCACTTACGAATATTATACCTTTTTAAAACATTTTTTCAAACATATTTTTGTTACATTATTTGTTCTGTCGTTTCTGGAGGATTACATTGAAATTGCAACCAACTTTCCATGGCTTGTTTTAGAAATAGTGATATTTGAGAGATCATTTCCTTTTCAAATAACTGAAAGTGAGAGGTTGTAATCTGAATAAAGGGGAAAAGGGCATTCTTGAACATGGGGTGAGACAATCTTAATAATTTGCTAGAGAACCAGTTCGGATTTAAGTATAACTTTTGTATGACTGAAGCCTTTAGTGATAGGTTTAATGCTTTAATATTTAATAATTTAAAAAACAGTTCGCTAGGCGTAGGCAAGACCATAAGCAAATAGGTAAACTGGGATAATACTAAAGAGTTAATCAGGGTGATTTGTCCACAAATAGACAGGTATTTACCTTTCCATGGTAGCAAGATCTTATCTTTCTATTAAAATGTATTTGAGTGAGATCATTAATTTATTTTGGGATAGGTATTCCAAGTATATCCACATCACCATCAGACCATTTTATTGGTAAACTACACGGTAATGTAAAAATTGTATTGTTTAGTGATCCAATACGTAAAATTGTACATTTATCATAATTTGGTTGTAATCCTCTATGAGGCTGTGGAGGGATTCAAGTTGTGGATTTAAAAGAAAACATGAATCATCATCGTACAATGACACCTTTGTTTTTAAGCCCTGGATTTATAATCCCTTGATATTATTGTTGGATCTAATTTTAATAGCTAACATTTCAATGGCCATAATAAATAGATATGCCAATAGTGGACAACCTTGTTTTACTCCTCTTGACAGTTTAAAACTTTCGTAGAAATAGCCATTATTTACTATTTTACACCTAGGGTTACTATACATGATTTTAACCCATTTTATAAGAGATTCTCCAAAATTGAAATGCTCCAGGCATTTATATATAAACTCCAGTCGTACTTTATCAAAAGCCTTTTCAAAGTCAGCTATGAATAGCATGCCTGGTTTCCCACATTTTTCATAGTGTTCTATTGTTTCCAGTACTTGCCTTATATTATCTCCAATGTATCGTCCATGTAAAAAACCTGTCTGATTAGAATTAATAATGTCCGACAATACCTTTTTGATTCTATGCGCTATACACTGAAGTGTAAGGGGCCTCCAATTTTTTAAATGGACTGGATCTTTATATTTCCCACTTGTATCCTGTCACGATCGTCTGAAGGAGCGGACCAATACGCAGCGCGTGGAGTGAACATGATGACTTTATTTAATTAAAGCAACCACGAAAAAACAACAAATGACGATACGTGAAGTCCTCTGTGACACCGACAGAACATACAACACTGGAACAATACCTTAACTTGGAACAATAACCCACAAAACAAAGGTGAAAACTGACAGTTTAAATATGGCTCCCAATCAGAGATAACGAGCCGACAGCTGACACTCGTTACCTCCGATTGGGAGTCATTGACTACAACATACAACCACCTAGAAAAACAACCCACAGACCTGCAAACATAGAAATACACCCGACAGAACTACCAACATAGAAAAACACCCAAATCCCCAACAAAACAACATACACTCTAGCTCACATACAAAAGTCCTAGAGCCAGAGTGTCACATATCCTGTTTCAGTAATAATGAAATCAGACCTTCTTCTTGAGTGTCTGATAATCTACCATTTACATAGGAGTGGTTAAAACATGCTAATAACGGTCCTCTGAGTATAAAAAAAACGGTTTGGTATACCTCAACTGGTATGCCATCCAAAACTGGAGTTTTCCCAGATTTAAAGTCTTTAATTGCATCCAGAAGTTCCTCTGTAATTTCACCTTCACATGAGTCTTTCTGTATGGCTGTTAATTTTACATTATCAATAGAAAAAAATCAATACAATTAGCTTCAGTTAGAGGAGATGGAGGCGACTGAAACGAAAACTTATGCTTACTTTGTACTCCTTCAAAATATAATTTGGTGAATCATGGTTGACTCTGTCATTTGTAACTAGTTGAAGTAAATTCATTTTGGTAGCATTTCTATGTTGAAGAAAAAAAAAATATTGGTGCATTTTTCCCCATCTCTATACACCAAGTCACTTGGCTCTGTCATATCCTCACATGGTCTCTCCTATCATTGCTACGCAGACGACACACAATTAATTTTCTCCTTTCCCCCTTCTGATAACCAGGTGGCGAATCGCATCTCTGCATGTCTGGCAGACATATCAGTGTGGATGTCGGATCACCACCTCAAGCTGAACCTCGGCAAGACGGAGCTGCTCTTCCTCCCGGATCTCGCCATCACGGTTGACAACTCCATTGTGTCCTCCTCCCAGAGTGCAAAGAACCTTGGCGTGACCCTGGACAACATCCTGTCGTTCTCCGCTAACATAAAAGCGGTGACCCGATCCTGCAGGTTCATGCCCTACAACATTCGCAGAGTACGACCCTACCTTACACAGAAAGCGGCACAGGTCCTAATCCAGGCACTTGTCATCTCCCGTCTGGATTACTGCAACTCACTGTTGGCTGGGCTCCCTGCCTGTGCCATTAAACCCCTACAACTTATCCAGAACGCTGCAGCCCAGCTGGTGTTCAACCTTCCCAAGTTCTCTCATGTCACCCCGCTCCTCCGCACACTCCACTGGCTTCCAGTTGAAGCTCGCATCTACTACAAAACCATGGTGCTTGCCTACGGAGCTGTGAGGGGAACGGCACCTCCTTACCTTCAGGCTCTGATCAGACCCTACACCCAAACGAGGGCACTACGTTCATCCACCTCTGGCCTGCTAGCCCCCGACCTCTACGGAAGCACAGTTCCCGCTCAGCCCAGTCAAAACTATTCGCTGCTCTGGCACCCCAATGGTGGAACAAGCTCCCCCACGACGCCAGGACAGCGGAGTCACTGACCACCTTCCGGAGACACTTGAAACCCTACCTCTTTAAGTAATACCTGGAATAGTAAAAAATGTATCCTTCTACTCCCCCCTCTCCCACACCCCCATTAAAATAAATAAATAAATAGGGTGGTTGTCCCACTGGCTATCATAAGTTGAATGCACCAATTTGTAAGTCGCTCTGGATAAGAGCATCTGCTAAATGACAAATGTAAATGTAATATTCCATCCAGTTTGCTTTATTTTTATAATATATTATACTTGATCTTTCTTGAATAAGTTCCTCCATTTCTTTTTGTTTTTCCTCTAATTTATTCTGAGCCTCTATGTTACAGTTTTTATTGCTATCTATCTGTTCTGTTAGACCTTCTATTTCCTTTGTTAGTATGGACTCTTTTGACCTAAATTGCTTTTGTTTTCGAGATGAGTACATTTAAAAGTGTCCCATACAATAAGGGGATTTGCTGTACCTATGTTATGTCAGAAAAGTTCTAGTTAAAAGCAAGTTATCATCCAATAGGCTTTGATTACATTTCCAATATCCTTGCCCACGTGGAAATTCAGTAATGTATATGCCAATTCTATGATGGTCCAACCGCATTCTGTCCCCTATCAACACTTTAAAAACTTTTGGTGCCAACGAGAATGACATAAGAAAGAAGTCAAGACGACTAGCTTGATTGAGTCTCCGCCATGTATATCTCACTAGGTCAGGATATTTAAGCCTCCATATATCCACTAGTTCAAATGTATCCATGACATTCATGATTTCCTTAAAAGCATGAGGGTGATAGTTTGTAGTGTGATTTCCTTTACGGTCCATTGAGCTATTTAAAACAGTATTATAATCTCCCACCATAATAATAGAGTATTGTACTGCTTGCAGGGTTGATAATTTATTATATATATTTTCAAAGAAGCGTGGATCATCATTATTTGGTCCGTTAAGGTTAATGAGCCATATCTGTTTATGGTCCAATAACATATTTAAAATCATCCACCTACCTTGTGGATCTGTTTAGACAGATGTTCATCTTGCCGTCCACATTATACACATGCATGCCCGATCACACAGAAACAGGCGCAGCAAAGGTAGTTAACCGGACTATAATTGCTTGTTGAGTAGATTCAAGTTTTATTAGTCGTATGTACGGGATACGTATGGTATACATTTTCCAACTAAATGCTTACTTGCAGGTTCCTTCTCGACAATGCAACAACAATAAGAAATAGTAAAAAAAAGAAGAATACGTATATATATAATAAAAATCTTAGCATAAGTATAATACATGAAGGCACAATTTATAGTACAATATTTCCATGTGTATTGGGGAACGGGGGGGATGGGGGCAAGTGTATAAATTGAGCAGTATAGTAGAGTAGCTGTCGAGTATGTCACGCTCGTCTAATGAGGGAGACCAAGGCGCAGCGTTGCGGGTGAACATATTTATATTTATTGTCTAGATCACACGATCAAAACAAAGAACGAAACGTGAAGTCCTTCGATACACAACCAAAAGGAACAAGAAACCACAAAACACAAAGTGCAAGACAAACAGTTAAATATGGCTCCCAATCAGAGACACCCAGCTGACACTCGTTGCCTCTGATTGGGAGTCACTCAGACCAACATAGAAAATTAAACATAGACTTACACACCTGGCTCAACATAACATAGTCCCCAGAGCCAGGGCGTGACAGTACCCCCCAAAGGCGCGGACTCGGCCGCGCCAAACAACCACAACAGGGAGGGACCGGTGGGCACTCGCCGCCGCGGCGGATCCGGCCCGGACATGACCCAGGCACGGGTTGTGCTGGACTGACGACGCACACCCCTGGCTTGCTGCGTGGAGGAGGAACAGGCCGACCGGGCTGACGGGCGCACCCCTGACTTGAGTGCGGGAGCAGGAATGAGCCGGACGGGCTGACGACGCGCACCACTGACCCGGTGCGGGGAGCTTGGACGGGCCGGACCGGTGGCTGACGCGCACCACAGACTTGGTGCGGAGAGAGGAACGGGCCGGACAGGGCTGGCGAAACGCACCATAGACTTGGTGCGGAGAGCAGGCACGGGCCGTGCCGGACTGACGACGCACACCACTGGCTTGGTGCGGGAAGCTTGGATGGGCCGGACTGGGCTGGCGACGCGCACCACAGACTTGGTGCGGAGAGCAGGAACGGGCCGGGCTGGGCTGTCGACGCACACCGTAGGTTTGGTGCGGGGAGCAGGAATAGACCGGGCTGGGCTGGCGACGCACACCGTAGGCTTTGTGCGTGGAGCAGGGACAGGCCGGGCTGGGCTGTCAACGCACACCACTGATTTGGTGGGAATGGCAGGAACAGGCCGGGCTGGGCTGACGACGCGCACCACTGACTTGGTGGGAATGGCAGGAACAGGCCGGGCCGGGCTGACGACGCGCACCACTGACTTGGTGGGAATGGCAGCCCGGTCCGGCCCGTTCCTCCTCCACGCATCAAGCCAGGGGTGTGCGTCGTCAGTCCAGCACAACCCGTGCCTGGGTCATGTCCGAGCCGGATCCGCCGCTGAGGCGGAGTGCCCACCCGGTCCCTCCCTGTTGTGGTTGTTTGCGCGGCCGAGTCCGCGCTTTGGGGGGTACTGTCACGCCTGGCTCTGGGGACTATGTTATGTTGAGCCAGGGTGTGTAAGTCTATGTTTAATTTTCTATGTTGGTCTGAGTGACTCCCAATCAGAGGCAACGAGTGTCAGCCGGGTGTCTCTGATTGGGAGCCATATTTAACTGTTTGTCTTGCACTTTGTGTTTTGTGGTTTCTTGTTCCTTTTGGTTGTGTATCGAAGGACTTCACGTTTCGTTCTTTGTTTTGATCGTGTGATCTAGACAATAAATATAAATATGTTCACCCGCAACGCTGCGCCTTGGTCTCCCTCATTAGACGATCGTGACAGAGTAGCTGTAGTTCTCTGCACATTAGTTCCCAGATTTGTATTTAGCAGAAGATGTAGGGTTCGATAAAGATTTGTTTCACTCACTGCAATGTCCTGGTCCATTCTGTGCCGGCTGGCCCGAACCTTCTCCAGCTGGTGTTGGGCCTCCTCCAAAGCCTGGGACTTGGTTACCATCTCCTGCCTGAGCTCCTGCTTCTCTCTCTGGGTCTTCAGGATGTACTGCTCCTGTTCCTCTTGGAGGGCCAGCAGGACCTTCATCTTCTCCTCCTCATCCACCAGCAGCCTGGTGGTGAAGAGAGAGAAGGAGAGAACCCTTATGCAGAACCCTTATGCAGGGTTCTAATCACACTACACTTCAAGCTTAGTTGGAGCTCTAAAATTAGTGCGCTGGACCAATGTTAAAGTTACAGATTAGGGATGCCCATTTATTGCATATTCTCAAACTTCTGTTGGCGTCCTGATTTCCTTATGGTATGTGACGTTGTCATTATGAAGGAACAATCAGAGAGCAGCGTTTTGATGATTTTGATTTTGATTTTGATTTTATTTAACTAGGCAAGTCAGTTAAGAACAAATTCTTATTTACAATGACGGCCTACACCAGCCAAACCCGGACGACGCTGGGCCAATTGTGCGCCGCCCTATGGGACTCCCAATCACGGCCGGCTGGAATGGAACCAGGGGGTCTGTAGTGACGCCTCAAGCACTGAGATGCAGTGCCTTAGACCGCTGCCACTCGGGAGCCCGAGTGGTGCAGAGAGCAGAGTTATTATGATGGAATTATGATGGGACAAATCAGAGAGCAGAGGTATGACAATTTCATAATCAAGGACCAATCAGAGAGCAGGGTTATGACAATGTCATTATCAAGGGACCAGTCAGAGAGCACGATTATGACAATGTCATAACGAAGGGACCAATCAGAGAGCAGGGTTATGGAAAAAGTAAACATGAGCTCTTCTAGGGGGTTAAAAAAAAGAAAATAACACCATAAGATGTTCAGTTCCTGAGAAAACAGACAAACCACAAGTACCGAGCAGAGATGACAGGAAATCGTTGGGTCTCTCTGAGAGCAAACACATCTACCAACAAACACAGCTGTGTGTGTGTGTGTGTGTTTGTCTGAGGGTTCCTTGCATTTTAGATAAACTCAGGTACAACTTCATATTAATACTAGCGGTCTTTTTGGTTTGGCTAGTTTTTGATTTGGGTAATCATCAAAAAGACACCATTGGGGTTTGCAGATTTCACTAAATGAAGCACATACTGTGGCTAGCAGGTCAAGGCCATCACTTCTAACGTGAAACGTCCCCCCACCGTCTTTTTTTGAAAGTGTGACTGAAATGAGAGGAAACTGTGAGCACTAAGAAGTGTCAGACATTTACAGAAGACATGTAAGTGTCAGGGGGTATAAGATAGTCAGATAGTCCTTTTCCCGGATGTTTGTGACCTGTGTGTACGTGTGTGTGCGTGTGTGTGTTTGTACGTGTGTTTGTGCGTGTGTGCGTGTGTGTGTGTGTTTGTGCGTGTGTGCGTATGTGTGTGTGTATTCTGTACATACAGTGTGTATGTGTGTGTGTGTGTGTTACCTGGCCTGTGCGAGGCGGTAGGCCTCCTCGTTCTGTCTAGCTCTGATCTCCTGGTGCAGGGCCTCCTCCAGGCGGAGCTGCGTCTCCTCCAGCTCCCTGATCCTCTTCCGCTGGCGGTCTGTCTCCGCCTCCTTCAGGGCCATCTCCGCCTGCATGTTGTATCGCACCTGGCCCACGACAAACACACACTTAAACCAGGACAAAGCCACAGTTAAACCCTTAAATATCTTTAGAGTTAGACATGTATGTTGGGTCCTTCTTCTCATTGTCTCACACCTTCCTTCTCCTCTACTAATCCTTTTCACCTTCTCTTCCTCTTCTCCTCTCTCCTCTTCTCCTTCCTCCTCTTTACCTCTACCTCCTTTCCTTACCCGGCTCATCTCCTCCTCCTCACACCTCCTCATCTCCTTAGCCTCTCACCTCCTCAGCCTGCTGTAGCTGCTCCTGCAGGGTTCTCTGCAGCTCCTCATGTTTCTGTCTCCTCTTCTGCTCCTCCTGCAGCAGAGCTGCCTGGGAGTGCCTCTGCGCCTCCTGCACACCGATTATACCAACAAAAATAACAGCAGTTATTGTGATGCTTTTATCACATGGCTATCCAAAGTTCAGTTTTCTTCATAATGATCTCTCACTCCTACTCTCACTGTAACTCACTGTAACTCTCACTGTCTCTGTCTCTGTCTCTCACTCTCTCACAACGCACACACACACACACACACACACACACACACACACACACACACACACACACACACACACACACACACACACACACACACACACACACACACACACACACACACACACACACACACACACACACACACACACACACACACACACACACACACACACACACACACACACACACACACACACACACACACACACACACACACACACACACACACACACACACACACACACACACCTGTAGGAGCTCCAGCTCAGCCAGCTTGCTCTCCCTCTCCCCCTGGAGGAGGCACAGACGTTGTAGCTCCTCCTCCTTGGCGGTGCGCCTCCTCTCCTTCTCCTCCCTGTGCTCTCTGCGTCGCAGCTTCAGGTCCTTATGCAGGGAGTTCTTCCCCTCTACACACAGACGGATCGCTGTCTGGATCGCTGCAGGAACAACATATTGCTTAGGCAAAATGAAGCTTAGGCCCGAGGCTAGTACTTTTTAGACTGGGCTAGTAGAATTCGTGATTTATGTCTGTAAATGCTCTACAAATGTAATTTATTATTATTATTATTAATAAAATATCGCATGGCACAGATTCTACAACCGTTGGCCAATAGAATATCACCCCCACACCTAGAAATTGCCCAAAATCCATTCCTAAATGTTCTCGTGGCTTTAAAAACACAGTGTGTGTGCAGTGTACAGAAGAGAGTATGATCTCTGACCTGTGGTCCACTCCTGTCTCTGCTTGGTGTCGGAGGCGCTCATCTCGTAGGTCTTAGTGAGCGTCTTCACACAGAACATACACCTCTTTCCCTCCTTCTCTGGTAGCACCTGTCAGTGCAAACACAACACAGTGGTGAGAAAATAACTACCATAACAACAACAACTTGCATACTCCAACGTTCTTATTGTTATAAAGAATGGGGTGCTTCATATTCATTATATGTATGTTACCCTGAAGCATTCCTGTCTGAACAAATCCCTCAGCCCAGCTGTGCCTTCTATTCTACATAACCCAGCATTGTGTACCTCCACAAAGCAGTTGTGGTCCAGCTCGATACAGCCTTTACACTCCTTGTGGTCTTCACTGACGTAGTAATGCAGAGTACTGGGCCGGAGAGAGAACCAGCGCTCGTTCCAGTTCCTACGCAAGTGGCCCTTCTTCCACAGATACCCCTGAGGACAGTTACATACACCAACACAAAGGTACACATGCCTAGTTATATAAATACTGTATTATATGTTTATTACATGCATATTACATGCATATTACATGCACACCAACACAAACATTTCTAATTATCTTTATGTTTAAAAGCACCTCTTTTATGATATTGCCCACTATCTCCTGGTAGACCTTGTCTATCGCCATGGTGACAGAGTCCTTCTCCACACCTCTGGTCAGCCTCCCGGTGTTGACAAAGTCCAGGAAGGCCCACACTGTGATGCCGCTCTGCTGCACAGCCTCCTGGGATATGAAATCCTCAATGTCCACACAGCTAAGCTCCACACTCATGGCTAAGCAGATCTTCTTCAGGAGGTATTCCACCTGATAGGGGCCATAGGGAATGAACGGGACACATAATGGGACAAATCTTAACTTGAGACAGAATTTTCGCCCAAATCTCCCATTGACATTATTGCAAGATTTGCATGAAAGGTTGATGAATGGAAGAAAGAAAATAGGGAAATGATTTTGGATTATATGTCCAGGGCTAAGAACTCACCTCCTCAGGGGCCAGGATCAGTGGATACTTGTCTTCAGACAAGAAGTTGAAGAGGCACCAGAGATGGAAAGCGTCTTTATCAGGCAGAACACTCACGCCATTTTTAGGCTGGTAGTTCTTTTTGGCACAGAGAGTCCAGCAGAACTCATCTACATTCTCCTTATCAAACGTGCCCTCAACCACCTGGGGTCAGAAAAAGAGGATGTCAAGTGTATGTGTGTGTGTGTGCGTGCGTGCGTGCGTGTGTGTGTGTGCGTGCCTGTGTGTGTGTCTGTACAGTACCTTGTCCAGTATAAATTTGTTGAGGTAGGGCATGTACCCCTGGTTGGACACCGGCCCATCATCATCATCTCTGAAGTGGTCCTCTAGAGCCACAGGGTTGTGGGGGATGTTCAGCGCAGTGTACAGGTTATGAGACAAAACCTACAAGACCGGGAGAGACAGACATACAGACAGACAGACGGAAAGAGATTTATTTCTTCATAAAATCTCAAACATTCTATGCCAGCAAAAATGTCAATTACAACTTCTAGAATTCCAGTTTTGGAGCATGTAGTCTTAGAGCAAGGAGATGGAGGGGGTGAGACAGGGACTCTTTGACGATGTCAAAATAGCGACGGCTGGGACTCAGAGCCCAATCCCCTCAGTGTGACTGGGATTAGAAACGTCACAATGCATGATCCCACACACAACGCAACACAACACAACACAGCATCACTGACCCATAGCACACGACAATCCAGCACACACGTATTCACCCAAACACCAGTGCAATAACACACCACCAGCCACTCAGATGCGTTAGGGGGCTCAGAGAGGGTCTGCCTCTGAACATAGAGATAGGCCTATCACCATAGCAGATTACTGATGACTGCTTCTCCATAGTCTGGCCCATACATAATCCCAGCAATTAGCCCAGTTACAGTCATGTGTTTGTTAATCTAGACTTGAGGAGGGGGGCCAAACGTCAAAACTAGGGCTGTGCAATAATGAAGTTCATTATGAATGTGATCAAATGCCAATAGAAGGGGTTTGATCAAGACAATAACATGATCTAAGACACAAATCAGTATACAGTGCTGTGTGGCTCACGCTAGAGGAAAGATCACACCCACGCATTGAGCTAACAGGAAAGAGATCAGATCTTGAAAATAAAGTGTCTCATCTAATGGGGTTGACCTGACTAGATCAATAAATAAACAAATAAAACAAGTTCTGATGCCAATGATATAAAAATATAATTTTCCTCAAACAATAAAAATATGCTGAAAAGATTAACAAAAACAATTAAGTGTAAAAACGTCAATAACACACAAACCAACACATTGGAAGGACAGAGAGACATACTGAAGAACATCACTCCTGTCCTCCCTGCTCTTTGACCTCTATACTGCCCCCCAACTTGACCCCTGACCTCTCACCTTTAGCTGGGACTTGGACACCTTCCCACTCTTCTCCACGTCCAGAGAGGTGAAGGCATACCAGATGGACTTCAGCAGTTCAGCTCTCAACTCCATGACTGCTTCTGCTCAGCTCTGCTTATTTTACTGCATTGCTGTGTGTGTGTATGTATGTGTACGACACACAGACCTGTGTGTGTCTCAGTAAACCCCCACATCCTGCTCTTTGATAAATGGGTGCCCTGAAGCTCACTGGCGCAACCTATCTGTAGAAAACAGGACAACTGTAAAGGGTCACCAAGGGCAACAGTGTGGGTTATATTTGGAATTGGCCACCAGAGGACAGCATCTGACTGTACTCCACACTGAGGAACTCAACTGCAGTGAGTGTGCGTTATTGTCCATTACACTACTCTCACCAGCTAAGCATGCAACTGTGCCAATACAATTAATTCTGGTTCGGGTTCGAGTTACAGTTACAGTTCACAACAGTTTGCATATCTACCGCTCCTGGATGCATATAATCAGATCTTCTGCCTGTTCGAACCTGACCACCATCAATCATCCAACCTGATTTTGAATCAACTCCAGCAAGCAGAATACCACAATGCAGTGAGACAACCATCTCCTTAATTGTTTTTGTTTATGTCAACAGTTGGCTTGATTATCTCAAGTTGTTACTGCAGGGGTTTCCTGCTGTTATAATTGTTCCCTTGATGTTGGAAAACCACAACAGTGTCTGATTTTTGGTTGTCGCAGATGCAACTCCCCGACTTCACTCACCGACTTTCGTCTACAGCCGGCTTCGTTAGGCTTACCGCTCAAACACACCCACTGCAATACCACAGGATAATTGGCGCTCCCAAACGCAGGTGTGATTGACAAGCCTGAGCATGGCAAAAGGACCAAACAATTCACTTCTTCAATTACGAGCAATTACTCATATAATACATCATAACCACATAAAAATACAATTATTAAATGTGCTTCTCATAATCAATAACAGTTTCCTGGTTATTTAATAAGGCAGGTCAGAATATGTCATGATGGAGACCAGGCAGTGAATTATCCGGTTTAGTGATGTTTAATAACTCTTAAATCAGACAATTAACATGCAGTCCACCGAGCTACTATCTGCTGCTCCTCATTAATAGGTTAGCCATATCCGGTTATGACGATGACGCACATAACCAATCAAGTAATGTATATAGTATGTATAAGCTGGAAGTAGAGGCCTAAGCGTTGTTGTTAACTAGTTTACTCCAATTAGGGAAGGGGTGGTGGGGTTGGAAAGTAATAAAGGGAAATATATTTTTTTAAAGGATATGTATACAGTGGGGAAAAAAAGTATTTAGTCAGCCACCAATTGTGCAAGTTCTCCCACTTAAAAAGATGAGAGAGGCCTGTAATATTCATCATAGGTACACGTCAACTATGACAGACTAATTGAGAATGTTTTTCCAGAAAATCACATTGTAGGATTTTTAATGAATTTATTTGCAAATTATGGTGGAAAATAAGTATTTGGTCACCTACTAACAAGCAAGATTTCTGGCTCTCACAGACCTGTAACTTCTTCTTTAAGAGGCTCCTCTGTCCTCCACTCGTTACCTGTATTAATGGCACCTGTTTGAACTTGTTATCAGTATAAAAGACACCTGTCCATAACCTCAAACAGTCACACTCCAAACTCCACTATGGCCAAGACCAAAGAGCTGTCAAAGGACACCAGAAACAAAATTGTAGACCTGCACCAGGCTGGGAAGACTGAATCTGCAATAGGTAAGCAGCTTGGTTTGAAGAAATCAACTGTGGGAGCAATTATTAGGAAATGGAAGACATACAAGACCACTGATAATCTCCCCTCGATCTGGGGCTCCACGCAAGATCTCACCCCATGGGGTCAAAATGATCACAAGAACGGTGAGCAAAAATCCCAGAACCACACGGGGGGACCTAGTGAATGACCTGCAGAGAGCTGGGACCAAAGTAACAAAGCCTACCATCAATAACACACTACGCCGCCAGGGATTCAAATCCTGCAGTGCCAGACGTGTCCCCCTAGTTAAGCCAGTGCATGTCCAGGCCCGTCTGAAGTTTGCTAGAGTGCATTTAGATGATCCAGAAGAGGATTTGGAGAATGTCATATGGTCAGATGAAACCAAAATATAACTTTTTGGTAAAAGCTCAACTCGTCGTGTTTGGAGGACAAAGAATGCTGAGTTGCATCCAAAGAACACCATACCTACTGTGAAGCATGGGGGTGGAAACATCATGCTTTGGGGCTGTTTTTCTGCAAAGGGACCAGGACGACTGCTCCGTGTAAAGGAAAGAATGAATGGGGCCATGTATCGTGAGATTTTGAGTGAAAACCTCCTTCCATCAGCAAGGGCATTGAAGATGAAACGTGGCTGGGTCTTTCAGCATGACAATGATCCCAAACACACCGCCCGGGCAACGAAGGAGTGGCTTCGTAAGAAGCATTTCAAGGTCCTGGAGTGGCCTAGCCAGTCTCCAGATCTCAACCCCATAGAAAATCTTTGAAAGGAGTTGAAAGTCCGTGTTGCCCAGCGACAGCCCCAAAACATCACTGCTCTAGAGGAGATCTGCATGGAGGAATGGGCCAAAATAGCAGCAACAGTGTGTGAAAACCTTGTGAAGACTTACAGAAAACGTTTGACCTGTGTCATTGCCAACAAAGGGTATATAACAAAGTATTGAGAAACTTTTGTTATTGACCAAATACTTATTTTCCACCATAATTTGCAAATAAATTCATAAAAAATCCTACAATGTGATTTTCTGGATTTTTTTCCCTCATTTTGTCTGTCATAGTTGACGTGTACCTATGATGAAAATTACAGGCCTCTCTCATCTTTTTAAGTGGGAGAACTTGCACAATTGGTGGCTGACTAAATACTTTTTTCCCCCACTGTATATATGTATGTACACTACCATGTCCTTGTTTTCGAAAGAAAATGAATGTTTTTGTCCATTAAAATAACATCAAATTGATCAGAAATACAGTGTAGACATTGTCAATGTTGTAAATGGCTATTGTAGCTGGAAACGGCAGATTTTTTATGGAATATCTACATAGGCGTACAGAGGCCCATTATCAGCAACCATCAGTCCTGTGTTCCAATGGCATGTTGTGTTTGTTAATCCAAGTTTATCATTTTAAAAGGCTAATTGATAATTAGAAAACACTTTTGCAATTATGTTAGCACAGCTGAAAACTGTTGTGCTGATTAAAGAAGCAATAAAACTGGCCTTCTTGAGACTAGTTGAGTATCTGGAGCATCAGCAATTGTGGGTTCGATTACAGGCTTTCTTCTGAAACTCGTCAGTCTATTCTTGTTCTGAGAAATGAAGGCTATTCCATGCGAGAAATTGCCAAGAAACGGAAGATCTCGTACAACGCTGTGTACTACTCCCTTCACAGAACAGCGCAAACTGACTCTAACCAGAATAGAAAGAGGAGTGGGAGGCCCCGGTGCACAACTGAGCAAGAGGACAAATACATTAGAGTGTCTAGTTTGAGAAACAGACACCTCACAGGTCCTCAACTAGCAGCTTCATTATATAGTACCCCCAAAACACCAGTCTCAACGTCAACAGTGAAGAGGTGACTCCGGGATGCTGACCTTCTAGGCAGAGTTGCAAAGAAAAAGCCATATCTCAGACTGGCCCCAAAAAATGTTATATTAAGATGGGCAGTCTGAGATGTGGCTTTTTCTTTGCAACTCTGCCTAGAAGGTCAGCATCCCGGAGTTGCCTCTTCACTGTTGACGTTGAGACTGGTGTTTTGCGGGTACTATTTAATGAAGCTGCCAGTTGAGGACCTGTGAGGCGCCTGTTTCTCAAACTAGACACTCTAATGTATTTGTCCTCTATATATATAGTTGCGAGAGAAAAAAAACATATGGGGGATGATAAGTGATGCAGACAATTACATTAATTGAAGTTACAATCTATCTGCAAAATTAAAGCTGATCTACAGCTAAAAATAAAAGAACAAAAAACATATATAAATACGAAAAATATACAAAAAAAGAATACAAAAAATTACGGCGAGATCTATCAGAGATAGCTGTCCCCTTTTCTGAGAGAAATCAAAACAATAACATCCTCTCTACCTAACACAAATATTCACCCTGTGGACTGTTTCAAAACAAACTATTTGTATTTCAATAACATGTTTTTTTAGTAACATAAGTTTTGTTTTTCTTTAACATCGACAATACACATAACTGTGTCAACTAGGACATTGGGGTAGACAGCCCTACAGTGGCTTGCGAATGTATTCACCCCCCTTGGCATTTTTCCTATTTTGTTGCCTTACAACCTGGAATTAAAATGCATTTTTGGGGGGTTTGTATCATTTGATTTACACAGCATGCCTACCACTTTGAAGATGCAAAATATATTTTATTGTGAAACCAACAAGAAATAAGACAAAAAAAAGAAAACTTGAGCGTGCATAACTATTCACCCCCTCCAAAGTCAATACTTTGTAGAGCCACCTTTTGCAGTAATTACAGCTGCAAGTCTCTTGGGGTAGGTCTCTATAAGCTTGGCACATCTAGCCACTGGGATTTTTGCCCATTCTTCAAGGCAAAACTGCTCCAGCTCCTTCAAGTTGGATGGGTTCCGCTGGTGGACAGCAATCTTTAAGTCATACCACAGATTCTCAATTGGATTGAGGTCTTGGCTTTGACTAGGCCATTCCAAGACATTTAAATGTTTCCCCTTAAACCACTCGAGTGTTGCTTTAGCAGTATGCTTAGGGTCATTGTCCTGCTGGAAGGTGAATCTCCGTCCCTGTCTCAAATCTCTGGAAGACTGAAACAGGTTTCCCTCAAGAATTTCCCTTTATTTAGCGCCATCCATCATTCCTTCAATTCTGACCAGTTTCCCAGTCCCTGCCAATGAAAAACATCCCCACAGCATGATGCTGCCACCACCATGCTTCACTGGATAGTGTTCTCGGGGTGATGAGAGTTGTCGGGTTTGCACCAGACATAGCGTTTTCCTTGATGGCCAAAAAACTCAATTTTAGTCTCATCTGACCAGAGTATCTTCTTCCATATGTTTGGGGAGCCTCCCACAAGCCTTTTGGCGAACACCAAACGTGTTTGCTTATTTTTTTCTTTAAGCAATGGCTTTTTTCTGGCCACTCTTCCGTAAAGCCCAGCTCTGTGGAGTGTACGGCTTAATGTGGTCCTATGGACAGATACTCCAATCTCCGCTGTGGATCTTTGCAGCTCCTTCAGGGTTATCTTTGGTGTCTTTGTTGCCTCTCTGATTAATGCCCTCCTTGCCTGGTCTGTGAGTTTTGGTGGGCGGCCCTCTCTTGGCAGGTTTGTTGTGGTGCCATATTCGTTCAATTTTTTAATAATGGATTTAATGGTGCTCCGTGGGATGTTCAAAGTTTTTTAACCCAACCCTGATCTGTACTTCTCCACAACTTTGTCCCTGACCTGTTTGGAGAGCTCCTTGGTCTTCATGGTGCCGATTGCTTGGTGGTGCCCCTTGCTTAGTGGTGTTGCAGACTCTGGGGCCTTTCAGAACAGGTGTATATATACTGAGATCATGTGACAGATCATGTGACACTTAGATTGTACACAAGTGGACTTTATTTAATTATTATGTGACCCCTGAAGGTAATTGGTTGCACCAGATCTTATTTAGGGGCTTCATAACAAATGAGGGTGAATACATATGCACGCACCATTTTTCCGTTTTTTTTTTTTTGAATTTTCTGAATCTATTTATATTTTTCATTTCACTTCACCAATTTGGACTATTGTGTGTATGTCCATTACATGAAATCCAAATAAAAATCAATTTAAATTACAGGTTGTAATGCAACAAAATAGGAAAAACACCAAGGGGGATGAAAACTTTTGCAAAGCACTGTATGTCCACAGCAACATAAGGATTATTCTGCCTCTAAATATTTGCTGTTCCTGTACCTCTCTTTCTTTCTTTTTTTTCTCAAGTATCTCTGAACCTCAGTGGTAGTTTTATCTCTCGACCTCTGGGGGTCATTCTCACCAGTTGTGGTGAGGCTGGCTGAACTGGTGGACTGAATGAGGGGATGGGAGTTGGCTGGCTCACAGCTGGGGCCTGTGTGCTGTCCTCACTGGTAGACTGGGTGACTCCTTCGTTGTTCTGCTGCTGTCTCTCTGGAGTAGATGAAAAGCCTGAAGGTGTTGCCTGTTTCTCCGAGCGATGGTGCCGTGTTCAGTTTCCACAACGTAGGATCTCGGCTCTGGAGATTTGCTGATGACAACTGCTGGTGTTTTCCAATCCTTTCTCTCCGTCCAGCTTGACTCTTACACTCTGTCCAGGGTATAATTCCAGTAGGGGGCGCACTGAATGCCTCCTGTTATAGAATAACTAGTAAGCTTGTTTGGCTTTCTGGTCCTTTTGTTTAACACTGTTGTGGCTGATGTGTTTTGGTTGGAGTTTCCCATCCAGCACGGGGACCGTCGTCCGGATCTGACGTCCTGTCACATCTGCTCCTGCAACGCCCTCTACTGCTCATCCTGTGTCTCCTTGACCAGCCGCCACTCCCCCAGTACTCTCTCCCTCTCCCTCTCTCTCTGTGTGTGTGTGTGATTGTGTGGGTGGGGACAGGTGTGCTGGAGTCAGAGCAGATCCCCACCAGCTGCAACCTGTTCCATAATCAAGACCTCTACAAATACTCAGTCATGCCACTTCCACACTGACAGATCGTAATCTGCTCAGTCAGTCTACGGTTCTAGCCACTTGTAACTACTCAGATCCTGTTATCCTGTTGTGCCTGTTTTTGTTGCCTGACGCTGTTTTCCTCTCCGCGACAGTTCTGCCCGCTCCGACTCTGGTCCCTGTCTCCAGTCACACGTCTCATCATCCTGCTACTCCCTTGGATTCCCCTCCGGACCTGCTCACCCTTTCTCAACCCCCCTCGCTCCAGCCTCAGCTTCCGCACCTGGGTTCCAGCAGTTTTCCCTGGCCTGCTCTCCATCTTCCCCCTGTGTTCAATAAATACCTTGGTCACTTTATCCCAGTCTCCTCGTCTGAGTCTGCTCTTGGGTCCCCCTGTTCCACTCCGCGTAACAGTACAATCTGGCCCAAGAGATGAACCCAGCAGACTCTGCTACTCTCCACCAAACCCTCGTCGGCCAAGGTGCCCTGCTCGAGCAACATGACCAAGCCCTGTCTGACCTACAGGGCTGACCCTTCGCCCAGAGCTCACAACCAGTTCCAAGTCCTTCTTCCCCACTCCGGGAGCTGTTTGTTCCGACTCCCGAGGGTTCCGATGGCAACCTTGGAGCTTGCAGAGCATTTTTGGTACAACGTTCACTAGTATTTGAGCAACAGCCCTACTCTTATGCTAACAAACGGGCAAAGATTTCCTTTCTGATTGGCTGCCTCCGTGGTGCAGCGCTTTCCTGGGCCACGGCGGTGCGGATAGAGACAGTCCCCCATCTGCTTCTCCTACTCCAGATTCACGGAGGAGATGAAGAAAGTCTTTGACCACCCTGTCTGCGGTAAGGATGCTGCTAAACGACTCCTGTCCCTCCGTCAAGGCCCCCATAGTGTTGCTGAGATGGCATGTGAGTTCTGCACCCTCACCACTGAGAGCGGCTGGAATGAGGAGGCCCTTCAGGGAGCATTCCGGAACACGCTCACTGAGACCCTCAAGGACGAGTTGGTGTCCAGGGATGAGCCTGTTGGACTTGATGAACTCACTCTCTCGCTATCCGCATCGACAACCGTCTCCATGAGCGTTGGATGGAGAGGGTAGGTAGGGTTGCATGTCCCATAACAACTGCTTCAGTGCCTTGTCCTCCTTCTCCGACTGCATCCCATCCCCAGGCTCGTCCAGATCCTGAACCGATGCAGCTCGGCCGTGCCCGTCTCTCTCCAGAGGAGAGGCAACGACGAATCGGTGCTAGGAGCTGCCTGTACTGTGGCCAGGTTGGTCACTTTGTCTCCACTTGTTCCCTGCGTCCAGCAAAAGAGGGGGCTCGCCAGTAGTGGGGGATATATTGTTGAGCCAAATCGCCTGTCCATCTTCCCCCAGACCCCTGCTTGAAGGCAACCTTGTGTGGCAGAGCCAGGCTTTTCCTCCGTCTGCTCTCATCGATTCGGGCGCCGACGAGAGCTTCCTGGACTGAGGTGTCGTTATCCAGTTGGGCCTGGACACTGTCCCACTCAATTCACCCCTCGATGCCAACGCTCTCAATGGACAGCTTCTCACCCGTGTCTGTGAGAGAACCGTTCCAGTCATCCTGCGTCTCTCTGGAAATCACCAGGAAAAGATCCGTTTCCACATTATCGACTGTCCTTACTCTCCCCTGGTTGTTGGCCATCCATGGTTAAAGCTACACAACCCACAGATAGACTGGACCGCCGGAAAGGTAACCACTTGGAGTTCATTTTGTCACTCTAATTGTTTACATTCTGCCCTTCCCCCTGCCTTTTCTGTGTCCCAGTTAATTCCAGAACCTCCGGACCTGTCATCAGCTCCTCCCGAGTATCACGATCTAGCTCCTGTGTTCAGCAAGCACCGCGCCCTGTCGCTGCCGCCTCATCGGTCGTACGACTGCGCCATTGACCTCCAGCCTGGAGCTCCTCTCCCCAGTAGCCGGTTGTTTAACCTCTCTCGTCCCGAGCAAGAGGCTATGGAGAGGTACATCCAGGATTCTCTGGCTGCAGGACTTATCAAACCATCTTCCTCCCCGGTGGGTGCTGGGTTTGTCTTTGTGAAAAAGAAGGATGGGTCACTGAGGCCATGCATAGACTTCCGTGGTCTGAATAATATCACTGTTAAGAACAAGTACACCTTGCCACTCATCAGCTCTGCTTTTGTCCCCCTCCATGGTGCGACGGTGTTTACCAAACTCAACCTCCGGAATGCCTACCACCTTGTCCGCATAAGAGAGGGGGACGAGTGGAAGACTGTGTTCAACACACCACTTGGTCACTTTGAGTATTTGGTCATGCCTTTTGGTCTTACTAACGCCCCTGCTGTTTTCCAGAACCTAGTCAATGACGTGCTGAGGGATGTGATTGGACGCTTCGTTTTTGTCTATTTAGATGACATCCTGATTTTTTCCAAGGACCCTGAGGCTCACCAGCAACACGTTCGCCAAGTTGTTCAACGGCTGTTGTAGAATAAGCTTTTTGTTAAAGCTGAAAAATGTGAGTTCCATGCTGCCCCAGTGTCTTTCCTGGGTTGTATTATTGCACAGGGACAGTTACGTATGGACCCTGCTAAGGTCATGGCAGTCGCAGAGTGGCCTGCGGCCTCCAACCTGAAGCAGCTACAGCGTTTCCTGGGGTTTGCACGTTTTTACAGACGTTTCATCCGCTACTACAGCCATCTGGCAGCACCTCTCACCACTCTCACCTCCACCTCCACTCCGTTCCACTGGACTCCTGAGGCAGAGGCAGCATTCCTGGAACTCAAGCGTCGCTTCACCTCCGTTCCGGTCCTTACTCAGCCCGACCCAGAACTCCAGTTCATCGTGGAGGTGGACGCCTCTGACACCGGGTTAGGTGCTGTTCTGTCTCAATGTTCCCCCTCTGATCAGAAGGTCCACCCATGTGCATTCTTTTCCCGTAAGCTCTCACCTGCAGAGAGGAATTTTGACACCGGAAACCGGGAACTCCTGGCAGTTAAGCTAGCTCTGGAGGAATGGCGTCACTGACTGGAGGGCTCTGTAACCCCCTTCATCATGTGGACTGACCATAAAAACCTGTCCTACATCCAGACTGCCAAACGTCTGAACTTCCGGCAAGCCAGGTGGGCCTTGTTCTTTGGTAGATTCAATTTCACACTCACTTATCGCCCCGGTTCGAAGAATACCAAGTGATGCCCTCTCTCGCCAGTTCACCACTGACAACACGGGTACCGAGCCAGAAGCCATTGTGCCATCCACCTGCATCGTTGCTTCCGTCACCTGGGAGATCAAGTCCCGTATCCGCCAGGCTCAGCAGAACCAGCCTGATCCGGGTAATGGTCCTAGTAATGCTCTGTTTGTCCCAGATTGTGTTCGCTCTGATGTTCTTCAGTGGGGCCATTCTACCCACCTCACCTGTCATCCTGGTATGAACCGGACCCTCGCCTTCCTGCGTCAGTGCTTTTGGTGGCCCACCATGTAGAGAGATGTCCGGGAGTTTGTCTCAGCCTGTTCGGTTTGTGCCCGGAACAAAACCTCCACTAAACCCCTTCCGGTCTGCTCCACCCTCTTCCCATACCTAGTCGCCCCTGGTCACACATAGCTTTGGACTTTGTCACTGGCCTTCCCCCTTCTAACGGTAACTACGTTATCCTCACCATTATTGACAGGTTTTCCAAAATGTCTCACTTCATTCCCCTCTCCAAGATCCCGTCCTCCAGGGAGACTGCGGACCTGTTAGTATCCCATGTGTTTCGTCTGCATGGCATGCAAGCTTTTACAATATTCAATGATTACATTTATCCAAAACAGGCTATAGGCTACATGTGCACCACCAAGTCAGAACAGTAGGCGAAATTAGGAGGGGAAAAGGGACAAAATTATTAGGGTGAGGCGCATAGGCTACTAACAGCTTACTACACAACATACACTTAGTATTACTTTCTTAACTACAGTAAACATATCTCCCTGGCATATTACGTCATTTATGCAGCAGCATACAATACATTTTTGGTGCTTTCAAGAGAACTGGGAACTCGGAAAAAACAAGGTCGAATCAGGATGACGTCAGTGATCTTCAGGTCAGAGCTCTAGAAAGAGGCCCGAGTTCCCGACTTGCAATTCCGAGTTGGATGACGTTCAAAACGTATTTTCCCAGTCAGAGCTCGTTTTTTTCAGAGTTCCCAGTTGTCTTGAACTTCCTGAAGTCATATTTCCCAGTTCTGAGTTTCCAGTTGTGTGACGAGGTGTGAATGAAGGAGTCAGGCGCAGGAGGTAAAATACCGAAGTCCAGAGTTTATTCCGTTTACACAAATCAAAGCCCAAAGCGTAAAACGAAACTATTACAAGGGAAAACATCCACCTTGGAATAAACACAGTGAACAGTAGCTCAATCGAGCTACACGCTCTCACAACAAACAATCACTCACAAAGACAAGGGGAACAGAGGGAACACTTATACACATACTAATTAGGGGATCAGCACCAGTTGTGTGTGATTGACAAGACATGACAAGTGGAGTGATGAGAATGGGATCAGCAGTAGCTAGTACTCCGGTGACGACGAACGCCGAAGCCTGCCCGAACCAGGAGTGGGGGCAGCCTCGGCGGAAGTCGTGACAAGTTGTTTTGAGCGCGGCAGCATGGTTTTGGATTAACAGCATGGCCAATGTTGAATGTTTATCCTTTTAAGCTTGGAAAAGAGACCCTTAAACCCAGACTTGGGACCACACACCCACCCCACTGAAATAGCAGGCTAGTGATTGCTTTGCAATGCTTGCAGTTAGCTACTGATTCCTTCCAAACCACTCATTGTTGAATTTGCGATTTCCAACTTGTTGTGTAATGTTAATGTCCAATGGCCGATGAGCACTGATACGTTTTATCTATAATTTCTCTTCATTATTTATCTTCATATGACAAGGATTAAAAAGGATTTGCCAATAGATTGTCGACTTGATTCATGATGATGACTGCTAGCTTGCTAGCTAAGATTTTGAAAGTATGATGTTCACATGATCAGTCCAATGAAAGCTACTGTAGCTATAATATGATTTGACGTCATTTTATCTGTGGCCAATGACCTTGAGCCTTCTTGGATGGGCACTTCTAATGTAACTCTATGGCAGCACCCAAGGGGCTTGAATTTTTTAGCTCTACCCTTAGATTTGGCGGTGACGTAGTGTCCCCATGAGTGACAGAACACAGAGCCAATCACGGCGCAACTAGAGAATATTACCAACCCCTACGCTCTGTATTTTCCGCTGGCTGCCCCACATTGTTTTTACATTGTTTGCAAACTAATATGTTACACGTATTAACGCCAAAATAACATGCAAAACCGCCCCCTTTTTGCCCTGAATGACCTGCCCTGATTGACGGGTCGCCACTGCAGATTCCGCACAAAAGATTCTATTGTCTCTCCCCCTTTTTGAATCCGTTTATGGAAACATCCTCGTTCGTAAATCACGTTGCGCGTGGCACAAAATGTTTGTTCAGTTTTTCGATCACCACATCATAGTCGAACTCATCATTAAAGTCATCAAATGATTATGCATTGTAGACAATCTCTGCATCTTTCCCTGTTGCATAAAGTAGAGAATTCACCACCACACTGATCTCCTTATCCAGTTTCGGTGCCACTCGAAAATGGGAAAAACGTTGTCTCCAGATCGGCCATGCCGACGGCTGCGAGAACTCGAACGGCTCTGATGGGTTGAATTTTTCCTCACTAATCTTTGGCATGTGAGTTCTTTAGTTCTGACACCATGTCATGATGGAGACCTGGGGCCTGTTGCACAAAAGTAGAATTAAGACATCCGGGATAAATGACTCAGCTGAGCTCAATGAAGCCAAAACATGTGCGTCCAGGCTTAATTGGCTGCACAAAGACCAAGCCAGGATGAGCAGACACGGATTCATTAAACCAGGTGAAACCAATCCTGGATAGGTGCGCGCTCACGGCTCACTCAAATAGACCCCGCCACAGATCACAGATTAACTGATTTACCATGGCAACTAGAGCCGCGTACTTTTCCCCGTCGGAAGCACAAATCCTCATGGAGGCATACGAGGAGGTAAAAGATATAATTAAGAAGAAAGGCAACACCGCCACAGTGATAAAGCAAAGAGAAAAAGCGTGGCAAAGTATTGCAGACCGCCTGAATGCGTAAGTAGTGCACAATTACACACTCACCGCTCCGCTGAAACATCACAATTACAATTCAAATATTTAATTCACATCTCCAAAAATGCAGTTGTACTGTAATTATGAAACGGTTAAATTTTTAATTGAAATGCACTGCAGATATGAGTGAAATTGTGTAAAGTAACTCCATCACACTGTATAAAGCTATGATAAATTTTTTGATATTTTTACTGAAAACAAGACAAAAATACCAAGTAATTTTTTGCAGTGTGACTCCATTAAATGTGTGTGTGTGTGTGTGTGTGTAGATTAAACATGAACGGGCCAAAACGGACATGGCAGCAGGTCAAAATCAAATACAAGAACATTCTGCAGAATGGTATGGTCCCTGACTAATATTTAACAAAGCACAAGCATATATTGTACCCAGAAGGTGCCTGCTCACACATTGTCTGTACTGTTTTAGCAGTGAAAAAGAATACCCACAGACAAGGCACGGGTGGTGGGTCACCAAAGGCTGACCTTACCCCAGCAGAGGACATGGCCTTGGAGCTAAATAAAGGCAGGCCCGTCTTAGAGGGGATCCCTGGGGGAAAGAGACGAGCATAGGTTCCTCCCAAGATGCCACCCGCTTCATTCAAGGTATGTCCTTCCATCTCTACATGGGATACAACCACATTCATATTGAATCAATTTGGACTGTCTGACTTTGGTTTACCTATTGCCTTGCAGTGTCTGGCAGCACTGTGTTCCTGTTAGAGCCACCAGCACAAGCACCAGACGATGCTGATCCAGTGAGTACTCCATCAAAGGCATACTGTAGGCCTGGCATGTCTTGTCTACTAGCTTCAATATGAATCCGATTAAATGTGATAGGGTGAAGGCCCCAGTGCAGCAGCAACAGCACATGATGGAGACGATGATGAGGAGGAGACCATCTCTCTGGATTCCAGAAGGCATGAGGTATCATGTTAAGACTGTGAAAGTACTATTTACTCTACAATGGTGAGGAGTCCTCATCAAAATCAAAAAATCTAATTTCTTTTACAGGACCCAGATGCTATACAGTGGGAAAACCAGCCTGGCAACATAGTGCGTATTAATAAAAGGACACCACATCCTGCCAAATTCCAGCTGCGCTAATTGTATTGTGTTCACAGAGCTCACAAGCTATCAGAAAGTTGTATGGCAACCACCTCCGGCGCCAAATAGAACTGGCAGACATAGACATTCAGTACAAGAAGAAAAAGATGGAAAATCTTGCACTGGAGTCCGAAATAAAAAAGAGGACAATTAGGAAACTGGACCTTGAAATAAAAAAACTTGAGAGGGAGGTGAGATATGCCTTCAATGTACACTGTATGCTAACTGTAACACAAATGTATTAATCATTATTTTTCTTTCCTCCCCCAGCTCCAAGAAGATGACACAGCTCAAAATAAAAATTAGGTATATTCTCGTAAAGTCAAGTGAGCCATGACATATGAGCTCTTATTGTGAGCACACAGGACGGTGGCATCTTTCTAAGGTTTTTTTATTTTCCCAGCAATCAGTACAACCAAGTCATCGTTATAAGGCATCGCCCTCTTTTGCCCACCCCCCAGCACCAGGTGTGGCCACTAGCCTATATGAAGGCCCAAAATTGTGTGTTCCTTTCTGCTCTGACAATGGCATGCCCATTCGTGCGAGATGTGGTGGATGAAGAAGCACTTGTGCTGAGGAGAGCCTTCAGGCGAGAAAGGGTCTTCAGGGACCGGTTGGACCCACTGGCCTTCCCTGATGACCATCTATATGAAAGATACAGGTTTTCTGCAGATGGCATCAGGTATCTATGCAGACTACTGGGTCCCAGGATTAAGCACCGCACTGCACGGAGCCATGCACTGAGTGTGGAGCAAATGGTTTGTGTGGCCTTGCGCTTTTTTGCTAGTGGAGCCTTCCTGTACTCAGTGGGGGGATGCAGAACAGCTGAACAAGGCCACAATTTGCCGCACAATAAGGAGTGTGTGTCTGGCTATCAAAGCATTAGCAGATGTCTTCATCTCCTTCCCTGGCCACAGAAGACTCTGTGACATCAAAGAGGAGTTCTATAGGATTGCAGGTAAGAGGATCTACAAATTACAGGACAACTGTTAACACATAGTAGGATACTCATTACTTTGTGTGACAGGTTTCCCCAATGTCATTGGTGCAGTGGACTGCACACACATAAGGATAAAAGCCCCTCAGGTGCCCATGAGGCCGATTTTGTGAATAGGAAATCCTTTCACAGCATTAATGTTCAGGTGAACATAACTTTTTGATATTGTCCATTGACGAACACTCTGCATTGCCAGTGATGTGCATTGATTGGTGTAATATTCCTCATCTTATGATTTCAGATGGTCTGCAATGCTGACTGTGTGATCAGCAATGTTGTGGCAAAATGGCCTGGCTCAGTCCATGACTCCAGAATCTTTCGGGCCTCTGAAATCTATCAGTGCCTATCACAAGGTAAGCCACACAACCCCTATTTATAACCATCATGGCTGTGTCAAGAATATCACTGTGTTTATGAGGTAGTAATGATGAGATTTTGTGTTGACAGGTGAATTCTCTGGTGTGTTGCTGGGAGACAGGGGGTATGGCTGCCAGCCTTTTCTCCTGACACCTTTCACAGACCCCCAGGAAGCACAGCAGGCCTACAACCATGCCCATGCCAGGACCAGGGCCAGAGTTGAAATGACCTTTGGCCTCCTGAAGGCACGCTTTCACTGCCTTCACAAATTAAGGGGTCAGCCCTGTTAGGGCATGTGATATTACTGTGGCTTGTGCTGTCCTCCACAATGTGGCCTGCCTGAGGAAGGAGAGGGCCCCCAGAGTGCCACCAGCCATGGACTGGGACAATCCGGCAATCTTCCCTGATGACGACAGTGGTCGGCTGCTGAGGGACCAATATGTGTTGAATTATTTTAGTTAGTATGTGTGCTTTCAATTTTGGTTAAATATGTCCTGCGGTGGCAGAGGAATTTGGGTTTTTTTGGGTTCGTTTTTTTACGAATTTGGCCTCTTATGATGTTTGTGCGGTATACTGTGTGTAATACAAGGCTGCAGGGAGGCTACTGCGTCTGTTCAGTTGATGTGTATGGATTTGTCCTGCATTTATTTTAGTGTGCAGACATGCAGGGTGTGTTATATACAGACCTTTGAATGTGTATGTATCATTTTGTATAATATGCTTGGATTCTGTGCTTTCCATCTTGTAGAGTCACTGTGACTTCAGTTTCGAAAGGAGCTGATGGTTTACCTGCTTTGTTTTGTCCTTATTCAATAAAGGAACATAATGTTACACATTGTGTTTTTATATTCATATGGAATGTGTATTTGTTTATATGACAGAGTACTAGGGCCACACTGAAGAAAAAGGATAAAGACATAAATTTATGAGGCTGGTTCTTTCTGCAGAAAAGCTACATATTGTTTTTACAGTTTTGATACTTATGACAATGTGATACTTAATATTCTGGCACATCAGCATGTCTTTGTTTATGAAACCATACTGAAGTACAATTTCACGAAATGCCCCACATCTGTCATTTTAACAACTGTCCTCCTTTAAAACAACTGGTTACAATATTATGACTTGTGTTTTTTTCCCCTCTGTGGCCCTAATATTCTATCATTTTATATATAGCCTTATAGTCTATGGGAAACTGTAAATTATCTAATGATAGCAACATCATCTAAAAATCATTTTTTATCCAAAATCATTGAAATTAATGATCACAAACGTTTAAATAATGACAGTGGGTCTAGTTATATGTGATAACAATGTATAGTGAGCAGTGAAATAACTATTGGTTTCCATTTGTGGTGACTGCTGACTGACATTAGGGATGAGATTAAATAGATCCTGGAATTTAGCCTGGTCTGGAGCAGGCTAGCTCCACAGAATAAATCTCCATGGTAATTTATACCATAACATATCCTCCTGCCCCCTATCCATCTTTAGTGCAACCGGATTACGGATCAATTGAGCCAGGATCACCAAGATATCCTGGCTTAATCCCTTATCCTAGTTTTGTGCAACAGGCCCCAGGCAGTGAATTATCTGGATTAGTTATGTTTAATAACTCTTAAATCAGACAATTAACATGCAGTCCACCGAGCTACTATCTGCTAGTCCTCATTGCTAGGTTTGTCATATCCGGTTGTGACGCATAACCAATCAATTATGGAGATATCTATCTTCTTCTTCTTCTTCTGTGGGTTTTATGGCTCAGCTGGTAGAGCACGGCGCTTGTAACGCCAAGGTAGTGGGTTCGATCCCCGGGACCACCCATACACAAAAAAAATGTATGCACGCACGACTGTAAGTCGCTTTGGATAAAAGCGTCTGCTAAATGGCATATTATTATTATTATTATTATTATTACAACCCAAAAAGGTTGAAAAACCAAAACAAGGTAAAAAGAAAATCCATATGTGATAGGGAAAGTAACTTAATCCACCCAATTAAAAATAGTACATTGACAAAAACAAAACAAAACTCCCACTTCTTCCTTCTTTCAAATGTCCATATCTCCCTTCTCAGGCTCTAGGGCCTGAGTGGGTGGTATGGCTTGTGACAATATTCCATGTAACTCCTCTGCAGATAAATATTTCAGTCCCAGGACCCGCTCCGCCGCATCCACAATGATATCTATCTTCCTGGACCTTCTCTCCACCTTGGCAGTGCCATTAATCACCATAGCTATAACGGCCACAAAGTCCACCTTCTTAACCTTTAAAATGTCAGGGTCCTGCTGGTGAAAGGCCTATCCACCGCCATGGACTCTTTAGGAGCACCATTCAAACCCTCAACCATTTTAACAGCTGCTGCATATGAAATGCTCTGGACAGCCCTGACTTTGGCCATCTCATTCTCTTTCACCCTTGTCGGGCAATCGAAAGATGTAGCTTCATGGTTCCCACCACAATTGCAACATGTCACATTTTCCTCACTTTTAAAACACATGATATGATATTTTCCACAACTTGGACATCTCAGCTTCTCCCTTCTGCAAATACTTGAAACATGACCAAAAGCTTTACAATGGTCACACTGCATTGGTCTTGGGATTGAGAACTAACAGGTGGAGATGGGGTGAGGTTGTGTTTCTCTAAGCGGGAGGTAAGCTTGGCTTCTTCTTTATATGGTGTCGAGTAAAGCTTAAACCATGTATTTAGATTGTAGGTAGGTATTGTAGTTAGGGATAGTAGGTAGTTTATCTAGGTAGTTATTGTAGGTAATTATTGTAGGTAAGTATTGTATTCGGGTGAGCCCGGTGAAGCACGAGGCTAGCTAAACCACTACCTGGACCAATAAAGCTAGCTAGCAGGTAGCTACTGGTAACTATTATCAACTGTGGATAGTTGTTTCAAATGTTATTTCACGCTTAAGAGTACCTGTAATTATGCCAGCTAGCTACCTACCATTCAGCTGTTTTTCTGACCTCATTATCTGAAGCGTTAACGTTAGGTAGTTAGTAGCTACTGTACTCGAAATGTAGCTAGCTTATTGCTACCTGGATAGCTAACTAAACAATAGCTGGAACGACCTAGCTGTAATGTTTGGAGACGCT
This sequence comes from Coregonus clupeaformis, assembly GCF_020615455.1. Taxonomy (NCBI): domain Eukaryota; kingdom Metazoa; phylum Chordata; class Actinopteri; order Salmoniformes; family Salmonidae; genus Coregonus; species Coregonus clupeaformis. The sequence goes on from NC_059203.1 coordinate 25,652,385, forward strand.
TTCTCCCCGTTGGGACAAACGCGAACTGGCTAAATCGATTCAGTAGCTAGCTTTACACTTAACTAGCTAACAGTAGCTACTAAGGGTAAGTTATAACCTACATTTATTTTTATTTTTATTTTACATACTGGTAACCAGAGTCGTTCAAAAGGAATTCAAGACATGGGTGACTAGTTAACGTTAGCTTGGCTCTCTCTGTGTGTTTCATACTGTGGGAGTAGGGGTTGGTTTGTTGACAGAGAGCAATGGCTAGCTAATATGCTAACTATTCTAGCTAGCTAACTAACTGGCTGAATAAGTTGACGACATACTCACTCAAACTGTCAAAACTAACCCCAAAACCTTACACAACGTTAGACACGGACACAAATGATCTGCTTAGCGTGTTAACACACTATTGGTAGTTTGTTGTAACCGAGTATTGGTGCTAAACCGTGTTATTGGAAGCTAGCATGCTAGTTAGCTATGGCGTCATAGGATACGGTGCCCTGGGCGGTTTTCACGGAAGAATACTGTACCAAGTTAGCTAGCTGAATAAACTAAGTTAGAGTCTATTCCTAAAAAACATTGAACCGCTGTAGTTTACAACAATTATAATTTCTAAAGTGGAAGTTGGGAGAGTTATATTTCAGTGAAACGTAAGTGAGGGAGGCCCCGCTCTCTCGCTTTCCCAGATGTTTAGTTAATTTCATTCCGATCTCTTTGCATTATTGTAGCCTTTTCTGTAGCCTGTCAACTATGTGTCTGTCTATCCCTGTTCTCTCCTCTCTGCACAGGCCATACAAACGCTTCACACCACGTGGCTGCTGCCACTCTAATCTGGTGGTCCCTGCACGCACGACCCACGTGGAGTTCCAGGTCTCCGGCAGCCTCTGGAACTGCCGTTCTGCGGCCAACAAGGCAGAGTTCATCTCAGCCTATGCTACCCTCCAGTCCCTCGACTTCTTGGCGCTGATGGAAACATGGATTACCACAGAAAACACTGCTACTCCTACTGCTCTTTCCTCGTCTGATCATGTGTTCTCGCATACCCTGAGAGCATCTGGTCAGCGCGGCAGTGGCACAGGAATCCTCATCTCTCCCAAGTGGACATTCTCTCTTTTCCCCCTGACCCATCTGTCTATCTCCTCATTTGAATTCCATGCTGTCACAGTCACTAGCCCATTCAAGCTTAACATCCTTATCATTTATCGCCCTCCAGGTTCCCTTGGAGAGTTCATCAATGAGCTTGACGTCTTGATAAGTTCCTTTCCTGATGATGGCTCACCCCTCACAGTTCTGGGTGACTTTAACCTCCCTACGTCTGCCTTTGACTCATTTCTCTCTGCCTCCTTCTTTCCACTCCTTTCCTCTTTTGACCTCACCCTCTCACCGTCCCCCCCTACTCACAAGGCAGGCAATACGCTTGACCTCATCTTTACTAGATGCTGTTCTTCTACTAATCTCACTGCAACTCCCCTCCAAGACTCCGACCACTACTTTGTATCCTTTTCTCTCTCGCTCTCCTCCAACACTACTCACTCTGCCCTACTCAGATGGTAATGTGCAACCTTCGCTCTGTCTCTCCCGCTACTCTCTCCTCTTCCATCCTATCATCTCTTCCCTCTGCTAAATCCTTCTCCCTCCGATCTCCTGATTCTGCCTCCTCAACCCTCCTCTCCTCCCTTTCTGCATCTTTTGACTCTCTATGTCCCCTATCCTCCCGGCCGGCCGGCTCGGTCCTCCCCTCCTGCTCCGTGGCTTGACGACTCATTGCGAGCTCACAGAACAGGGCTCCGGGCAGCCGAGCGGAATTGGAGGAAAACTAGACTCCCTGCGGACCTGTCATCTTTTCACTCCCTCCTCTCTACATTCTCTTTCTCTGTTTCTGCTGCCAAAGCCACTTTCTACCACTCTAAATTTCAAGCCTCTGCCTCCAACCCTAGGAAGCTCTTTGCCACCTTCTCCTCCCTGCTGAATCCTCCTCCTCCTCCTCCTCCCTCCTCCCGCTCTGTGGATGGCTTCGTCAACCATTTTGAAAAGAAGGTTGTCGACATCCAATCCTCATTTATTAAGTCAAATGACACCGCTGGTCCTGCTCACACTGCCCTAGCCTATGCTTTGACTTCTTTCTCCCCTCTCTCTCCAGATGAAATCTTGCGACTTGTGATGGCCGGCCGCTCAACAACCTGCCCGCTTGACCCTATCCCCTCCTCGCTTCTCCAGATCATTTCCGGAGACCTTCTCCATTACCTCACCTCGCTCATCAACTCATCCTTGACCGCTGGTCATGTCCCTTCCGTCTTCAAGAGAGCGAGAGTTGCACCCCTCCTCAAAAAACCTACACTCGATCCCTCCGATGTCAACAACTACAGACCAGTATCCCTTCTTTCTTTTCTCTCCAAAACTCTTGAGTGTGCCGTCTCTAGCCAACTCTCCTGCTATCTCTCTCAGAATTACCTTCTTGATCCAAACCAGTCAGGTTTCAAGACTGGTCATTCAACTGAGACTGCTCTTCTCTCTGTCACGGAGACTCTCCGCACTGCTAAAGCTAACTCTCTCTCCTCTGCTCTTATCCTTCTAGACCTATCTGCTGCCTTTGATACTGTGAACCATCAGATCCTCCTCTCCACCCTCTCCGAGTTGGGCATCTCCGGCGCTGCTCACTCTTGGATTGCGTCCTACCTGACAGGTCGCTCCTACCAGGTGGCGTGGCGAGAATCTGTCTCCACACCACGTGCTCTCACCACTGGTGTCCCCCAGGGCTCAGTTCTAGGCCCTCTCCTATTCTCTCTATACACCAAGTCACTTGGCTCTGTCATATCCTCACATAGTCTCTCTTATCATTGCTATGCAGATGACACACAATTAATTTTCTCCTTTCCCCCTTCTGATAACCAGGTGGCGAATCGCATCTCTGCATGTCTGGCAGACATATCAGTGTGGATGTCGGATCACCACCTCAAGCTGAACCACGGCAAGACGGAGCTGCTCTTCCTCCCGGGGAAGGACTGCTTGCTCCATGATCTTCCCATCACGGTTGACTCCATTGTGTCCTCCTCCCAGAGTGCAAAGAACCTTGGCGTGACCCTGGACAACATCCTGTCGTTCTCCGCTTACATCAAAGTGGTGACCCAATCCTGCAAGTTCTTGCTCTACAACATTCGCAGAGTACGACCCTACCTTACACAGAAAGCGGCACAGGTCCTAATCCAGGCACTTGTCATCTCCCGTCTGGATTACTGCAACTCGCTGTTGGCTGGGCTCCCTGCCTGTGCCATTAAACCCCTACAACTTATCCAGAACGCTGCAGCCCGTCTGGTGTTCAACCTTCCCAAGTTCTCTCATGTCACCCCACTCCTCCGCACACTCCACTGGCTTCCAGTTGAGGCTCGCATCTACTACAAGAGCATGGTGCTTGCCTACGGAGCTGTGAGGGGAACGGCACCTCCTTACTGTCAGGCTCTGATCAGACCCTACACCCAAACGAGGGCACTATGTTCATCCACCTCTGGCCTGCTAGCCCCCCTACCTCTATGGAAGCACAGTTCCCGTCAGCCCAGTCAAAGCTATTCGCTGCTCTGGCACCCCAATGGTGGAACAAGCTCCCTCACGACGCCAGGACAGCGGAGTCACATGAAACCCTACCTCTTTAAGAAATACCTGGATTAGTATAAAAGTAATCCTTCTACCCCCCCCACCCCCCACCCCCCAAACACCCCCCATAAAAAAAAAGTGGTTGTCCCACTGGCTATCATAAGTTGAATGCACCAATTTGTAAGTCGTTCTGGATAAGAGCGTCTGCTAAATGACATAAATGTAATAAATGCTCCAACTGCACTTGAGTAGGGAGAGACTCCATATCAAAAAACAAAAGAACAGATAGACTCTTCACTTTTTCTCCATTCACCACACGATTCATCCGACGTGCATCAATCAAGGCGGCAGGTAGCTTAGTGGTTAAGAGCGTTGTGCCAATAACCGAAAGTTCGCTGGTTCTAATCCCCGAGCCGACTAGGTGAAAAATCTGTCGATGTGCCCTTGAGCAAGGCACTTAACCCTAATTGCTCCTGTAAGTCGCTCTGGATAAGAGCGTCTGCTAAATGACTAAAATGTAAATGTAATCACTCCAGGAATATTTTTCATCTCTTCAAAATCGACTTCCCACGAGACGCCAGATATAACCCCCTTGAGGGGTCCCCTTTTCCGAAGAGACACACAAGACACTTCAAACGTATCAAATCGGGTGAGACGCAACGCACGATCCTTCTGATCCGCAGAAGCACAAAATCTAAACAAGCCCGCCTCTCGTGATCCTCACAGCCTTCTCCACCAGTTTGGATAACTCAAATGGTTTCTTCAAGATTGGTACTCTGCTCAGCTGCTCCTTATTAACAAACCGTACTCCTACTAGATACGAAGGGTCATTCTCATCAATGTACCCTACTTTGCTCCGTTTTCCATTATTTTGAACAATACTCAAATTCTCCTTGATTCTACCGCCATTGGATTCAGAATCCACTTCATATCTATCAGACATCATTACAGAATATAAGGCACAGACTGACACCAGCACTATGTGTGCAACATTTAATTCAACAAAATGGCCAGGGGTGCTTTCAGTACAACAACACGGTGTTCAACGTTTAATTCAACGGAAACGGAAACAGTACTGAATGACCAGTTGAAGAACGACGTGATTATGGTGGCCCAGAGGGCGATTGTGTATGGCGTGCTGCACGAGTTTTGCGATTTCAAGTGGTCACACCAATATTGATCAGGCCACACCTCGCTGCACCCACCAAATGAAAGCAAGCGTAGCTCCAAGGCTGTTGAAGAACAGTGCACACCGTTTTGGGGTAATGTGTTGTTCAGTACAAACCGTCACGAAACCTAGCAAGCGTTGAACCGAACTGAACGCATCTATCTTGCATCTTTTGAATTTCGGAAGGCCCATAGACTTGGCAGAGGCTGCCAGAAGGGAGGGGGTGTGGAATTGGTCTGAATTTAACTAATTACAGTTTTTTTCAATTTCTCAATACTGAAGCCACTTTTTCAAAGCTCTTCACACAGTCTGCATTACCAACATGCATCTTGGCCAAACAGTTAATCTCACCTCCAAAACGTACTAAAACCACCAAAACACTTAATGCATGTCTCAAAATAAGCTTGCTCGACCATAACACTGGCAACAATTCTCACTCAGAAAGCATACATTTTCACTTATAACACACTGACCTAAAACGACTAACAACAGGGAGCATTACATAAATGATTAACTTTCCTCTTTAAAGTTGGAATTTTTCACATGAATTAGTATTTCATTATAGAATAAGAATAACACCTTTTCACTTTATTGACTGTACTAAAGTATATGTAACAAGAATGATTCAGAAATGCAGTGTCACGATCGTCGTAATAAGTGGACCAAGGCGCAGCGTGATATGCGTAATTCTTTTAATGCGTACTTTGCACAATACAACAAAACGAAACGTGAAGTCCTCGGTCATACAACACAAACCTAAACGGAACAAGATCCCACAAAAGACAAGTGCACAACAGGCTGCCTAAGTATGGTTCCCAATCAGAGACAACGAGCCACAGCTGTCTCTAATTGAGAACCACCCCGGCCAACATAGAAACACATAAACTAGAACAAGAACATAGAAAACGAAACATAGAACCTAACACCCAGAAACTAACACATAGAAACTAACACCCTGGCTCAACATATAAAAGTCCCCAGAGCCAGGGCGTGACAGTACCCCCCCCCAAAGGCGCGGACTGCGACTGCGCCAACTAAACCCAACAGGGGAGGGGCCGGGTGGGCATTCCGCCTCGGAGGCGGATCCGGCTCCGGGCGTGACCACCACCATCTAACTAACCCCCCGTAGCGCCCCTGGTCCCGCTGGCTGGAGCTGGACTGGACATCGGTGGAGCGGATTGCTTAGGCTCCGGTGTGGAGCAGCTGACCGGTACCTGACCAGGCACCGGTGAAACAGGCACGGGCTGTGCCGGACTGACGACGCGCACCACAGGCTTGGTGCAGGGAGCAGGAATGGGCCGGACCGGGCTGGCGACGCGCTCCACTGGCTTGGTGCGGGGAGCAGGAACGGGCCGGACCGGGCTGACGACGCGCACCACAGGCTTGGTGCGAGGGGCAGGAACAGGCCGGGCCAGGCTGGCGACGCGCACCACAGGCTTGGTGCGAGGGGCAGGAACAGGCCGGGCCGGGCCGGGCTGGCGACGCGCACCACAGGCTTGGTGCGAGGGGCAGGAACAGGCCGGGCCGGGCTGGCGACGCGCACCACAGGCTTGGTGCGAGGGGCAGGAACAGGCCGGGCCGGGCTGGCGACGCGCATCACAGCGTCAATTTACAGATATCTGCAGATATCTGGAGAACAACGGCCCAATCTGTTAATATGTTGTTTCTCCCCATCCTTTGTTCAAAACATGGACATGCTATTTATATCCTATGTAACATAATATGGCGTGATTTTAATAGACCAATCCCCGGCTTCCACATATCTCCCAATGTCCTCTATTCCAAGAAACCTATGTAGTAATGCTTTCCAGATGTTTCAGCAAAGCAGAGTAGAGTTCATCCATTACACCATTTGCAAATGTCAGCAAAATCATAGACCCTCAGACACTACACACGTAAAATAGTGCAGCCAGAATAACAGCAAAGGAGCTGCATTTGCGTTTGTTTAAGCTGTTTTATAGTGACATTTATTTGGATACATCCATAACAATGAGCTAATGATGGTTTAGAAAATGTGCTCTCTCATCAGAACACTGTTGTTCAGAGGAGCTAGTCAACAACACAGCTAACACAATCACTTCAAACGGAACCTGGAAAGACTGCAAACTAGCTGCACTTCGTTTCGTTTAACCTTTTTTCAATTTACATTTCTTTGCATATATCCATAAAAATGATGCCAGCTGATTCATGATTTAGACTGGCTGAGAAACGCTGCCTGCCTATTTGTCTCGTCCCGACTCCCGACATGTTCATTACTATGGGACAGCTGGAGATCGAATTTCAATATTGAAACAATGTTGCAAATGTCGGAGAGACAGACAGCAAGATTTATACAAAACTAAATGTCTAAAAGAAATGTGAGATAATGTCTAAATGCTTTTTATAGTGGAGATCAAGTTTATAAATTGCCTGGCTGGGCTGATGAGACAGTGGATTGCGCAGTCACATGGAACAGAGTAAATAGGCATTTTACCGTCATAGATTTAGCTGGTGGTAACTTGTGGAATAGACAGCGTCTGGAAGAAGGTTTTAACCAATCAGCATTCAGGATTAGAACCACCCGTTGTATAATAACAAAGAGAAACCGCCCTGGTGTCACAACCCGCTAGGTCAAATAACCTCCCCCACCAGAACCAAATTGCTTACACAAGGTTTGGTTCTGGGTTGCCGAGATTATTACTCACTCAGCCTATTGAGAAATACTTTAAGAAATGAGGAGATGGAAATATTCATGGCCAATAAATGGAGGAACATGTTTTTGAAATAACACCCAATTGACTTACATTAACTCCTTGAAGGAGTGCACGCATAGTCCCAGAATCACCCAGAATGCACCGCGCAGCCCATTGACAATGTATCGGCAACATACACAATGGCCGGTAAAATGAATTGTATGGAGTTTCTTGAAGGGTTAAAGAGTTTCTTAAAGGTCCAATGCAGCCGTTTTTATATCAATATCGAATCATTTTTGGGTAACAATTAAGTACCTTACTGTGATTGTTTTCAATTTAAAATAAACTAAAATAACTTAGCAAAGAGCAATTTCTCAAGCAAGAATTTTGCTAGGACTGTCTGGAAGTGGTCTGAGTGGGGAGGGGAAAACTGAAAACTAGCTGTTATTGGCAGAGAGGTTTGGAACTCTCTTTCTTATTGGCAGTGGCGGCTCCTGAAAAAATTCTCAGGAGGGGCAATTTTTCTGATGATTTAGGTGACCTACACACATTTAAAAAAAGATATGTCCAGCAACAACATGAAGACAGGGGCAGCATATAAGTCAATACCAGAAGCATTTATTGACTGATCTCAAAAGTGTTGGCTTACCAGGGTTGGTGGAGCCCTCAGTTTCATCTTTGCCTCGCAAAGCTAACTCAAACACTCCGCAAAACTTCACACACTGGATTAGCCGGCTGAGGATGTGGCGGTTCTTGCTAATGTCGTAGTAAATATATTTGTTATAGTGAATATGGAATATGATATGTTGAGTAAAATGTTGTGCTAAGATCTATTTAGGTCAGGAGCTGGTTATAAGTTATGTTCCTATTAAATAACAATGGACAAAAGGGTCCTATCTTGTCAGCCTTGTCAGCAGGTGGCCAAGGACAACACCCACGCCATAGGCCTCTCAGTTCTTCCAACTCACGAGTTCTTGCTCTGAGGACACACACACACAAACACACACACACACACACATCATCACTGTTAAACACACACACACACACACATCATCACTGTTAAACACACACACACACACACACACACAAAAATCCCCTCTCTTAGGCTGAACATTTGAAGACAGAGAACCCGACTCAGAGCCAATGCAACAGTGACAGTAGCCTGGAGGGGACCTCGCCCAACTCATCAGGACCAATCAGAAGATCAGAACTACTAGATTGAACCTACTTCATTTATTGCATAAAATGTCTGCACACAATGTTTCGGGGCTCTCTTCAGATAATAATAATAATAATAATAATAATAATATGCCATTTAGCAGACGCTTTTATCCAAAGCGACTTACAGTCATGCGTGCATACATTTTTGTGTATGGGTGGTCCCGGGATCGAACCCACTACCTTGGCGTTACAAGCACCATGCTCTACCAGCTGAGCTACAGAAAGTGGATACTCATGGATGCGCATTGCAATTGTAAAATGTCAACACAATTGGAGACACCACGTCATTTTTGGAGACATGTTATTGACAGTAAACTATTGTAGATGCGACTGCTAACTAAATAAAACATTTTAGCTGGCTAGCTAATCATCTTAGCTAAATGTGGGGCAAACAATTCAGTTATTTACCGTTAATTTGAGGGATTGGGGTGAAAGAAATCGAGTTACATAGTGATACTTTACGATATACTGTATTGACAATATCGCAATATTTTAGCGCTAGTTGGCTGTACCTGCACCAAAACACCATTATTGTTCCTTCATAGCTTGTTCTCAATCTTTTCACATTGGGAGCCAATTTGTTTTCAGCACTTTTATTTCCATGACTGATCAAAACTCGTTCTCATGGCTTTCTGATCCCTCTGCAACAGACATATGGTGCGCAATAAAATCACAGTATCGAATCGCAATACGTATAGAATCATGAGACTCGCAATGCTGATGCATATATCTTATCGTGAGGTTCCTGGCAATTCCCAGCCCAAGTTCATTTGCCACAACAAATCTCTTCGCTAGCAAACGCAATGTGTCTCCAGCAATGTTTACTTTTTTGACGTTCTATGGCATCTCCACTTTCCAAGCATATATGACCACATGTAATATTTTGGTAAGTGATGCAAATAGTGAACTATGTAGGGCCAGGATGTAAAATATATGTAGCTGCAGCAATTTCTCTTATCTGATATGGTAAGTAATGGGGCTTGATTTATAGCTCCCTAAGAGTTTGACGAACGGGTCCGTGAACGCGATTGCAGATATCTTTACCTCTGAATAAACTGCCTTATATTATACAATTATCCACCTTGTCCAAAAGTCTCTACTTTTTCTCCGTTCTCCAGTAAACTTGTTTTATCAACAATAGTAAGGTTCAATGACACAGAAAGCAGTTCAATGTCGAGGGTACAGTCGCTCTCTTACCAGGATCGCGGTCCGCTCTGACCAGGGTGAAGGTGCCGGCTCCACCTCTCTGCCAGCAGCGTTTTCATTATTTAGTCCGTTCGTAGCGGGTATGTACACGATCAACAAGATCAGTCCAAAACCGAAGATCAGTCCAAAGCAGAATGTTTGCAGAATGTTTGTAAACTAAGTCTACAAATTAAAAACATAAAATAACGCCACACTGCAGGTCGCAACATAGACGCTGATAGCCGCCATTGTCTTAGTTACGTTCAACGTTACGTCACGTATGACGAAAAGCGTAAGTGCATGCACACAGACACCCATAGAGAATGTATTGAAAGCTTTGAAATGTGAAAAAAATAGATTTTACATGACAGGCTATGAGAGACTTCTGGGCGATTTTCAACCTGACTGAAATCGCCCAAAAAACGGGCGGGGCCATTTGAAGCACGACTTTAGCCTGATTTGACATTTAGTGGCTGGCAGATCAGACGTGAACACTGATAACTGCTGTTGCCGTGATATAATTTTTTATAAATTTATAAAAAAAAATATATTTTTTTTATTTTTTATTTTTTTATAATTGATTAGAAAAAAAATCCCTTCCTTTTCCCGTTTGGCAGTGCGTCGCCCATATCGCCCTATTGAACAAGCCGTCCCTGCTTATTGGTCTATTAACTAATTTACCGCTTAGTGATGTCACCATGGAAAGGCCAATGCTCAATCCCACCAAAATAGGCTGAAATTTCAGGCAGTCTTTTCAAAAAGCTCTTACACTAAAAGAGCATTATCATAATTTTCACAATTTCACAGTATTATTCCAACCTTATTGTGTGGAAATATATATAAAACAAAGGAAAATCATGTTTTTGACAGCACTGGGCCTTTAAAGTATTTCTGGCTACAGGCCCAAGTTTAGCCAGGTCAGGGTATCATGTTGCAAAGGCTTGGCCAGGAGAACATAAATCATATGGTTTATTTTTGTAATCAACGAAAGTGGAGAAAGGGAGTCAACAATCAATGTGATGATGTTGAATCAATGTGGAAAACTGATTGGATTTGCAAAAAGTCCTCAATGTAAGGGCATTTCGTATTTTTTTCACCCAACTTTTAACCTAAAATCAATGACATGGTGACATTTGTTGTTGATTTCACGTTGAAATCACATTAGTTGACAACTCAACCAAATGTAAATCAAAACTAGACGTTGGACTGACATATGTGCCCAGTGGGTGGTAACATTAGCTAGCTAGCAGCAAGCTAATGCTATGTAGCTAGCTAGCTAACTATGAGCATGTCAATACAGTTAAGTGCTTATCCCAGAAGTAAGACAAACTGCCTGTGTTGACCTCTTCTCCATGGACTATCTTTTTACCAGAGGAGGGAACAGCCTCTAGTCATTTCCTCTGTCGTGTGTGACTGGATGTCATTTCCAAGTGGTGATTTCTTCTGTTCTCTAGTGGTTCTGTCTCGACAGGGAGCCTTAGGGATTGTTATTGATGGAAGGCGAGGACAGACAGCTTTGAGGGGGTGATGTGTGTGTGTGTGTGTGTGTGTGTGTGTGGGTGTGTGGGTGTGTGTGTGGGTGTGTGGGTGTGTGGGTGTGTGTGTGGGTGTGTGGGTGTGTGGGTGTGTGTGTGTGTGTGGGTGTGTGTGTGTGTGGGTGTGTGGGTGTGTGGGTGTGTGTGTGGGTGTGTGGGTGTGTGGGTATGTGGGTGTGTGGGTGTGTGGGTGTGTGGGTGTGTGTGTGGGTGGGGGGGGGGGGTGTCATCTACTTCTATGGCAGCACATGCAGTCAGGAGCGGAGGACAGGAGAACATGTGCGTCTTTAAAAATTCCATGACCATCACAGCCCTAATTTAACCCTCTGCAAACACGTGTGTGTGTGCGTGTGTGTATAGGTATGATTTTGAAAGACCAGCTCATCACTTCCTCTCAAACACACACCTGGTCCATCCATACCTCCAGCCAGATTGAGACACCTGCACAGGAGCAGCAGTTACAGGCAGGTTGGATCAAACAGGTCTCCGGCCTCCAAACTGTGGTCCTTTCGACTGGTAGTGTAGAATCTAGAGTAGAAATGAGTGAGAGAATAATCTAGAACAGAAACAATAGCCAGTTGGAGGCTATTTGGGACTTTGAGTGCTGTTATTGTTGCCGGGTTGATTTGTGTGTTTGTGTGTGTGTGTGTGTGTGTGTGTGTGTGTGTGTGTGTGTGTGTGTGTGTGTGTGTGTGTGTCACTGTGGAGCTGTCAATGCTATGTCTCCAAACTGTTCAACAGAGGTGATGACTTCAACAGCAGCCCTGCGGCCGTGCTGATCTCACCAAAACTTCCTCTGATTTCACTGGACTGGGCACTTCTCCAGACAGAGAGAAGAGCGAGAGAGAGCGAGAAAGAGAGGGGGAGAGAGCGAGAGACAGAGAGAGAGAGAGAGAGAGAGAGGGGGGGGAGACAGAGACAGAGACAGAGACAGAGACAGAGACAGAGACAGAAAGAAAGAAAGAAAGAAAGAAAGAAAGAAAGAAAGAAAGAAAGAAAGAAAGAAAGAAAGAAAGAAAGAAAGAAAGAAAGAAAGAAAGAAAGAAAGAATGAAAGAAAGAAAGAAAGAAAGAAAGAAAGAAAGAAAGAAAGAGGGGAATTGTGTGTGTGTTGCTGTGTGTTAGGCCTGTGGCGGCTGATCCATGTTTTATTTTGTTTAGTCTTGTTCCTGTGATGAGCGGACCCTTGTTTTCACATCAGTCCTATGGTGAGAGACGCTTTTCATCTCCATCGCTCTTCACAGTATTTATCCAAAACAGATGAGGTGTGCGTGTTATGGTTGGTCTGACACACTTAGATAGTGTGACATAGTTCTGTTCTTCTCTTTAAAGGGAATTACCTGTCACATCTCACCTGTCACATTCAGTTTCCTGTACTTGTTGACTTCCAATCCCTACCAAGTCTCCCACAGATCCCTATGGTTAGTGAACAACATTTCCTGACATAAGTGGACAGTTGGATCATATAACCTCTGAACTGTAGCACAGTAGCCTATGTGGCATCAACCAGTCAATTTCAGACATACTGTATCTCACTATGATATTAATATTTGTTGTTTACTTTTTTGTTTTGTTTGTTAAATTTAATCTATAATCACAAACACAGGACAATATATATGATACCCAACAATTTGCATGATGTTGCTGACAATAATTTAGTTGAAGAAGTTGTAGATGTTCAGTGGTAGTTATGGTAGTAGTGTGCTAGTGGTGTTAGTGTGGAGATGTTGTACTTGTATAATGGCAGTATTTCAGTGATTGTATTTCCCTCTAGATGGTTGAGGATCTCATTCCAGCTCCATATTTGGAGGAGGAGCACGTCAAGCGGCAACTTAATGAGGGCATATTGATGTTGTTTTGAGGGGCTGGTCATTCGAGTCCACACCAATCGTTATGTGGAGATGACTGATGTTTGGGTTCTTTAAAGTGTGTTGTCTGCGTTTGATGTGTGTGTGTGTGCGTACGTACATACGTGTGTGATGTGTGTAATAGACGCGGCTGCAACTCAGTCCTGGGCTCTCATGTGTGAACCTTACTCTTCTCTAATCACAGAGAACACACGCCCAGACCTGTCCCAGGCCGCTCTGCAAATCACATCACATTTACATTTATTGTCATTTTAGTCATTAATAATAACTAACTTTTAACTAAATAGAAAGAGGGTAAGTCAAGAAATGTCTCTCATTTTCAAAAATGACATGGTAAGAAACAAGTGGCACACAGTGTATCTTACATGTCCAACATACCACTATGAAGACACAGTGTATCTTACATGTCCAACATACCACTATGAACACACAGTGTATCTTACATGTCCAACATACCACTATGAACACACAGTGTATCTTACATGTCCAAAATACCACTATGAACACATAGCAGCAAACACAGTGCCATATAGTAAACAATCAGTGCCATATAGTAAACACAATCAGATGATGTTAAAGGACAATGTTGATTCAGACAATGGTTAATAGCAGAAGCAGGTACTATAGCATTTACTGGTTCTGTGCATTTGCTCTGTTTAATTAATGGAGTGTACAAAACATTAGGAACACCTGCTCTTTCCATGACATAGACTGACCAGGTGAATCCAGGTGAAAGCTTTGATCCCTTATTGATGTCACCTGTTAAATCCACTTCAATCAGTGTAGATGAAGGGGAGGAGACAGGTTAAAGAAGGATTGTTAAGCCTGGAGACAATTGAGACATGGATTGTGTATGTGTGCCATTTAGATGGTGAATGGGCAAGGCAACATATTTAAGTGCCTTTGAACGGGGTATGGTAGTAGGTACCAGGGGCACCGGTTTGTGTCAAGAACTGCAACGCTGCTGGGTTTTTAATGCTCAACAGTTTCCCGTGTGTATCAAGAAGGGTCCACCACCAAAAGGACATCCAGCCAACTTGACACAACTTTTGGAAGCATTGGAGTCAACATGGGCCATCATCCCTGTGGAACGCTTTCAACACCTTGTAGAGTCCATGCCCCGTGTATATTCACTGTATATTTCACATTGTAGGAGAACAGGAAGAGTGTGCTTTCTAGAAGGGGGTTCCACCCAATGAGATCCTTTATTTATTTAATATCGTCAGTGATTTCTATGGTTCTACCTAAATGACTAGACTGTTTAATCAGTGTTGGAAGTGGAGGATTAGGGATAGGAAACAGCAAACAGTCATTCCCAGGATGCAGCTCTGTGATTCTGCTCTAAACCACTAAACCTGGCTATTACTGCAACTGACATTTAGCAGCAGTTTGAACAGTCCCTTCCTTCAAGACAATGAACAACAGGATGAAAAAGGAGATGATCCTTAGTTGTCAGAACAATGTGATTCTCTTTTAGACAATGCTCACTGCAGTTAACTCAATCAGCAATATGAAATTAAACACAAATAAATAGTGTAATGAGGTTTTTTTCGTGCTGAATTACTGGCACTGATGCTCTGTCTAAGACAAAAATGTAGATCTGTCTGACTTGACATTACTTACTGCAGTGTTGACAAGCTTGTCATTACTGTCATTACATTCTCTAATCAAACATTGGGAGTGGGTGTGTCTATAAAATACCACATCTGCCGTACTTCTTTATGCTACAAACACTTTCTTCATCTCAGTTGATTTCCCACCCATCTCTTTGTGGGCGGGGCGTCCATGGGTGAGAGCAGGTAAGAGCTGGGATCCACCTCCCACCTGACACACAACTACAGAGAGAGGACACCACACTACAGACCACACCACCACGGAACACCTGAGAGGGACCGCACTGAGGTCCTGACTCCAAAGAGAGACTACCCCAGGCTGGCTAAGGTCCTGCCTGTCTCCCCCTGAGCACCTGGAGGCTTGGTACTAAATGTGGAGGAACATGAGTCTCATCTGTTCATCTGAAGGTAAGATGGAGAGAGTAGAATGAACACATCTGCAATAGAGGAAACACATTTGACTTTCTGTACGGACAAATAAATGCAATGAACTGTGTCATGTGACATGTACATAATGCAGGATGAAGAGGTGTTTTGTTTGGCCAGGCCACACAGTAAATATCCACAATAGGCCTAAATATCTACAGTAAATATATATTATTTGTTCTGTATTTTCTATCATTAAGTTAAATTCAATGGACTGAAAAAGGCTTTATCATCTGCATTGTACATTATGCTTTAATATGATCTCTTATGTTTGATTCTATGATCATGTGTAGAATGTAGATAGTATAGATATATATATATAGATAGCGAGTAGAGATAGGTAATTCTTATTCATAATAGTCTTAGATTATATGCATGCCATTGCACTTATGAATTATTAGACATTGTAATTATGCATGTATTACATCTATTCTATCTAAGTCCTAATACTTTGAGCAGCATCGCATTAGTGGAAACCAAGACTGTTCTCAGGGCAGGCCTGGTTGTAGCTAGATATGTTAGAGTCATGTCGGGGACAATTTTAGCATTTTAGCTAACCCTTACCCTTTTCCTAACCTTAACCTAATTCTCCTAACCTGCCTCAAAAAGTCACTTTTGCTAGTCAAAACCAGCAGCCCAGCCGTGAGAACAGTCTTGGTTTCCACTAATGTGATACAGCATACTTTGAATGCAAAGAAGGACTCAGCATACATGATTCCTCCTCTTGATGATGAACTACTACACTATGGATTTTTTTTTTCAGCACTACAAGGATACAGCGTTGTCTGGTGGGGGTGGTGTGTGTGCCTGTGTGTGTCTCTGTGTCTGTGTCTCTGTGTGTGTGTGTGTACAATTGTTACTTCAAAAGACATATACAACTGTCAATGTTGTATACAATAACCCCCTCTTTCAAATGCCTAAGTGGTTTTGGCAGACGTTCCACTGTCTTTGGGAAACCTGACACTGGCTTAAAGAGAGGGGAGTTCCTCTTCTCTCTCTCTCTCTCTCTCTCTCTCTCTCTCTCTCTCTCTCTCTCTCTCTCTCTCTCTCTCTCTCTCTCTCTCTCTCTCTCTCTCTCTCTCTCTCTCTCTCTCTCTCTTCCTCTCTCGCTCTCTCTCTCTCTTTCTGTCTCTCTCTCTCTTTCTCTCTATCTGTGCAGGAGAGGGAGAGAAGAGAATGAAAGAAGGAGAGGAGAAGAAGAGAGGGAGGGAGAGAGGGATTAGAAGATAGTTTAAGATTATTGAGGGAAATTACAGTTCTGCCCACAATGTTAACCCTTTCATGTGACGTTCATTGTTGCTTCTCAGATCAATTGACTTTTGATTTTACAATAAAGTTTAAGTAATTAAAGCCAGAGAGTAGTCTTGAATTTGCATACTCTCATTGCAATAAAATAAAAATAAACAGATTTTCAAGTAACTGAAAAGATCGTCAAGTGCAGCTACCTAATCCCTTACCTCTGAAGTTGATATAGCCTCATTTCATCTTTAAATACATGCAATAATCATCATTATCCTCAAAAAGTCCCATGTTTGATGAAGGCGTCTTATTTAACTAAGCTCTAAACTTTCATCTTGTCTTAATTCACATCCACAGATCTACAAGAGCAGAGGAGAGCAGAGGAGAGGGTTTGATGATGAAGCTTCACCTGGTTTCTCCTTCTACTTGAGGGGAAGTTCACCAGAAAACTGGATGTCACCAGTGGAGGAAACAACAAAACAAAGTGATTCACTAACTTGCTGCTCTGATTCCTTATCCATCAATTTGTCTAAAGAGGATCTCTATCTCTCTCTGTTCCTTTACACCATCAACATGAGTGCTGCCTTCTCCCACTCCTTCGTAGATCAGCTGCCCACTTACCTAAACAGAGGCACCATCCTGCCGTACGGACTGTCTCCCTCTAGTGGCCACTCTGAGAACTGCACCCACTCCCACTCCCACACCCACCACCTCCACTCTGGCTCTGACCCTCTGGCCCACACCGTGCCCTTCCTCCTCTACCCCACCACCATGGACCCTAGAGGCCTCTATGATGCCTCGTTCCGGGGCCCCGGAGGCCCCACCCTGCTCCCATACCTATCTCCCTTCCACCATGGACGCTTCAGGATGTACGAATGCCCCTTCGAGCCGGAGTTTCTCCAGAAGAGGAATGAGCGGGAGCGTCAGAGGGTAAAGTGTGTGAACCAGGGCTATGCCAAGCTTAGGGACCACCTGCCAGGGGGCGCCAGTGAGAAGAGGCTTAGTAAAGTGGAGACACTCAGGGCAGCAATTCGTTATATTAAATACCTGCAGGGTCTGGTGGAGGGGCAGGGGAAAGGGAGAGAGGGGCGTGAGGGGGAACAGGCGTGCCACAGCCCCGGTTCTGCTCCCTGTAGGACGGAGGACTCGGGACACAGCGATGGGGGGTCACCTCGCTCTCTCTCACACTCTTCCTCTTCCTCCCCGGGGTAGACTGTGGGGAGACAGAGGGCTCTGGGACCTAGGGGATTATGGGTAGTGTCATTTGTGAGAGGGACTTTGGATTGACATTCGTAGAAAGGTTGTGTTCCCCCTCTCCAAGGACTGCTCACCACAACATCACACCCTGAGCACAAAGATAAATAATTTAATAACTTTTCCACTTGATACTGCGTTATGAATTGGCAATGTGTATTGTTTTGTGACACTAAAATGTTTTACCAAACCACTTTGGAAATCTGATTATGTAAAATAATATATACACTTCTGATTTGAAGATAAACACCTGAAACTCTGAGAGCAATGAATTCAATAAGTATGCAATGTTTATTGTATTTAAAAATGATAAACTGATCACCGTAGCGACACAACTATTTTGTTGTCAAAATAAACTGTAGTTCATTTTATTACAGCACATTACATCTGTTGGAAATCTTAGTGTGATATTGAGTGCCAAAACTGGTAATAAAGGCATTTGATTCCTTTTTTAACACACATCGTTTTGGAAAATAAACAGATTCTACAATGGGACAACTGATACTGAGAGGAAAACATTGTTTTGGTTAAACAGTATTTATAATAGTGTTAATCTAACTGTCTAATTAGTTGTAATAGTTTGGCATAATTGTGCTCATTCCTCGGACTTGGTTGACTGATGACTCAAACTAAATTAGTTTGCGAAACGGTCATAGGCGTGGCATTTGGCAGGTGCAATGAGTCTGGGTAGCCAGACAACGGACTTGGGGCCTGTCTCGAATGTTTAGTTGCTGTGTTTGGGTTCTACATGTATATATACAGTACAAAGCCTTTCACATTTATTACACAAAGCATTGGGCATGATAGAGCACGAATTGATACCATAAATAGTAAGAGTCATAAGATTGGCAACAGTTGACATAGATCTCACTGGCAATAATTCCAACAAGATCTCATGGTTTGACACGGTCTGACTTCAATATTTGATAAACATTGAGTTTTGACGGTTAAGTATAGGCATTCATTCCGCTTAGTTAAGTTAATGTGGCAGTGCAGTTAAAACGTGATTTTCCAGTTAGGCAGAGTTGCAAAGAAAAAGTCCAGTGTCTGTGTTCTTTTGCCCATCTTAATCTTTTATTTTTATTGGCCAATCTGAGATATGGCTTTTTCTTTACAACTCTGAAGGTCAGCATCCCGGAGTCGCCTCTTCACTGTTGACGTTGAGACTGGTGTTTTGCAGGTTCTATTTAATGAAGCTGCCAGTTGAGGACCTGTGAGGCGTCTGTTTCTCAAACTAGACACTAATGTATTTGTCCTCTTGCTCAGTTGTGCACCGGGGCCTCCCACTCCTCTTTCTATTCTGGTTAGAGTCAGTTTGCGATGTTCTGTGAAGGGAGTAGCACACAGCGTTGTACGAGATCTTCCGTTTCTTGGCAATTTCTCGCATGGAATAGCCTTCATTTCTCAGAACAAGAATAGACTGACGAGTTTCAGAAGAAAGCCTGTAATCGAACCCACAATTGCTGATGCTCCAGATACTCAACTAGTCTCAACTAGGCCAGTTTTATTGCTTCTTTAATCAGCACAACAGTTTTCAGCTGTGCTAACATAATTGCAAAAGTGTTTTCTAATGATCAATTAGCCTTTTAAAATGATAAACTTGGATTAGCAAACACTACATGCCATTGGAACACAGGACTGATGGTTGCTGATAATGGGCCTCTGTACGCCTAAGTAGATATTCCATAAAAAATCAGCCGTTTCCAGCTACAATAGCCATTTACAACATTGACAATGTCTACACTGTATTTCTGATCAATTTGATGTTATTTTAATGGACAAAAACATTTATTTTCTTTCGAAAACAAGGACATGGTAGTGTACATACATATATACAGTGGGGGAAAAAAGTATTTAGTCAAATCAAATCAAATCAAATTTTATTGGTCACATGCGCCGAATACAACAGGTGCAGACATTACAGTGAAATGCTTACTTACAGCCCTTAACCAACAGTGCATTTATTTTAAACAAAAAAGTGTTGAGAAAAAAAAGAGCAGAAGTAAAATAAAGTGACAGTAGGGAGGCTATATATACAGGGGGGTACCGTTGCAGAGTCAATGTGCGGGGGCACCGGCTAGTTGAGGTAGTTGAGGTAATATGTACCTCAACTACCAATTGGTGACTTTCAGCCACCAATTGTGCAAGTTCTCCCACTTAAAAAGATGAGAGAGGCCTGTAATTTCATCATAGGTACACGTCAACTATGACAGACAAAATGAGAAAAAAAATTCCAGAAAATCACATTGTAGGATTTTTAATGAATTTATTTGCAAATTATGGTGGAAAATAAGAATTTGGTCAATAACAAAAGTTTCTCAATACTTTGTTATATACCCTTTGTTGGCAATGACACAGGTCAAACGTTTTCTGTAAGTCTTCACAAGGTTTTCACACACTGTTGCTGGTATTTTGGCCCATTCCTCCATGCAGATCTCCTCTAGAGCAGTGATGTTTTGGGGCTGTCTCTGGGCAACACAGACTTTCAACTCCTTTCAAAGATTTTCTATGGGGTCAAACGTTTCAGGTAGCCTTCCACAAGCTTCCCACAATAAGTTGGGTGAATTTTGGCCCATTCCTCCTGACAGAGCTGGGTTAACTGAGTCAGGTTTGTAGGCCTCTTTGCTCGCACACTCTTTTTCAGTTCTGCCCATAAATGTTCTATAGGATTGAGGTCAGGGCTTTGATTCCAATACCTTGACTTTGTTGTCCTTAAGCCATTTTGCCACAACTTTGGAAGTATGCTTGGGGTCATTGTCCATTTGGAAGACCCATTTGCGACCAAGCTTTAACTTCCTGACTGATGTCTTGAGATGTTGCTTCAATATATCCACATAATTTTCCTTCCTCATGATGCCATCTACTTTGTGAAGTGCACCAGTCCCTCCTGCAGCAAAGCACCCCCACAGCATGATGCTGCCACCCCGTGCTTCACGGTTGGGATGGTGTTCTTCAGCTTGCAAGCCTTCCCCTTTTTCCTCCAAACATAACGATGGTCATTATGGCCAAACAGTTCTATTTTTGTTTAATCAGACCATAGGACATTTCTCCAAAAAGGACGACCTTTGCAGTTGCAAACCGTAGTCTGGCTTTTTTATGGCGGTTTTGGAGCAGTGGCTTCTTCCTTGCTGAGCGGCCTTTCAGGTTATGTCGATATAGCACTCGTTTTACTGTGGATATTGTCACGGATTCTGCCGAGGCTGCTCCTCCTCCTTGCTCGGGCAGGCTTCGGCGTTCGTCATCCCCGGAGTACTAGCTGCTGCCGATCGATGTTTCGGTGTTTGTCTTGTTCTGTCTTGAGTGGTTACACCTGTTGTCTATTATGTTTGATTGTAGATCCTATATTTACCCATGTCTCACGTTTGGTATTTGTGTGTTATTGTTTGTGTCTAGGCGGTATCGGCATCGCTTTTGTCGTATTACGTGTGTTGTGTTTTTCCTCCCGGTTCGGAGGTTTTGTTTGTTCTTTACTATTAGTAAAGTACGTCTGCTAGTATCTCTGTGTCCTGTGCTTGACTTCACTCACCACATACACGTCGCTTCTGACAGAATAACACACCTACATGGAGTCAGCAGGATCAGCGGTGCCAACGGGATCACTGGAGGAGCGCGTAATCCACCAAGACGCCATGATCCAGAGACTGGGCACCGCCATGCAAGAGGTGATGGACACCTTGAGCCGATGGGAGAGAGGAGGTTTGCCCACACCTCCTCCAACAATACCACCACCATCAGCCATACCCATCGTTCCATCTCCGGAGTCCAGTGGGATTCGGCTCTCGCTCCCGAAGGCTTATGATGGCACCGCGGCCGGGTGTCAGGGTTTCCTGCTTCAAGTAGAACTCTACCTGGCAACCATCCACCCGGCGCCCTCGGGATACGAAGCGTTTCCGCCCTCATCTCCTGTCTGTCCGGCAAGGCACTGGAGTGGGCCAACGCGAGTGGAGGGGAATAGACGCCGCTACAGTCAGTTATGCGGAGTTCTCCCCGCCGCTTCAGGGCGAGTTTTCGATCATCCCCCAGGGAGCGGCGGGGAGCGTCTGTTCCACCTCAGACAGGGGGAAGAGGGCGTGCAGGAATTCGCACTGGATTTCCGGACTCTGGCTGCCAATGCGGGATGGAATGAGAGGGCCCTCATCGACCACTATAGGTGCAGCCTAAGGGAGGACGTTCGCCGAGAGTTGGCCTGCAGGGACACCAACCTAAGTTTCGATCAGCTGGTGGACATGTCGATTCGTCTGGATACCCTGTTGGCTACCCGCGGATGTCCGGAGCTGGGGCCGTCCATTCCATCCCCCAGCACCTCCGAGCCGAGCCCTATGGACCTCGGGGGTGCTGGTGCTAGAGAGAAGAAGAGAGAGACCAGGAGAGAGGCCGTCCACTGCACCAACTGTGGCCGCAGAGGACACACTGCGGTTCAGTGCTTGGGAGGGTCTCCTAGGGATCGAGGCAGCAGGCCACGCACTGATGAGTCATTCCAGGTGAGTAAGCGCCCCACTCACCCAGAGCTCTCTGTTGTACACATGTGTACCCAAGTTGTGTTTCACAAGGTTTCTCCTCACTCCCAGCATAAGGCGCTAGTCGATTCAGGCGCAGCTGGGAATTTTATTGATCGCAGTTTCTCGTATAAGTTAGGGATTCCCCTTATACCAGTTGATGTGCCCTTCCCCATCCATGCCCTAGACAGCCGCCCTTTGGGGTCGGGATTGATTAGGGAGGTCACAGCGCCACTTAAGATGAAGACGCAGGGGGGTCATGAGGAGATTATACAGTTGTATTTGATTGACTCTCCTGCGTTTCCCGTGGTGTTGGGGCTTCTCTGGTTAATATCTCATGACCCCAACATTTCATGGCAACAGAAGGCTCTCAGGGAATGGTCTGATCAGTGTGTCGGGCGGTGTATAGGTGTTTCCGTAGGGGCAACGACGGTGGAAAGTCAGAACCAAATGCCCGCACTGCACATTCCTCCTGAGTAAACAGATTTGGCACTCGTCTTCAGTAAGAAGAGGGCGACTCAATTACCACCTCATAGACAGGGGGATTGTGCGATAGACCTCCAGGCAGGCGCTGCACTTCCGCGTAGTCATGTGTATCCTCTGTCTCAGGAGGAGACGGCGGCTATGGAGACATACGTCACCGAATCTCTGGGACAGGGATACATACGGCCATCCACTTCTCCTGCGTCCTCAAGTTTCTTTTTTGTGAAGAAGAAGGATGGGAGTTTGCGCCCGTGTATTGATTACCGTGGTCTCAATCAGATTACCATTAAATACAGTTATCCTCTCCCTCTGATTGCGAGTATGATGAAGTCATTACACGGGGCACGATTCTTCACAAAATTGGATCTCAGGAGCGCTTACAACCTGGTGCGCATTAGGGAGGGAGATGAATGGAAAACATCATTTAGTACCAACTCAGGTCACTATGAGTATCTCGTCATGCCATACGGGTTAATGAATGCTCCTTCAGTCTTCCAATCATTTGTGGACTAGATTTTCCGGGATTTGCATGGACAGGGTGTAGTGGTGTATATTGATGACATTCTAATATACTCCGCTACACGAGCCGAGCATGTGTCCCTTGTGCGTCGGGTGTTGGGTAGGCTGTTGGAGCATGACTTGTATGTGAAGGCGGAGAAATGCCTGTTTTTCCAGGAGTCCATCTCCTTCCTGGGACATCGGTTGTCTGCGTCAGGGGTGGAGATGGAGATTGACCGCGTTTCAGCCGTGCGTAATTGGCAGACTCCCACCACGGTTAAGGAGGTGCAGCGGTTTTTGGGTTTTGCCAATTACTACCGGAGGTTTATCCGGGGTTTTGGACAGGTAGCAGCTCCAATCACCTCCCTGCTAAAGGGGGGCCCGGTGCGTTTGCAGGGGTCGGCTGAGGTGGACAGGGCGTTTAGACATCTGAAGGACCTGTTCACCTCGGTTCCGGTGCTGGCACATCCGGACCCCTCTTTGGCGTTCCAAGTTGAGGTGGATGCGTCCGAGGTGGGGATAGGTGCTGTTCTGTCTCAACGCTCGGGCACGCCTCCTAAACTCCGTCCCTGTGCATTTTATTCTAAGAAGCTCAGTCCGGCGGAACGTAATTATGACGTGGGGGACAGGGAGCTGCTAGCTGGTTCAAGCCCTGAAGGTGTGGAGGCATTGGCTTGAGGGGGCTAAACACCCTTTCCTCATTCTCACTGACCATCGTAACCTGGAGTACATCCGGGCAGTGAGGAGACTGAACCCTCGTCAGGCTAGGTGGGACATGTTTCTTGCCCGGTTTGTATTTAAGCTCACGTATATACCAGGGTCACAGAACGTGAAGGCAGACGCCCTGTCCCGGCGATATGACACAGAGGAGAGGTCCATTGAGCCCACTCCCATACTTCCGGAGTCTTGTCTAGTGGCACCGGTGGTATGGGAGGTCGATGCGGAGATCGAGCGGGCGTTACGTACAGATATATAATACCACGATCTTGGTCGTCGTGGATTGGTTTTCTAAGGCCTGTCGTCTCATTCCCATGCCAGGTCTCCCTACAGCCCTACAAATGGCCAGCGCCTTGTTTACTCACGTCTTCCGGCACTACGGGGTGCCTGAGGATATAGTGTCTGATCGGGGTCCCCAGTTCACCTCTAGAGTCTGGAGGGCGTTTATGGAACGTTTGGGGGTCTCGATTAGCCTTACCTCGGGTTTTCACCCTGAGAGTAATGGGCAGGTGGAGAGAGTAAACCAGGATGTAGGTAGGTTTCTGAGGTCCTATTGCCAGGACCGGCAGGAGGAGTGGTCGGGGTATATCCCCTGGGCAGAGATAGCCCAAAACTCACTTCGCCACTCCTCCACTAATCTTACTCCTTTTCAGTGTGTGTTGGGGTATCAGCCGGTTCTGGCACCCTGGCATCAGAGCCAGATCGAGGCTCCTGCGGTGGATGAGTGGTTTCGGCGCTCGGAGGAGACATGGAACGCTGCGCATGTCCATCTGCAGCGGGCTATCAGTAGGCATAAGGCGAGCGCCGATCGCCATCACAGTGAGGGTCCCGTTTATGCACCTGGAGATCGGGTCTGGCTCTCGACTCGAAACCTGCCCCTTCGCCTGCCCTGCCGGAAGCTGGGTCGGCGGTTTGTGGGGCCATTTAAAGTCCTGAGGAGATTGAACGAGGTATGTTATAGGTTACAACTGCCCATAAATTACCGCATTAACCCCTCGTTCCATGTGTCTCTCCTCAGGCCGGTGGTAGCTGGTCCACTCCAGGAGAATGAGATACGAGAGGCTCCTCCGCCCCCCACATCGAAGGGGCTCCGGCGTACTCAGTCTGTTCCATCGTGGATTCGAGACGTCGGATGGGGGGTCTGCAGTATCTCGTGGAGTGGAAGGGGTACGGTCCGGAGGAACGGTGCTGGGTCCCTAAGAGGGACATCCTAGATCCCTCCCTCCTGACGGAGTTCCACCGGAGTCATCCGACTCGCCCTGCTCCGCGTCCTCCTGGCCGTCCCCGAGGGGGTACTGTCACGGATTCTGCCGAGGCTGCTCCTCCTCCTTGCTCGGGCAGGCTTCGGCGTTCGTCGTCCCCGGAGTACTAGCTGCTGCCGATCGATGTTTCAGTGTTTGTCTTGTTCTGTCTTGAGTGGTTACACCTGTTGTCTATTATGTTTGATTGTAGATCCTATATTTACCCATGTCTCACGTTTGGTATTTGTGTGTTATTGTTTGTGTCTAGGCGGTATCGGCATCGCTTTTGTCGTATTACGTGTGTTGTGTTTTTCCTCCCGGTTCGGAGGTTTTGTTTGTTCTTTACTATTAGTAAAGTACGTCTGCTAGTATCTCTGTGTCCTGCGCTTGACTTCACTCACCACATACACGTCGCTTCTGACAGATATAGATACTTTTGTACCTGTTTCCTCCAGCATCTTCACAAGGTCCTTTGCTATTGTTCTGGGATTGATTTGCACTTTTCGCACCAAAGTACGTTCATGTCTAGGAGACAGAACGAGTCTCCTTCCTGAGCGGTATGACGGCTGCGTGGTCCCATGGTGTTTATACTTGCGTACTATTGTTTGTACAGATGAACGTGGTACCTTCAGGTGTTTGGAATTTGCTCCCAAGGATGAACCAGACTTGTGGAGGTCTATAATTTTTTTCTGAGGTCTTGGCTGATTTCTTTTGATTTTCCCTTGATGTCAAGCAAAGAGGCACTGAGTTTGAAGGTAGGCCTTGAAATACATCCACAGGTACACCTCCAGTTGACTCAAATTATGTCAATTAGCCTATCAGAAGCTTCTAAAGCCATGACATCATTTTCTGGAATTTTCCAAGCTGTTTAAAGGCACAGTCAACTTAGTGTATGTAAACAACTGACCCACTGGAATTGTGATACAGTGAATTATAAGTGAAATAATCTGTCTGTAAACAATTGTTGGAAAAATTACTTGTGTCATGCACAAAGTAGATGTCCTAACCGACTTGCCAAAACTATAGTTTGTTAACAAGAAATTTGTGGAGGGTTGAAAAACAAGTTTTAATGACTCCAACCTAAGTGTATGTAAACTTCCAACTTCAACTATATATATATATATACAGTGGGGGAAAAAAGTATTTAGTCAGCCACCAATTGTGCAAGTTCTCCCACTTAAAAAGATGAGAGAGGCCTGTAATTTCATCATAGGTACACATCAACTATGACAGACAAAATGAGAAAAAAAAATCCAGAAAATCCCATTGTAGGATTTTTAATGAATTTATTTGCAAATTATGGTGGAAAATAAATATTTGGTCAATAACAAAAGATACTCAATACTTTGTTATATACCCTTTGTTGGCAATGACACAGGTCAAACGTTTTCTGTAAGTCTTCACAAGGTTTTCACACACTGCTGCTGGTATTTTGGCCCATTCCTCCATGCAGATCTCCTCTAGAGCAGTGATGTTTTGGAGCTGTCGCTGGGCAACACGGACTTTCAACTCCCTCCAAAGATTTTCTATGGGGTTGAGATCTGGAGACTGGCTAGGCCACTCCAGGACCTTGAAATGCTTCTTACGAAGCCACTCCTTCGTTGCCCGGGCGGTGTGTTTGGGATCATTGTCATGCTGAAAGACCCAGCCACGTTTCATCTTCAATGCCCTTGCTGATGGAAGGAGGTTTTCACTCAAAATCTCACGATACATGGCCCCATTCATTCTTTCCTTTACACGGATCAGTCGTCCTGGTCCCTTTGCAGAAAAACAGCCCCAAAGCATGATGTTTCCACCCCCATACTTCACAGTAGGTATGGTGTTCTTTGGATGCAACTCAGCATTCTTTGTCCTCCAAACACGACGAGTTGAGTTTTTACCAAAAAGTTATATTTTGGTTTCATCTGACCATATGACATTCTCCAAATCCTCTTCTGGATCATCCAAATGCACTCTAGCAAACTTCAGACGGGCCTGGACATGTACTGGCTTAAGCAGGGGGACACGTCTGGCACTGCAGGATTTGAGTCCCTGGCGTGTCCCTGGCGTGTGTTACTGATGGTAGGCTTTGTTATTTTGGTCCCAGCTCTCTGCAGGTCATTCACTAGGTCCCCCCGTGTGGTTCTGGGATTTTTGCTCACCGTTCTTGTGATCATTTTGACCCCACGGGGTGAGATCTTGCGTGGAGCCCCAGATCGAGGGTGATTATCAATGGTCTTGTATGTCTTCCATTTCCTAATAATTGCTCCCACAGTTGATTTCTTCAAACCAAGCTGCTTACCTATTGCAGATTCAGTCTTCCCAGCCTGGTGCAGGTCTACAATTTTGTTTCTGGTGTCCTTTGACAGCTCTTTGGTCTTGGCCATAGTGGAGTTTGGAGTGTGACTGTTTGAGGTTGTGGACATGTGTCTTTTATACTGATAACAAGTTCAAACAGGTGCCATTAATACAGGTAACGAGTGGAGGACAGAGGAGCCTCTTAAAGAAGAAGTTACAGGTCTGTGAGAGCCAGAAATCTTGCTTGTTTGTAGGTGACCAAATACTTATTTTCCACCATAACTTGCAAATAAATTCATTAAAAATCCTACAATGTGATTTTCTGGATTTTCTTTTCTCAATTTGTCTTTCATAGTTGACGTGTACCTATGATGAAAATTACAGGCCTCTCTCATCTTTTTAAGTGGGAGAACTTGCACACTTGGTGGCTGACTAAATACTTTTTTTCCCCCACTGTATATATATATATATATATATATATATACTACCAGTCAAAAGTTTGTAGAATAATAGTGAAGACATCAAAACTCTGAAACTCTCAAATAGCCACCCTTTGCCTTGATGACAGCTTTGCACACTCTTGGCATTCTCGCAACCAGCCTCACCTGGAATGCTTTTCCAATGGTCTTGAAGGAGTTCCCACATATGCTGAGCACTTGTTGGCTGCTTGTCCTTCACTCTGCAGTCCGACTCATCCCAAACCATCTCAATTGGGTTGAGGTCAGGGGATTGTGGAGGCCAGGTCATCTGATGCAGCACTCCATCACTATCCTTCTTGGTCAAATAGCACTTACACAGCCTGGAGGTGTGGTGGGTCATTGTCCTGTTGAAAAACAAATGATAGTCCCACTAAGCCCAAACCAGATGGGATGGCGTATCGCTGCAGAATGCTGTGGTAGCCATGCTGTGGTAGCCATGCTGGTTAAGTGTGCCTTGAATTCTAAATAAATCACAGACAGTGTCACCAGCAAAGCACCCCCACACCATAACACCTCCTCCTCCATGCTTTATGGTGGGAACTACACATGCGGAGATCATCCATTCACCCACACCGTGTCTTACAAAGACACAGCTGTTGGAACCAGAAATCTCAAATTTGAACCCCAGACCAAAGGCCAAATTTCCAAGCAAGTCTCTTCTTCTTATTGGTGTCCTTTAGTAGTGGTTTCTTTGCAGCAATTCGACCATGAAGGCCTGATTCACAGTCTCCTCTGAACAGTTGATGTTGAGATGTGTCTGTTACTTGAACTCTGTGAAGAATTTATTTGGGCTGCAATTTCTGAGGCTGGTAACTCTAATGAACTTATCCTCTGCAGCAGAGGTAACTCTGGGTCTTCCATTCCTGTGGCGGTCCTCTTGAGGGTCAGTTTCATCATAGCGCTTGATGGTTTTTGCGACTGCACTTGAAGAAACGTTCTTGAAATGTTCCGTATTGACTGACCTTCATGTCTTAAAGTAATGATGAGCTGTCCTTTCTCTTTGCTTATTTGAGCCGTTCTTGCCATAATATGTACTTGGTCTTTTACCAAATAGGTCTTTCTTCTGTATACTGATTGGCTCAAACGCATGATGGTAACTCTACTTCAGCCACGTATTAGTTTAACCATTTATTAGAAAGATTACAGTACATGCAATATGTTTTCTTGGCATTAGGCTCTGCTCCTTCGGGGTAGCTCACCGCCAGAACGTGCATCATGTTAAGATAATAATAATTACAGACAGTGAGCGCGGTAAGCTTTACCAATACCCAAAATAGCAGAACCACTGCCAGACAAACTATGTGTATGGCAGAAGCGTGCAATTTAAGAGCTTAAAGATAATTCAGCAATGTCATCTGTATGACACTATGTGTAACATGAAGGTGGAACTATATGTTGGCTATAGCAGGCACACCTTACTGAAATAGCTTCTCAAAAACGTACTCACAGCCTGGTAACCTCGCTGAGGCAAGATGAACCTGCCATCTTGGTAAATGAGAAATATTCTACCCAACTACATTGTGCTGTAAATCACACCATTTACATTTGTACATTTTAGTCATTTAGCAGATGCTCTTATCCAGAGCGACTTACACCATACTGATATAGCTTCTCAGAGCTATGAGTAGGCTTATTCTCATGTTACTCACCGCTCGGTGTTCTTCCTAAGACAAGATGAACCTGTCATCTTGGTAAATAAAAAACAAACTACCCATCTACACTGCCATAATCAACAGGGGCGAACTTAGTGACAGGCAGAGGCCAGTCTGAGCCCCCTCCGCCCCCCCTATGCCTTTTAATGTGTAATTAACACAACCAGTCATGATGTTTTCATCTGATTGTCAAACAAATCACTTAAAAAAGTAAGTTACCTTCACACATTAATCCAAATTAATTCCAGCATCCGACAGTGCACCTGCCAACTTTCCTTCAAATAGCAAGAGGCTGAAACTATCTCACCGGAGAAAGAATCCGAGCCAGCGAAACAGCACCCCACTGTCTTACTATAGGTAGCCCATGTATCTGATGCTGTCTGGACAAAAAAGAGTATGACACGCCATACTCTTTTGGGCCGGACAGCATCAGATAAATGTTCTACACATACATGTCCTCTGCCTCTGCCTCGACAACAATGGCAGTATTATCATCAGCACCTGTCTTACTAAAGAAATGCGTATTGTAACCCCCTAGAGTCTAAGGGTCTGGGGCTAGGGTTTCGACTAAGATAGCCTCGTCGAGAACCAGGCTTCCCTAATACGAGTAAGACTGGGGAAGTTCATGGCAGAAAAATCGCTAAATAAGTGTGGAGACCTGGTGTAAATCAGTGACGCCTCGCTACACGTCAAACCAATCAAATGTCTTGCTTGGGCGGAGCTCCAATAGTGCTCAGTAGATTTGTGTTGTAGGTACAACAGTGCGTGACGATTCTTTTTACGTTTTACATTTACATTTAACATTTTAGTCATTTAGCAGACGTGTATTATTATTATTATTATTATTATTATTATTATATATTTTTTGGGGGGGAGTCCAGTTCATGAGGCCCCTTGATGATGTGAGGCCTGAGGCAATTGCCTCTTCTGCCTAATGGTCCTCCAGTGATAATCGCACCATATCAAGATGGCTTCTCAGAACTACGAGTAGGCTAATTCTCATGTGACGCATAGGCCAGTGCCCTCGCTGAGGCAAGGTGAGCTGGCATCTTGGTACATGACAATATTCTACCTGTGAACCCAGCCAACCACCTGCAGCTATATACAGTGCCTTCAGAAAGTATTCAGACCCCTTGACTTTTTCTACATCTTGTTATGTTACAGCCTTATTCTAAAATGGATTACAAAAAAAAAAAATCCTCAGCAATCTACACACAATAACCCATTATGACAAAGCGAAAACAGGTTTTTAGAATTTCTGCTAATTTATTAAAAATAAAAAACAGAAATACCATATTTACATAAGTATTTAGACCCTTTGCTATGAGACTCGAAATTGAGCTCAGGTGCATCCTGTTTTCATTGATCATCCTTGAGATGTTTCTACAACTTGATAGGAGTCCACCTGTGGTAAATTCAATTGATTGGACATGATTTGGAAAGGCACACACCTGTCTATATAAGGTCCCACAGTTGACAGTGCATGTCAGAGCAAAAACCAAGCCATGAGGTTGAAGGAATTGTCCGTAGAGCTCCGAGACAGGATTCTATCGAGGCACAAATCTGGGGAAGGGTACCAAAACATTTCTGCAGCGTTGAAGGTCCCCAAGATGGCCTCCATAATTCTTAAATGGAAGAAGTTTAGAACCACCCAGACGGCCAAACTGAGCAATCGGGGGAGAAGGGCCTTGGTCAGGGAGGTGACCAAGAACCCAACGGTCACTCTGACGGAGCTCTAGAGTTCCTCTGTGGAAATGGGAGAACCTTCCAGAAAGACAACCATCTCTGCAGCACTCCACCAATCAGGCCTTTATGGTAGAGTGGCCAGATGGAAGCCACTCCTCAATAAAAGACACACGACAGCCCGCTTGGAGTTTGCCAAAAGGCACCTAAAGACTCTCAGACCATGAGAAACAAGATTCTCTGGTCTGATGAAACCGAGATTGAACTCCTGGGCCTGAATGTCAAGCGTCACTTCTGGAGGAAACCTGGCACCATCCCTACGGTGAAGCATGGTGGTGGCAGCATCATGCTGTGGGGATGTTTTTCAGCGGCAGTGACTGGGAGACTAGTCAGGATCGAGGCAATGAACAGAGATGAACAGAGCAAAGTACAGAGAGATCCTTGATGAAAACCTGCTCCAGAGCGCTCAGGACCTCAGACTGGGGCGAAGGTTCACCTTCCAACAGGAAAAATAATCCTAAGCACACAGCCAAGACAACACAGGAGTGGATTTGGGTCACATCTCTGAATGTCCTTGAGTGGCCCAGCCAGAGCCCGAACTTGAACCAGAT
Organism: Coregonus clupeaformis; assembly: GCF_020615455.1. NCBI lineage: Eukaryota > Metazoa > Chordata > Actinopteri > Salmoniformes > Salmonidae > Coregonus > Coregonus clupeaformis. The sequence continues at coordinate 25,684,278 of NC_059203.1, forward strand.
CGAACATCTCTGGAGAGACCTGAAAAAAGCTATGCAGCAATGCTCCTCATCCAGCCTGACAGAGCTTGAGAGGATCTACAGAGAAGAATGTGAGAAACTCCCCAAATACAGGTGTGCCAAGCTTGTAGCGTCATACCCAAGAAGACTCGATGCTGTAATCACTGCCAAAAGTGCTTCAACAAAGTACTGAGTAAACGGTCTGAATACTTATGTAAATGTATATTTACGTTTTTTTTTAAATACATTTGCAAAAATGTCTAAAAACCAGTTTTTGCTTTGTCATTATGGGGTATTGTGTGTAGATTGATGAGGGGAAAAAACAATTTAATCAATTTTAGAAAATAAGGCTGTAACGTAACAAAATGTGGAAAAAGTCAAGGGGTCTGAATTCTTTCTGAAGGCACTGTATACAGTCAGGGTTATATAGCAGATTGCAATACAGTAAGAGAAAAGCAACACAGCTTCTGGACCACAGGGCTGAAAGTCATGACAAAATTTGCAATAGCTGCAGGAACTCATTAAGACTTCCACAATCTCAGAACATTTAATCAAATGTTGCGTTTGTAAGCAGCAGAGGATCATCGGCCCATGATCCTGAGGGTGAAGGTAGGACCGATTGAGAAGCATTAGTCTGTAGCGCTGGCAAAGGAAGCGGAGCCATGATGAGTTCCAGTATCTTGTCATTATCGCCAGCATCAATGTGGAACAGAGGTTCACCAGGTGCAGCCCGTGGTCGGCATGCAGGTAGTATAATATGAAAGAGAGGATGAAAAGTAGTGTTAATTGTAGTGATTAAAACCAATGATCCATTGCCAGTGTATGAGAATACGATTAACATGTGAGTGTCTATGAAATGACCAGAACTTGAGAGATCATGCAAAGATTAAAGGATGGAACATGAAGTGTATTTAAAATGAAGAACCCCTAAAAGCCATCATTCAGACCACCTCTGGAAAAGCATCTGTTTAAACCCAACACCATTACTTTAACGTGAAACTCAAACTTGTGCTACTGAGAGAGAAGAGATACTCTATGATATGTATGTTGGTCGCTGCTCTGTAGGCCATGAACAGTAGCGGTCAGATGGATTCCTGAGCAGACTACACCCCAAAGGGTTCTGACTCCCAAAATGAACTGAAACCCTGCTATCGGACCATTGATATGGGCATTATGTGGCTGAGCAATGAGGAGAAACTGAAATGTTTTTTTGTCCATTGTATATTTCCTTTTGCGGAATATTTAGATAAAGCCTGGAATAAAACAAAAAGGGCTTCCAATAATTAAATTGTAAAAAATATTTAGCTTCTATGTGGCAAATGGCACGTGTGTATATAGATTGTGTTTAGGCCTGTCTCCCACATGAATCTTCTCCTTGTGCCAGACTGGGTCCAAATGCCTTCTGTTTCATTTTTCTGTATTTATAATTATTGTTTTGATAACCTTATTTAGTATTTATTATGCATTGATTTTTATTTGATTATTATATATTTATTTATTTTCACTCTTCATGCGATGCGCACTGCAGAGAACACCGGAAGAACAATTATCACTGAATTATCACAGTGAATTATTGTAATGTTTGTTTATGTGTCAATTAATCCCATAAGGGATGGGTTGCCAACTGGCGATTTGACAAAAAAAATGATATTCGATAAAGGGAGGCTGCATTTGCCTGACAGAGATATGGAAGAGAAAGCATACATGGTTATATAAACAGAAAACATCATACAGAGAGAAGAGCAGCCATTAGACTGCTGCAGAGCAGCACAGCTCAGCCATGACATGCACTATATATACAAAAGGATTTGGACACCCCTTCAAATTAGTGTATTTAGCTATTTCATCCACACCCGTTGCTGACAGGTGTATAAAATCGAGCACACAGCCATGAAATCTCCATAGACAAACGTAGGCAGTAGAATGGCCTTACTGAAGAGCTCAGTGACTTTCAACGTGGTACTGTCATAGGATGCCACCTTTCCAACAAGTTAGTTTGTCAAATGTCTGCCCTGTTAGAGCTGCCCAGGTCAACTGCAAGTGCTGTTATTGTGAAGTGGAAACGTCTAGGAGCAATAACGGCTCAGCCGCGAAGTGGTAGGCCACACAAGCTCACAGAACGGGACCGCCTAGTGCTGAAGCGTGTAGCGAGTAAACATCATCTGTCCTCGGTTGCAACACTCACTACCGAGTTCCAAACTGCCTCTGGAAGCAACGTCAGCACAAGAACTGTTTGTCGGGAGCTTCATGAAATGGGTTTCCATGGCTGAGCAGACGCACACAAACCTAAGATCACCATGCGCAATGCCAAGCGTCGGCATTGGTGGTGTAAACCTCGCCGCCATTGGACTCTGGAGCAGTGGAAATGCGTACTCTGGAGTGATGAATCACACTTCACCACCTGGCAGTCCGATGGACTAATCTAGGTTTGGCGGATGCCAGGAGAATGCTACCAGCCCCAATGCATAGTGCCAACTGTAAAGTTTTGAGGAGGAGGAATAATGGTCTGGGGCTGTTTTTCATGGTTCGGGCTAGGCCCCTTAGTTCCAGTGAAGGGAAATCTTTACCCTACAGCATACAATGACATGACCCATGACTGACCTCAACACCATTGAACACCTTTGGGATGAATTGGAACGCCGACTGTGAGCCAGGCCTAATCGCCCAACATCAGTGGCCGACCTCACTAATGCTCTTGTGGCTGAATGGAAGCAAGTCCCACCAGCAATGTTCCAACATCTAGTGGAAAACCTTCCCAGAAGAGTGGAAGCTGTTAAAGCAGCAAAGGGAGGACCAACTCTATATTAATGCCCATGATTTTGGAATGAGATGTTAAATGAGCATTACTTTTGGTCATGTAGTGTATCATACATGCATATAACTACATACAACACTACCAAAACCCCAAAACAGAAACCAATGGTGGCTACATGGGCGCATACACACGTGGGCGCATACACGATCACACAAACACAAATGTCTCCGAAAACAAACAATTATATATAATCCACATAGAACAAAATATGTAGGACTCAATTGTTGTAGTTTTTGGTTGAATTTGGTTGAATTTGTTCGTCAGGGAGCACGTCGGGGAGGTCATCGGGTAAGCTTGGCGTCGGGTAAGCTTGGCTTTACACATAGCTTGGGCTTTGTCGAGTAAGGCTTAAACTATGTATTTAGATTGTAGTTAGGTATTGTAGATAGTTATTGTGGGTTGTTGTATGTAATTATTGTAGGTTAGTATTGTATTCGGCTGTGCCCAGCGTAGCCCAGCGTAGCACGAAGCTAGCTAGCTAACCCACCACCGGGACAAGCTGGCGAGTAGCTATTAGCAACGGTATAGTTATTTCACGCCTGAGAGTGCCTGTAATTACGCCAGCTGGCTGCCTACAATAATTACATACAATAATTGCCTACCATTCAGCTGTTTCCTAACCTCATTGTCTGAACCGTTAACGTTAGGTAGCAAGTGGCTACTGTGCTTGAAATATTAGCTAGCTTGTTGCTACCTGGATAGCTACTAGTAAACAATAGCTGGAACGACCGTGTGAACAGACGCGAACTGGCTGAGTCAATTCAGTGGCTAGCTTTGCACTTGGCTAGCTAACAGTAGCTGCTAGGGGTAAGTCATAACCTACATTTGTCTTGTTTTTTATATATTGATAGCCCGAGTCGTTCAAGGAATTTGGGACATGGGTGACTAGTTAACGTTAGTTTGGCTCTCTCTGTGTGTTCGTGCCGTGAAAGGAGGGGTTCTTCTTTGTCTGAAAGCAATGGCTAGCTAGTTTGCTAACTATTCTAGCTAACTAACTGGCTGAATAAATTGATGACGGACTCGCTCAAGCTGTCGGGACTAACCCACAACGTTAGACACGGACACGAACGATCTGCTTGCGTGTTGATACACTGGTGGTTTGTTGTGGCAGAGTATTGGCGCTAAACCGTGTTGCTGGAGTCCGGCATGCTAGCTGGCTGTGGCGTTATATGACTTGATGCCCGGACGATTTTCACGGAATAATACTGCACCTAGTTAGCTAGCTGAATAAACTGAGTTAGTCTATTCCTAGAAACATTGAACCGCTGTAGTTTACAACAATTATAGTTTCTGAGGTGGAAGTTGGGAGAGTTATATTTGGGAGTTGTGCTGAGGGAGGCCCCGCTCTCTCCTTTCCCAGATGTTTAGTTCATTTCATTCCGATCTCCTCTGCATTATTGTAGCCATTTGCTGCAGCCTGTCAACTATGCCTCTGCCTATCCCTGTTCTCTCCTCTCCGCACAGGCTACACAAACGCCTCACACCGCATGGCTGCTGCCTCTCTAACCTGGTGGTCCCTGCACGCACCACCCACCTGGAGTTCCAGGTCTCAGGCAGCCTCTGGATCTGCCGTTCTGCTGCCAACAAGGCAGACTTCATCCCAGCCTATGCTACCCTACAGTCCCTCGACTTCTTGGCGCTGACGGAAACATGGATTACCACTGAAAACACTGCTACTCCTACTGCTCTCTCCTCGTCTGACCATGTGTTCTCGCATACCCCGAGAGCATCTGGTCAGCGGGGTGGTGGCACAGGAATCCTCATCTCTCCCAAGTGGACATTCTCAATTTTTCCCCTAACCCATCTGTCTATCTCCTCATTTGAATTCCATGCTGTCACAGTCACTAGCCCATTTAAGCTTAATATCCTTGTCATCTATCGCCCTCCAGGTTCCCTTGGAGAGTTCATCAATGAGCTTGACGCCTTGATAAGTTCCTTTCCTGAGGATGGCTCACCCCTCACAGTTCTGGGGGATTTCAACCTCCCTACGTCTACATTTGACTCATTTCTCTCTGCCTCCTTCTTTCCACTCCTCTCCTCTTTTGACCCCACCCTCTCACCGTCCCCCCCTACTCACAAGGCAGGCAATACGCTTGACCTCATCTTTACTAGATGCTGTTCTTCTACTAATCTCACTGCAACTCCCCTCCAAGTCTCCGACCACTACTTTGTATCCTTTTCTCTCTCCCTCTCCTCCAACACTACTCACTCTGCCCCTACACAGATGGTAATGCGCCGTCGCAACCTTCGCTCTCTCTCTCCCGCTACTCTCTCCTCTTCCATCCTATCATCTCTTCCCTCTGCTAAATCCTTCTCCCTCCAATCTCCTGATTCTGCCTCCTCAACCCTCCTCTCCTCCCTTTCTGCATCCTTTGACTCTCTATGTCCCCTATCCTCCCGGCCGGCTCGGTCTTCCCCTCCTGCTCCGTGGCTTGATGACTCATTGCGAGCTCACAGAACAGAGCTCCGGGCAGCTGAGCGGAAATGGCAGAAAACTAGACTCCCTGCGGACCTGGCATCTTTTCACTCCCTCCTCTCTACATTTTCTTCATCTGTTTCTGCTGCTAAGGCCACTTTCTACCACACTAAATTCCAAGCATCTGCCTCTAACCCTAGGAAGCTCTTTGCCACATTCTCCTCCCTGCTGAATCCCCCCTCCTCCCTCTCTGTGGATGACTTCGTCAACCACTTTGAAAAGAAGGTTGACGACATCCGATCCTCGTTTGTTAAGTCAAATGACACTGCTGGTCCTGCTCACACTGCCCTACCCTATGCTTTGACTTCTTTCTCCCCTCTCTCTCCAGATAAAATCTTGCGACTTGTGACTGCAGGCCGCACAACAACCTGCCCGCTTGACCCTATCCCCTCCTCTCTTCTCCAGACCATCTCCGGTGACCTTCTCCCCTACCTCACCTCGCTGATCAACTCATCCTTGACCGCTGGCTATGTCCCTTCCGTCTTCAAGAGAGCGAGAGTTGCACCCCTTCTCAAAAAACCAACACTCGATCCCTCTGATGTCAACAACTACAGACCAGTATCCCTTCTTTCTTTTCTCTCCAAAACGATTGAGCGTGCCGTGTTTAGCCAACTCTCTTGCTATCTCTCTCAGAATGTCCTTCTTGATCCAAACCAGTCTGGTTTCAAGACTGGTCATTCAACTGAGACTGCTCTTCTCTGTGTCACGGAGGCTCTCCGCACTGCTAAAGCTAACTCTCTCTCCTCTGCTCTTGTCCTTCTAGACCTGTCTGCTGCCTTTGATACTGTGAACCATCAGATCCTCCTCTCCACCCTCTCCGAGCTGGGCATCTCCGGCGCGGCTCACTCTTGGATTGCGTCCTACCTGACCGGTCGCTCCTACCAAGTGGCGTGGTGAGAAGCTGTCTCCGCACCACGTGCTCTCACCACTGGTGTCCCCCAGGGCTCAGTTCTAGGCCCTCTCCTATTCTCGCTATACACCAAGTCACTTGGCTCTGTCATATCCACACATGGCCTCTCCTATCATTGCTACGCTGACGACACACAACTAATCTTCTCCTTTCCCCCTTCTGATAACCAGGTGGCGAATCGCATCTCTGCATGTCTGGCAGACATATCAGTATGGATGACGGATCACCACCTCAAGCTGAACCTTGGCAAGACGGAGCTGCTCTTCCTCCCGGGGAAGGACTGCCTGTTCCATGATCTCGCCATCACGGTTGACAACTCCGTTGTGTCCTCCTCCCAGAGTGCGAAGAGCCTTGGCGTGACCCTGGACAACACCCTGTCATTCTCCACTAACATCAAGGCGGTGACCCGATCCTGTAGGTTCATGCTCTACAACGTTCGGAGAGTACGACCCTGCCTTACACAGGAAGCGGCACAGGTCCTAATCCAGGCACTTGTCATCTCCCGTCTGGATTACTGCAACTCGCTGTTGGCTGGGCTCCCTGCCTGTGCCATTAAACCCCTACAACTCATCCAGAATGCCGCAGCCCGTCTGGTGTTCAACCTTCCCAAGTTCTCTCACGTCACCCCCCTCCTCCGCACACTCCACTGGCTTCCAGTTGAAGCTCGCATCTGTTACAAGACCATGGTGCTTGCCTATGGAGCTGTGAGGGGAACGGCACCTCCGTACCTTCAGGCTCTGATCAGTCCCTACACCCAAACGAGGGCATTGCGTTCATCCACCTCTGGCCTGCTGGCTCCTCTTCCTCTGCGGAAGCATAGTTCCTGCTCAGCCCAGTCAAAACTGTTCGCTGCTCTGGCACCCCAATGGTGGAACAAGCTCCCTCACGACGCCAGGACAGCGGAGTCACTCACCACCTTCCGGAGACATTTGAAACCCCACCTCTTTAAGGAATACCTGGGATAGGATAAAGTAATCATTCTACCCCTCCCTTACCCCAACCCCCAAAAAAAAAAAAATATTTAAAAAGATACGAAAAAGATTTAAAAAATATTAATAACAAAAAATACATTTACACCAGGGGTGTCAAACTCATTTTAGCTCAGGGGCCACATGGAGGAAAATCTATTCCCAAGTGGGCCGGACCGGAAAAATCATGGTATATATAACTTAAAAACAACAACTTCAGATTGTTTTCTTTGTTTTAATACGATCAACATACAACATAAAGCTGGAGCCTGAGGACAGTGTGTCCAAAATAGTACAAGCACAACATCACTATTAATCATAAAACACGTCAAGTTTATTTGAGAATTCTAAAGAAAAAGAACACAAACACACAATGCCTCAGTGATTAACAGAACTGTTTCACAGATCACAGAACTATATCAGGGGGTCATTTCTCAGGCAGAAATGTAGATAAAAAGAATGAAATCCTGTTCTCCAAACAAGTTTAAGAACCACAGAGTCAAGAATAGGTTAAATATACAAATAAAATAAATTCAATTAAAAACAATAGCACATCAACATAAAAACATATAAACATAAAGCTGGAGCCTGAGGACAGTGTGTCCAAAAGCACAACATCACTATTAATCATAAAACACCTCAAGTTATTTGAAAGTTCTGAGGACAAAGAACACACAAACACACAATGCCTCAGTGATTCACAGAAGTATATCACAGATCACAGAACTATATCAGGGTGTCTCATGTAGCACTTTAAGTGGGGTTGCATAGTTTATTTGACTCCTGATACCTGGTATCTTTTAGCTTTCACCAGCGCATCAATATCAGGCGTCACATCCTGAGTGGCAGCCAACTTCAGGATGTGATTCAAGTGCTTGTGCGTGAGCCTTGAGCGCAGCTTTGTTTTATTCATGCTCATTACAGAGAAAACTTGCTCACAAAGATATGTGGTTCCAAACATGCACAACAGTTTTGCAGCGAGGGCTGTCAAGTTGGGGTAACCTGGCAAGAGATTCTGATTAAATGTGTCCAAGCCAGCTGCGGCAAATTTGCCCTTCAAATCCGAGTCACACTGCAAGTCTATTTCAAGTTGGATGCTGACGGGCAGATCAAAGGGATTCACGGTGAATGGCGAGCAAAAAACTTTGAAGTCTTTCTCCAGTTCACCAAAAATCTGAAAGCGTTGCTCAAACTCCCGTAACAGTCCCGTTATTTTATCTTTGAACCGCTTCATGTCTGCCACATGTTGGGTCGCGCACACATTTTTCAGACAGGGGAAGTGAGCTGCATCACCACCGGCAAGTTGCGTCTCCCACAATGACAGCTTCAACTTGAAAGAACGTATGCTGTCATAATACTGCGTGACAACTTTGTTGCGCCCTTGCAGCTGTTTTTTCAAGTTATTCAGGTGCTCTGTAACATCCACCATAAATGCAAGGTCCTGCATCCATTCTGCGGAATGGAATTCTAACACTGGTTTGCCCTTTTCTTCCATGAACTGTTCAATTTCTTCTCGTAAATCAAAGAAACGCCTCAGCACCTCGGCTTAACCATCTTACCTCAGTGTGGTATGGCAGGCCATAGATGTGGTCTTTCTCTCTGAGAAGGCTGTCAAACTGACGGTGATTCAGGCTTCTGGATCGGATGAAATTAACAGTTTGGATGACCACCTTCATGACGTTATCCATCTTTAATGACTTGCAACACAAAGCCTCCTGGTGCAAAATACAGTGAAAAGTCAAAAAATCACGTCCTCCATTTGCAGATTGCACTTTCTCTCTGAACTTTGTCACAACGCCTGCTTTTTTTCTGATCATTGAGGGCGCACCATCTGTAGCCAGGCTGACAGCGCGGGACCAGTCCACTCCGACCCTGTCCAGCGCGCCCGACGAGTGCGGTAAAAATATCAGCTGCTGTCGTTGTATCTGTCATCGGCACCAACTCCACGAACTCCTCGGTGACGGTCAATGTGTCATCAACTCCGCGGATGAAAATGGCCAGTTGTGCAACATCTGTAATGTCAGTGCTTTCATCAATTGCAACCGAAAACGCAATAAATGACTTTACGTTTTGCTTCAACTGGCTGTCCAAATCCACTGAAAGATCGGAAATCCTGTCTGCAACTGTGTTTCTTGTCAGGCTGATATTTACAAAAGCCTGACGCTTTTCAGGGCACACAATCTCCGCTGCCTTCATCATGCATGTTTTTACAAATTCACCCTCACTAAATGGTTTTGAAGCCACTGCGATTTCATTAGCAATGAGGTAGCTAGCTTTCACTGCAGCGTCACTGATGTCTCGGCTGTGAGTAAACACAGACTTGACCTACTTGCTCTGCCCCGGTATAAACAGTTTGCTTGCTTAACACAATTGCTATTGCGCCATCCAGTGGACGCAATTGGAACAGCAGTTTATTTTATTGAAAAATTGCAGCGCATTTTTATACTTTACAAAATCATCTCGCGGGCCGGATTAAACTCGTTTGCGGGCCTGATCCGGCCCGGGGGCCGGACGTTTGACACCCCTGATTTACACATTGTAAAGTGGTTATCCCACTGGCTATAATGTGAATGCACCAATTTGTAAGTCGCTCTGGATAAGAGCGTCTGCTAAATGACGTAAATGTAAATGTAATGTAAATGTACATATAGCCACCTGTGTTATCTAAATCGTCTAATGTCCCTACTGATACTGCTAAGCAGTAGCTGATACATCCGCAGCATGCACAATGAGAGTGACAATGATAACCTAAAACCTAGGTCTACAGTATAGAGTCTACCTGAGCTGAGGGCTATGTCAATCCTTATATGCCAGTAAGCCATGAGGGAATAATACATAACTAGAGAAATACACCCCATAGATTACTAGAATAGCCTTGCAGATTTGAGTGGAATTAGCTCTCTCAAACAGACTTTTCATTAAAGGTGATAAAACGCTTGATCGCCAACTGCTGATTGCCATGTGGTGTTTAATCCTTAAGAGTCGATTGATGCACTCGTAAAAAATAAAATAAATCCCCATCAAAATCTGTCTGTGTCTAAATAGGCTTTTGGCGTTTGGTAGTCTTAATTCAGTGTACTTGTCTTTAACTGCCATTTCCCAAAAGTCAGACTCTTCCCACACGCCAACACATTTTTCTCAGCTTCAGAAGCATCTGCATTCACCAACTTTTGTGTGGTTATCCTTAGATATATTCCCCAGACTTGCCCAGAGTGAATTGTTGATATGCTGTACATTTTCTATTCTAGATAACATTTTATTTTGAAAAATGCACCAAAAATGCATTTCTTTAATATTTTACAGATAGAAAAATTGAAAAAAAAGTATTTATCCACAACGTGTTCTGGACAAGTCCCTCATCCTTAACAAAATTAAAACATACTTTTTTTGATTTAGGCTGACTTCATCCAGTGTCCAGATAAAATGAATTTGCGTGGTATACAAATATGCAAATATTTAATGGCTTTTGCCTAATTTGCATATTTTAATATATGTTTTCAAAAAAATTGTAAGACAAAAAAGTATTTTATTTGTATCTACATTCAACTGGTAAATGTTGATTCTGATATGATTTAAAAAAAATCGTTATTAGGGTGTGGTGCCTGGCCTTAAACTAGAGATGTCAATTTTTTTGTATGGGCTGCGTCTCAATCCACCACATCCGCCTATGTCGTCCTTCCGCATCTGTGGTGGAAAGTGGCAGAGCTACAGTGCTGTTTGTCAGACCAGGAGACATCCCGAAAATTGGTCTTCTCATGAAAATGGTTTGCCCACAAACTCTATGGAAAGATGAGACTCTCACGAACACGATCCTGTTCTCCGTTTTGCTCTACGACCCCTACAAGTGTCACAGGACTCATCGGTACCGCCGATGTGAAGACTTCTGTCTGTAGTGTCCGAATGGTTTGGTCTAAAATCTGACCACTCTATGGAAACACAATGGTGTTCTCCGAAAGAATGCATTCTTTACCCTGTAAGGGTTCATCTGGGATAAAACCAAGACGATTGTCCCACCACTATTTGATACTACCTGGGGAAAGGCCAGAGAAGTGACCACTAATGTAATGAACAGATATGGATGACAGTAAAACTAGGGTTAAATAAAACACACTACAAGTAAGTGCCCAGATGTCCAACGTTTTTGGGCATAGAGGCTCAGGCCAGTGCATTGATGGGACAATAGTGGAACAACAAAGCATTAGTAAAATGTGTCATCTCCCGTCTGGATTACTGCAACTCGCTGTTGGCTGGGCTCCCTGCCTGTGCCATTAAACCCCTACAACTTATCCAGAACGCTGCAGCCCTTCTGGTGTTCGACCTTCCCAAGTTCTCTCATGTCACCCCGCTCCTCCGCACACTCCACTGGCTTCCAGTTGAAGCTTGCATCTACTACAAGACCATGGTGCTTGCCTACGGAGCTGTGAGGGGAACGGCACCTCCTTACCTTCAGGCTCTGATCCTACACCCAAACGAGGGCACTACGTTCATCCACCTCTGGCCTGCTAGCTCCCCTACCTCTACGGAAGCACAGTTCCCGCTCAGCCCAGTCAAAGCTATTTGCTGCTCTGGCACCCCAATGGCGGAACAAGCTCCCCCACGACGCCAGGACAGCGGAGTCACTGACCACCTTCCGGAGACACTTGAAACCCTACCTCTTTAAGGAATACCTGGAATAGTATAAAGTAATCCTTCTTTTGTAAGTCGCTCTGGATAAGAGTGTCTGCTAAATTATGTAAATGTAAATGTAAATATATCACCATAACCTCACGTTTGCTCTTGCCAGCGATACAAGCAACACGCCATAAAGACTGCAGATGATGCATAAATAACAAAGCTAATATGTGACTAGAACGAAGCAATCATACAATTAGTGTAAGCGTATATACTGCCACCTAGTGGAGAGACACAAAGTTAGACAGAAAATATAGTACGGGAAGTTCCGAGTGCAGTGTTGTTATCTGTCTGGCTGCTAGCTGAAATCACTGACAAATGGCAAAATTAAATGTACGAAAGCGAGAAAAAGGAAGGCATTTACATTCCATCCACCCACTGGTCTCACTCAGCAATAACCACAATAATAATCAAGATGAACCATCCAGAACATAATGAAATACACTGTGCAATAATGTATTTCGTCCGCTCATCATGCGGAGGAAATAAACTAGAAATAAACTAGCGCTGCGCTTGATTCCCAAACATACATCAGAGGTCATGGAGGGTTCGGTCAGCTGGAGTTGAGAATCCTCAACTCCAGTGGTAGAAGTCATGTCTGTCAAGGCCACTAAAAAGTAATTGAAGTTCATACGGCAAACCAATGTCTGCTACGACCAATGACAGGACACCGCTCCAACCCTGTTAGCCAATGACACAATATTACTATAGGGCCGAGAACGACATAGTACCTGCCTTACCCTTCAGTCTTGGTAAATGTACACCCCTGCCAATACACACACACACACACACACACACACACACACACACATACACAAACACACCACACGCATACACACCATACCTCAGCCATGCCCACTCGCCCCTCTCATATATCTTTGCCCATGTCCCCCATGTCACCCCTCTGCAGCAGAATGACAATGATTGTCTATATTTATTATTCAGCTGACTAACTGTTCCTCCAACCAATACTCTCACAGATAGGCACAGTCATGTCATCTCAGAAAGGGAGAGAGAGTGAGAGAGAGAGAGAGAGAGAGAGAGAGAGAGAGAGAGAGAGAGAGAGAGAGAGAGAGAGAGAGAGAGGGAGAGAGAGAGAGAGAGAGAGAGAGAGAGAGAGAGAGAGAGAGAGAGAGAGAGAGAGAGAGAGAGGGGAACAGGAGAGAGACAGTCAGACACTCTCAGTCCTAGAGTGTATGACCAAGAAAGAGGACAGGGAGATATCGGACAGCAGAGAGGAGAGAGGAGTGCAGACCCAGCAGGTTATGAAGAGGATTAGTAGGAGTAGATCGTCAGAGCAGACCTAGATTAGCTGAGCTAGCTGACCTGGTGGAATACAGCACAGAAGGCAACCATCTTCACTTGGGCCAACTTGGGCCAATATCTGGAGGACCAGATCAGGTTGGGAGTACAGTAGCTGGCTGGCTGAGGAGGCCATTTTAGCGACCGACTTCACTACATCCAAACTTTCCAGGTAGAGTCAAGATGGCGGACAGTGGTGGCGAACCGAACCTGCAGTCCTACATTATGGACGAGGAAACTCTGAAGAGAAAGCAGAAGGAGAAGCTAAAGAAGCTCCTGGCCACTGGAGGAAACCCTCGGCCTGCGCGATCCCTCTTCTTCCTCACGTTGAAGAACCCTTTCCGAAAGGCTGCCATTAACATCGTGGAATGGAAGTATCCTTTAGTGGTCAGGGGCCAGGGGTCAGGGTTCAGGAGGGTGTGGGAAAAAGGGACGGGTTGTCACTAGATAGCCATGCTCAGGGTCATGTAGAAATTAAGTAGCCTGGTCCCACATCTGTTTGTGCTGTCTTGTCAACACAGCACAAACAGACTAGATATGAAAGGTTTCAACCATGAAGCAGGGTCATGCTCTTAGCCATTCATTGTTTGAAAGCACTGCACTTCTATTGTTTCTTACATGGCCAGATAGTGAAGCCTGTCTGTGGACTGGCGGGATAGCAAATTACTGTTGATGACACAGATAATGCATCTTTAGTTCGGTCTTGTATTGATGGCCAATGCAACCCAGCAGTGTTTTCCACATGGTGGTCTGGATAATGACTGGTCTGTTAGAGAGGTAAGGCTTTGTGTATTTGGTGGATCACAGAGAACTCTGAAGTCGTTGAATGGGTCCTAGCAGCAGAGAGTTTGGGAACAACTGCTTCAGGGATCTGAGGAATGGCTGAGTTAGTGATGAGTCATCTCTTTATAAAGTTGAGTCTCGTATTGTCTTGTATTGAATAAGGTGACGAACGGTTGGACAATATATATATATATATATATATATATATATATATATATATATATATATAGCAGTAGTAGAGTGATTATTACTCTGATACGTTCAGGCATTACAGTCCAACATACACATAGAAATCACTGAGCACAGCACAGGAGGTTGGTAGTACCTTAATTGGGGAGGACAGGCTCGTGGTAATGGCTGGAGCAGAATGAGTGAAATGGTATCAAATACATAAAACACATGGTTTCCATGCTGAACACTGGTTATATCTGTAGAGTGGCTTCAAGTTCACATGAGCACCAGAGCAACAGGTTGATAGCCCTGCTGTACCAGAAGTTATGGGCTCAAACTATGGGTTTTATAACAACATGCTGTAGCATCAGGATAGAGTGGAGTCGACCCATATTGGGTTGTGACTGGGAGACAACACAATTCTGTTCGAATTATCTTGTAAATGCAAATTATCTTGAGGACAATTCCACCACTGCTCAGAATCCCAATTCAACCCTGTTCATAATGAATCCCACATACAAGGCTGCAGTTCTGTTTTGGTAATGAGTAATTACTGTGGCTGCAGTAATGGTCCACCGAGATGTGTTATAATCCAGTGAAGCCGTTGATTGACGTTTTTGGACATGTCAAATATGAGCTTGTTAAAGCGGCGGCGTAATGATATTCCTGTGGGTGGACGGACACCTGTCCTCCCTCGTCACAGCCTAAAATCAGACACGCTAAGCTGAGAGAATGCTGCCTCAGACACAGACTGGTGGCGGGACTGGGTACTGCAGTCTGAGAGGGAACACCATGATAATAATATAGTTGTGGTACATTATCCATGATAGTACCCTGATTATGGCTTTGTATTTATTACACATCCAGGAGTGTAATATTACACAAGATTGACCGTTTGAATGTGCTGTACTGAAGGGACCCACATATTTGAACTCGCCACCATCTTCACCCGGCACAGCAGAAGAGGACTGTCTGCCCCTCAGAGCCTGGTTCCTCTCTAGGTTTCTTCCTAGGTTCCTGCCTTTCTAGGGTGTTTTTCCTAGCCAACGTGCTTCTACATCTGCATTGCTTGCTGTTTGGAGTTTTAGGCTGGGTTTCTGTATAGCACTTTGTGACATCTGCTGATGTAAAAAGTGCTTTATAAATACATTTGATTGATTGATTGATCTTTACCGCAGGTGGCAATGTAAATAAGTCTGATTTTCTTGTAACTGACCCATTATGTTGGCCTCAAACGTCTTCCAGAGTGTTTTAGATATGGGAAGTCCCTATTGAGGGGTTGGGTGGCACTGACATACACATATGGCAGACTCACTTTATTGATGACTCGTATTTTTATGATTCAGATGGCTAAGATTGCAATGGTTACCCTGTTAATAGGTATCCTGTAACCTAGTGTTTCCCAACTCCTCCAGTAACCCCAAACAGCACACATTTTTGTTGTAGCCCTGGACAAATAACTGATAAAAAACTAGCAAGAGCACGTTTACTCCATTATGAGGCCTACGGTAGCCTATTAAACCATCCACCTTATTAAGGCTATTTAGATCAATCATCTAATGGGTGGGTGAGGTTGAAAGATCTCATCGAGATGCATGTGTGCTACCTGTAGGCCTCGAACGGTGGAATAGCTATCCATATCCATCCATATTGCTTGGTTAGGTAATATCAGTGTGTTCCTGTGTGTTTGAAAAATAAATGAGCATACCCCACACACTGTTTAGATACTCTGTGAGCATCTCACTGTTTTGAACTGATATTCATACTGTACACCTTGCATCTCTGTAATCTGCTGGATGTGTGTACACAGTGTACGTTGAACCTTTTCTTAGTGTTCGCCTTCAGACCGTTCGAGATCATCATCCTGCTGACCATCTTTGCCAACTGTGTGGCCCTGGCTGTGTTTCTTCCCATGCCTGATGAGGACAGCAACAACACCAACAGTAACCTGGTGAGTATGGACCCGTATGGACCCAGTACCCACCATCTCACATCTCTTTTGATGGAGAGCATCTTATTCTACTAGTTGTGGTTAAACAAATTGAGGTTGGGAACCAGGATTTTCCACATGAAGCCTCCCTGTCTGACATGAATAAACAGAACATGTATGTCTGAATGTGTAGTGAGCACCGCATTCATACCTCGATCATGGAGGTGAATGAGCTGGTTATTTTGTGGCCCTGCTGCAAATTGGTCACTGTTCTGTTGTAGGAGCACAGTTCATAAATCAAGCAGACTGGGATCTGGAGCCTAGTGTGGCCATCTTGGCTACACTTCTCATTACTTATAATGGGCACGAAGGCCTGGATGTTTGGTGTAATCCAGTTTCAGTGCAATCTGATCTAGCAGCAAGGGCTTGAAATGTTGTGGGCCAGATGTCATACTGGAACTAACTGCTATCCAACTCTGATAGTTCTGCTCATTTTGACTTTTGTCTGAAAAAGATAATGAAATCAACCACAAAATGCCCATTTGAGAAATGGGTAGACAGAGATTTATATTTCTGAGTGTCCCCAATCAGGAGATAAAGATAGAGGTTGTCAAAGTGGACGTGAAGAACCCCTGCACCCTATCATCTCTGTGTGTCATCATCAGTGGACATGTCTGAGTGTAGACTACTGTACAGTATGAGTGTATTTGTGTGTCAGAGAAACCTGATGATGTCCATGTTCTCTGGGCTGATAGTGACCTGTTGCTTGGTGTATGAATCCAGCTGTGTCGTAGCAGGGTAAGGACAGGAATGAACAGGGATACATACTTTTCGGCCCACTACACCCTAGCACTGAGAATCATGTAGTCAGGGGGTGTGGAGTTTTCTTAATCAGCCATATGAGAAGCGGCTGCCATATGTTTTGGCTGGGGTCGGACCACTGACCTGATGCCTGCAGTATCTCAGTCATCCGTCACTTACAGTTACAGAGACACAGATCCAGGCTCAGTTCCATCTGCCTGTAGGTAGAAGGGATGGGGTGTTCTGTAACTGTAATGACCTGTGCTATTTGGGGTCTGGCTTTTTGAAGGATCAAAGATACAGTTCACCTTTTGCCATGGCTGAATGTGCACTTTTCAAATCTTGTGTGTACTGAAAAGAAAAATACGTTTTTTTTAATGTAACATCAGTGCAAGATTTACAAGTGCTGTTATAGTGTTGTTATACTGTGGTGTACTAGTTGTAATACTGTTATGGATAATTATAGTGGTCTCAGTTATTATAGGCTGTAAAATGCTGGGTCAGATTGTACTAGAGCTAAGTTGTCTACCCATCAAAGGCCATCTCCAAGAGGATATTTTTGCATCCCTAATAAAGGCTGATATTTTTAGCTCACAGACATCCACTAGAGAGTAGCCACCAAAACAGTATTATGAAGGAAATACAGACTGAGGCTGTGTTGCGTCCTCTCTGTTGAGAAGCTACAGTAGCATGGCAACATTTATTTTTCTTCTTCTCTTTTTTTTTAAAGAGTGGGACAGTCCCACCCCTCTCCTATGTTTTGTTTATTGGATAGGATAGATAGAGAGGAAAGAGAGTTTCATAGAGTTGCTGAAATAGCAGTGGGCCAGATTCAAACTTGACATGTTTGCAGTTGCAGCTTAGGCTACAGCAGAGTAAAGATGTATAGCTGTGAGCTTGATGCAACCGATTCCAAAATGGACTCTTGGCTTAAAAAACATAATTTGTTCCTTCTAGTCATGATGTCTGTTCTACGGATTCCAATTCCATGATTCTATATCCGGGATCTTAACCTGGGCCACAGTGTGATGTCAGAGACAGAGGGACTCTGTTCACACCAGAGCAGTGGCCATCAGGTTACAAAAGCTTTTTACCTGTAAAGCACAGACCCATAGAGAGACTGGCCCTGTCCATGCTGCATAATGTCCTTGACCCAGCTGACTGAGAGGGACAGGTGCTCCCCCCCCAACAAGGTCCCCTCCCCCTGGTCCCCTCCCCTCAGCTGGGTGTGTAAAGGCTTTATATATAGACCGGCCGTCTTCAGTCCTCCTACCACACCACCACGGACTCAGTGGGGCACCAGAGGAATGTGTGACGCCACTGTTGAGCCGCATCATGTAATCAATATGTGTGCGTGCAGAGTGTGTGTGTGTGTGTGTGTGTTTGTGTTAGTGTGTGAAACCCAAAGACACATTCTATAAATGCCCCTATAGGAATGTTCATGACTTGACAGAATCTAACCCCAATGTAATTTAGGTTCACTGTGCTACATACAGTACAGCACTTTGAAGCTTTATTCAAAGTACTGTTTTTACGCTGTGAAACTCCTTACACATGCCCTTACCCTGGTGGGCTGAATAGTCAGACCCTATTAAGAAATCACGCCTCAAGTAGAACATGTTACCCATGGCCACTTGTTAGTGTATCCGTCATCACCAACTTATTACTATTTGTTTTCTTATTTATCGCTTGCCCATGCTCAAGATCACATTTCATGTTCAAGTTTAAGTTCATTTGCCAAGTTATGATACAGGCACAAAAGTATACACATATTAGATGTCTTGCAAGTCAAGAGCTCCTATTGAACAGACAGTACAAATACAAATAAGTAGCCTGATTAATTGATATACTGCTTTGTAGATAAAAAATGAAGGCAGATCATTTGTTATACTAATAACCATTATCTCTAACGATAAGTCCCACTGAGATAAGGAAGCTCTGTCTGGAGGGATACCTGGCTGCTGAGTATTGTGTGAGGGATGTGAAGGGTTAATAAAATCAGACAGGGCGGTGAGTGAGCAGGTGCCATTTTAGGGACCTAAGCTCTGAGGTGCTCAGTTGTTAGTCAGCGGGGCCATTCCCTGGATGCCTGGCCTGTAATGGGAGAGGAGAGACACAAATACACAACGCATCAGGGAGCTATACTGGGCTGGGGGATTTTTACCAAGCAGAATCAATGACTCAGTCAGATTAACTCTTGTAAATACTCGAAAAATGACTCAATATTCCCTGTGTAGTGTAAAAATAATATACTAGAAATGGTTGTTGTGTCATTGACTCCTAAACCCTCACAAACTAGCCATCAGCTATAACGTATTTGGAGCATTTGTTACCAAGCAGAATCAATGAATTGTACTCCATTACACATAGAATTATGGGAACTGGAGTTAGTACATCATGATACCCTAACACGTCTTCATTGATGTTTGACAGGAAAGTCTGGAGTACATCTTCCTCATCGTGTTCTCCATAGAGTGCTTTCTAAAGATAGTAGCCTATGGATTTCTATTTCACGAGAATGCATATCTACGGAACTGTTGGAACATACTGGACTTTGTCTGTGTGTCTGTGGGGTAAGTAGGGACGATGGATATGGAGATGGAAATGTTCATGTACTGTCATGCTATAACTTTTCTTTCTGTGGCCCTACATGATATTGTTTATCTCTCTATGTACTCGCTATTCGTGCTCCTCTATCTTTGAACTTCTCCCCTCTGCCTCTCCTCTCTCCTCTCCCCTCTCTCTATCCTCTCCCCCTTCTCTCCCTCTCCAGGCTATTCGCAGTCATCGGTGACTCCATCACCTATATCAGTGGTGTGGAGGCTCAACCAGGGGAGAAGGGAGGAGGCTTCGATATGAAGGCCCTCAGAGCGTTCAGGGTGCTCCGGCCCCTCAGGCTTGTCTCTGGAGTCCCCAGTAAGGATCACTGTAAAATAGGGACCTTGTAGCAGTCGTAAGGGCAGCAAATCAGCAAAAGGCAGGATAAGGTGTAGATTTATTTACAAGTGTTGGTGATCCATATAATACAAAATATTCAAACAAAAAGTCATCAGAGTTTTACAATATAGATACAATGGCAACAGACAAAATAAATAGCCTCTGAATCAGGCCTAACCTGTCCTGAACGGACACAGGTGCACTCTAAAAAAAAAAGGTTCCTGGAGTATCCTTTAGGGGTTCTTCAAATTGAAACTGTGGGGGAACCCCTATAAGTTATTTGAAGAACCCTTTTCAAGGGTTCTTCAAAGAACCTCTTTTAATGGATCCTCAAATAACCGTTTGAATAACCTTTTGGGGTACATTTTTGAACTACCCCCCTCCCCTGTTATTATTATTAATAATAATAATAATATGCATAACAATAACAACATTAACACAATATTTTAGTTCTCAGTGTTTATTGTGATTTTAGTGGCAAAGCAGAATAAAAAAATCAAAATATGAGGTAAACTCCCAGCAGAACAACCAAAGTCCAATGGGTATATCTTCTGGCATGTTGATGTTAATGTGTTGATGTTCTCTGTATCCATAGCCAGAATGATTTTGCAGTGCATGGTGATCGAGCAGGTTTCCTGTTATATTCATCAGAGGTGTAGGGAGGGTGAAGTCCGTGAATCCAAAAAATAGTAGTTATACAGATGATTAACAAAACACGCACACAACAGTATTCATACCTTGGTTTTTGTGGTAAATGTGAATGACAAAAACTGTTTTGATAATGGTTTTCATATACATACCTTGTCCATAATGTAGAGGCCTATGGGATATACATTGACGAGGTAAGGAAGGAGGATGTTAAATGTGATCTACATAACATACCAATACCAATTGACTTACCTTTGTATGCCTCCTTGTCTGTATACCTGCAGACACAGACACAAAAGTGAGCAGTTCAGTCATCTGCACCCAATACAGCTAGCCTTCAACATATTCTTATAGCCAACATATTCTTACCTCATTGTTGATTGATATCCATTGAATTGTGTCCATTTTCTGTTTTAGAAAGATTTGCACAAATATGAAAAGATAGATGGTATCATCATAAAACAATATCAATTTAGATCATACAAGGGACAAACCTTGCCTTAAATTTAGGAGATCTTTACATTTTTCAGTTAAGTGCCTGCAAGTGCTGTCCTTTCAAATGTAAATCCAAATGTTTCAGTTGGGCAGTTAGGTTCCTTCAAGAACCCCCACCAACTAAGGAGGTTCCTCGATTAACCCCACCGCCTATGGGGTTCTTGGAATAACCTTTTGGGGGCCATTTTCAGTGCCAAGAACCCTAAGGTTCTTTGAAGAACTTTGAGGATTTTAGAAGAACCCTTGTTGAACCCCTAATTTTTTGAGTGTAAATAGGGCAGGACAGCCTCCCCTTGAAAAACCTAAATGAATCTGCCTCTCAGGACCTCAAACACTAGGCCTACTGTATGCACTGGGCCCAACCAAATTGGCAATTACGAGAAACTGGTTCATTTAGGACAGTTTGCATATTAATCATTACATTCATAAATTCATCAAAATTAGACTTAATTATGATATATCATCACAGTTCCTAAACTGAACATTTTTATCTCAACTCACAGTAGGCCTAGGTTACTGACTCGAGGAGTAACGTGACACCACGTCAACTCACAGTAGGCCTGGGTTACTGACTCTGAGGAGTAACGTGACACCATGTCAACTCACAGTAGGCCTGGGTTACTGACTCTGAGGAGTCACGTGACACCACGTCAACTCACAGTAAGCCTGGGTTACTGACTCTGAGGAGTCACGTGACACCACGTATTTGTTGCGTGCTAACTCAGTATTTGGTGCCTTGGCATGATGGAGAAACCAGACACACAGGGAGCGCCCCAAACAAAAGACATTGGAGAAATTGACAAAAACTCTTAAATGAAATTAAATAAACCAAAACTTATTTCTCACAAGTGTAGCATAGCCTAGTTTGTAAACTCTGCAAACAATGTGTCTAAATTCTTAGTATGGAAACAGTGAATTAATGCGATAGCCCTAGCCTAATACGTTTAATGAATGAACAGAAATGATTGATATAAGCAAATGTGAATGTTCTAAATTACTGGGAAATGACGGGGATTAACGGTAAATTAACTTGTGATATATTTAGCGGGGAATTGATAAACACTTAACAAAAACACAGGGCAAAATAATGAGTGCACCCAAATTGGCGGGAAGCAGAGAGCATATTGGTTGTGAGAGGAGCCCAGTGCTTACTTCACCACAACCACATCCAAAAACACTTTCCTTCAGCAACAATGCTAGTGTCAAAAACAACTTGATTTGGATCATTCCAATGAGTTTGCAGTCTGATTTTGTTAATTAAACATGTATTTACATTGGTCAACTACTAGGACTATGACGTTTAAAATGTGTGGTCACCCTCCAGGCCTGCAGGTGGTGATGAATTCCATCCTGAAGTCCATGCTACCTCTGTTCCATATCTCCCTGCTGGTCTTCTTCATGGTCACCATCTATGCTATCGTGGGACTGGAGCTCTTCAAGTGCAAGATGCACAAAACCTGCTACTACACAGGCACAAGTAGGGAACAGACCACACATGTATGCATACACACACACACACACACACACACACACACACACTCACCCTGCCTATATCTTCTCCCCCGTTGTCCATCAGATATCATAGCCATAGTGGAGAATGAGAAGCCCTCTCCTTGTGCCCAGGCTGGTAACGGTCGGCGTTGCACCATCAACGGGACAGAGTGTAGGGCAGGCTGGGCCGGACCCAACAACGGCATCACACACTTTGACAACCTGGGCTTCGCTATGCTCACTGTCTACCAGTGCATCACTACCCAGGGCTGGACCGACGTGCTCTACTGGGTACTGTGTTACATCACCCCCTATACCCATATACTGTATATTACTACTGTATTGTATTACTCTGATTTCCCCCACTGAGTATAGTTCAAATTTCAAAAAGGCACTCACACATCTGAGCTATCTGGTTGCAGGTGCATGGTAAGAAAGAGGTAACGTAAAAGAAAAGAGAAACCCGTGCACTGCTCTTGCTAGTATCACTCTTTTTTATTGACAGTTACCTATCGGCCTCTTGGCATTCGTCAAAAGCTCTGACGAAAGCCAAGAGGCCGACACATAAGCTTAAATAAAAAACAGTGATAATTGCAAGAGCAGTGTGCAGGTTTCTCTTTTCTTTTAAATTACCTCACTTAATGTAGGCCATACCTGTACTATCACTCATGTCTATCTGTCTCTCCATCTCTCCATCTCTCTTTCTTTCTTTCTTTCTTTCTCTCTCTCTCTCTCTCTCTCTCTCTCTCTCTCTCTCTCTCTCTCTCTCTCTCTCTCTATATATATATATATATATATATATATATATATATATATCTCTCCCTCTCTCTCTCTCCACATCTCTCTTTCTTTCTTTCTTTCTTTCTTTCTTTCTTTCTTTCTTTCTTTCTTTCTTTCTTTCTTTCTTTCTTTCTTTCTTTCTTTCTTTCTTTCTTTCTCTCTCTCTCTCTCTCTCTCTCTCTCTCTCTCTCTCTCTCTCTCTCTCTCTCTCTCTCTCTCTCTCTCTCTCTCTCCCCGTCTCTGTCTCTCCATCTCTCTTTCTCTCACTCTCTCGTTCTCTCTCGTTCTCTCTCCCCGTCTCTCTTTCTGTCTCTCTCCATCTCTCCATCGCTCTTCCTCTGTCTCTCCATCTCTCTCTCTCTCTCTCTCTCTCTCTCTCTCTCTCTCTCTCTCTCTCTCTCTCTCTCTCTCTCTCTCTCTCTCTCTCTCTCTCTCTCTCTCTCTCTCTCTCTCTCTTTCTCTCTCTCTCTCCCCATCTCTCTATCTCTGTGTCCCAGGTGAATGATGCTATAGGTATGGAGTGGCCGTGGATGTATTTTCTGACTCTCATCTTGGTTGGCTCCTTCTTTGTGCTCAACCTGGTCCTGGGCGTGCTCAGTGGGTAAGAGGACACCCACACACACATCACCTGCCTCTCTATTACCTTCCATTTCCCTCACTGTCTTGTCCTTCTATGTCTCTTTTTCCCAATCCACCTCTCTCACTTACATTTTCTCTCTATCTCGCTTTCTCCTCCATTTCTCTCATTTTTATATTTTCTCTCTCTCTTTCACCTCCATCAGTGAATTCACTAAGGAGCGAGAGAAGGGTAAAGCGCGTGGAGAGTACACAGAGATGAGGGAGACCCAGCAGCTGGATGAGGATCTGAAGGGCTACATGGAGTGGATCACACAGGCCGAAGTCATGGACGCCGACGGGGAGGGACAGGGTACTTATGACTTCCTAACCCTATCACCAACACACAATAGGATAAAGTAGAGTAGAATATAATAGAATAGAAGAGTAGAATATGAGTCAGCCCTTTGCAAACACCATGCAGTGACATCAGTGTATCTTGTCCCCAGGCCTGCTACCCCTGGAGGATGGAGAATCCGAGGCAGGGAGTCTAAAGGACATGGACACCATGCAAAAAATGATGTACTACTAGTAAGTACTCCAACACCTGCCTCTGACTGGGACAACACTCAGGTGTTTTGATGAAAGGAAAACAGACCTCATGAGTCTGGCACATCTCATTCTAACATGACATCTCTTCATCTCCTCTCCTCCTCTCCTCTCCTCCTCTCCCTCATCGCTCACTCGCCCTGTTCAGCAAGCTTGCTCGTAAATGGAACATTTTCTTCCGGCGTAAGTGTCTTGTGTATGTGAAATCCCGTATGTTCTACTGGTGGGTGATCTTTCTGGTGTTTCTGAACACGCTGGCCATCGCTACTGAACACCACAAGCAGTCCCAGCAACTCACTGAGTGGCAAGGTCAGTATCTACACATATCTATAGCATATCTAGACATATCTATAGCATATCTAGACATATCTATAGCATATCTACACATATCTACACATATCTACATATATCTACACATATCTACACATATCTATAGCATATCTACACATATCTATAGCATGTCTACACATGTCTACACATGTTTACATATATCTATAGCATATCTACACATATCTATAGAATAAACTCACAAGTTGCAAGGTGGGTATATTGCAAGCATATCTATAAAATAAACACATATACATGCCGTAAGCTCACTCCACACTTAGCTTAAAATGTCGCCAATGGAGCTAGCGAATTGGATACTTTTCTATAGCTCAATTGGTTGGTACGTTGTCAAGGAAAGCTGTCACGTGTGTTTGCGATTGGAGGATCCCTAGATCGAGCCCAGTATGGACAGGAACATTGGAGGAAGCTCTACTGTTAGCGTCACACTAACCTCTACCAGGCTCTCACCTCACCTTGGCATGAAAGCCTGTGGAAGTTATTGTCAGAAAAGGCTAAAAGAAGGTGGAGTGTATTCAAGCCGTTTACCCCTCCCCACAGTTGGAATAAGCACGTTCAAACTTGTGCTCACGTGGGGTAGTGTCATTTCAAAAAAATTATATACACTACCGGTCAAAAGTTTTAGAACACCTACTCATTCAAGGGTCTTAATTTTTACCATTTTCTACATTGTAGAATAATAGTGAAGACATCAAAACTATGATATAACACATGGAATCATGTAGTAACCAAAAAAGTGTTAAACAAATCTAAATATATTTCATATTTGAGATTCTTCAAATAGCCACCCTTTGCCTTGATGACAGCTTTGCACACTCTTGGCATTCTCTCAACTAGCTTCACCTGAAATGCTGATCCAACAGTCTTGAAGGAGTTCCCACATATCCTGAGCACTTGTTAGCTGCTTTTCCTTCACTCTGCAGTCCGACTTATCCCAAACCATCTCAATTTGGTTGAGGTCGGGGGATTGTGGAGGCCAGGTCATCTGATGCAGCACACCATCACTCTCCTTCTTGGTCAAATAGCCCTTACACAGCCTGGAGGTGTGTTGGGTCATTGTCCTGTTGAAAAACAAATGATAGTCCCACTAAGCCCAAACCAGATGGGATGGCGTATCGCTGCAGAATGCTGTGGTATCCATGCTGGTTAAGTGTGCCTTGAATTCTAAATAAATCACAGACAGTGTCACCAGCAAAGCACCCCCACACCTTAACACCTCCTCCTCCATGGTTTATGGTGGGAAATACACATGCGGAGATCATCCTTTCACCCACACCGCGTCTCACAAAAACACGGCGGTTGGAACCACAAATCTCCAATTTGGACTCATCAGACCAATGGACACAATTCCACCGGTCTAATGTCCATTGCTCGTGAATCTTGGCCCAAGCATGTCTCTTCTTCTTATTGGTGTCCTTTAGTAGTAGTTTCTTTGCAGCAATTTGACCATGTAGGCCTGATTCACACAGTCTCCTCTGAACAGTTGAAGTTGAGTTGTGTCTGTTACTTGAACTCTGTGAAGCATTTTTTTGGGCTGCAATTTCTGAGGCTGGTAACTCTAATGAACTTATCCTCTGCAGCAGAGGTAACTCTGGGTCTTCCATTCCTGTTGCGGTCTTCATAGTGTTTCATCATAGTGTTCATCATAGTGTTTGATGGTTTTTGCAACTGCACTTGAAGAAACTTTCAAAGTTCTTGAAATGTTCCATATTGACTGACTTTCATTTTTATTAATTTCTTATTTGTATTTTATTTAACCTTTATTTAACTAGGCAAGTCAGTTAAGAACAGATTCTTATTTACAATGACGGCCTACACCGGCCAAACCCGGACGACGCTGGGCCAATTGTGCGCCGCCCTATGGGACTCCCAATCACGGCCGGTTGTGATACAGCCTGGAATCGAACCAGGGGGTCTCTAGTGACGCTTCAAGCACTGAGATGCAGTGCCTTAGACCGCTGTGCCACTCGGGAGCCCTAATATGGACTTGGTCTTTTACCAAATAGGGCTATCTTCTGTATACCCCCCCTACCTTGTCACAACACAACTGATTGGGTCAAATGCATTAAGAAGGAAATAAATTCCACAAATTAACTTTTAAGAAGGCACACCTGTTAATTGAAATGTATTCCAGGTGACTACCTCATTAAGCTGGTTGAGAGAATGCCAAGAGTGTGCAAAGCTGTCATCAAGGCAAAGGGTGGCTATTTGAAGAATATCAAATATGAAATATATTTTAATTTGTTTAACACTTTTTTGGTTACTACATGTGTTATTTTATAGTTTTGATGTCTTCACTATTATTCTGTAGTAATAGTACAAATAAAGAAAAACCCTTGTTCTAAAACTTTTGACCGGTAGTGTATATATTTTTCATATATAGTATGCTAGTAATGCTAGCATTGTAAATTAGCTTACTTTGGATAATTTGTGCTTCTGAAGAGCGATGGAAGGGGTGGTTGTTGTTCTACATCTACTCACAGCCAATCAGCCAGCAGCAGCTGGCAATCAGCACTCCACTCATACCTACTATTTACATTTACATTTTAGTCATTTAGCAGACGCTCTTATCCAGAGCGACTTACAGGAGCAATTAGGGTTAAGTGCCTTGCTCAAGGGCACATTTACGTCATTTAGCAGACGCTCTTAAACAGAGCGACTCACAAATTGGTGCATTCACCCTATAGGCAGTGGGATAACCATTTTACAATTTTGGGGGGTAGAAGGATTACTTTATCCTATCCCAGGTATTCCTTAAAGAGGTGGGGTTTCAAATGTCTCCGGAAGGTGGTGAGTGACTCCGCTGTCCTGGCGTCGTGAGGGAGCTTGTTCCACCATTGGGGTGCCAGAGCAGCGAACAGTTTTGACTGGGCTGAGCGGGAACTATGCTTCCGCAGAGGAAGGGGAGCCAGCAGGCCAGAGGTGGATGAACGCAATGCCCTCGTTTGGGTGTAGGGACTGATCAAAGCCCCGAAGGTACAGAGGTGCCGTTCCCCTCACTGCTCCATAGGCAAGCACCATGGTCTTGTAGCGGATGCGAGCTTCAACTGGAAGCCAGTGGAGTGTGTGGAGGAGGGGGGTGACGTGAGAAAACTTGGGAAGGTTGAACACCAGACGGGCTGCGGCATTCTGGATGAGTTGTAGGGGGTTTAATGGCACAGGCAGGGAGGCCAGCCAACAGCGAGTTGCAGTAGTCCAGACGGGAGATGACAAGTGCCTGGATTAGGACCTGTGCCGCTTCCTGTGTAAGGCAGGGTCGTACTCTCCGAATGTTGTAGAGCATGAACCTGCAGGAGCGGGTCACCGCCTTGATGTTAGCGGAGAACGACAGGGTGTTGTCCAGGGTCACGCCAAGGCTCTTCGCACTCTGGGAGGAGGACACAACGGAGTTGTCAACCGTGATGGCGAGATCATGGAACGGGCAGTCCTTCCCCGGGAGGAAGAGCAGCTCCGTCTTGCCAGGGTTCAGCTTTAGGTGGTGATCCGTCATCCATACTGATATGTCTGCCAGACATGCAGAGATGCGATTCGCCACCTGGTTATCAGAAGGGGGAAAGGAGAAGATTAGTTGTGTATCGTCAGCGTAGCAATGATAGGAGAGGCCATGTGAGGATATGACAGAGCCAAGTGACTTGGTGTATAGGGAGAAAAGGAGAGGGCCTAGAACTGAGCCCTGGGGACACCAGTGGTGAGAGCACGTGGTGCGGAGACAGCTTCTCGCCACGCCACTTGGTAGGAGCGACCGGTCAGGTAGGACGCAATCCAGGAGTGAGCCGCGCCGGAGATGCCCAGCTCGGAGAGGGTGGAGAGGAGGATCTGATGGTTCACAGTATCAAAGGCAGCAGACAGGTCTAGAAGGACAAGAGCAGAGGAGAGAGAGTTAGCTTTAGCAGTGCGGAGAGCCTCCGTGACACAGAGAAGAGCAGTCTCAGTTGAATGACCAGTCCTGAAACCTGACTGGTTTGGATCAAGAAGGTCATTCTGAGAGAGATAGCAAGAGAGTTGGCTAAAGACGGTACGCTCAATAGTTTTGGAAAGAAAGAAAGAAGGGATACTGGTCTGTAGTTGTTGACATCAGTGGGATCGAGTGTTGGTTTTTTGAGAAGGGGAGCAACTCTCGCTCTCTTGAAGACGGAAGGGACATGGCCAGCGGTCAAGGATGAGTTGATCAGCGAGGTGAGGTAGGGGAGAAGGTCACCGGAGATGGTCTGGAGAAGAGAGGAGGGGATGGGGTCAAGCGGGCAGGTTGTTGGGCGGCCTGCAGTCACAAGTCGCAGGATTTTATCTGGAGAGAGAGGGGAGAAAGAAGTCAAAGCATAGGGTAGGGCAGTGTGAGTAGGACCAGCAGTGTCATTAGACTTAACAAACGAGGATCGGATGTCGTCAACCTTCTTTTCAAAGTATATATACTATTCCAATATCAACTTCCCCAGGTTCTGGAGAACAACGTGAGCGAGGCCTGGAAGCCGAGGCTAGCATCACACTGACAATCCCAGCATCTGTGTGGTCTATGCCATGGTTAACACATGCAGTAATTCAGACTCTCTCTCTCTCTCTCTCTCTCTCTCTCTCTCTCTCTCTCTCTCTCTCTCTCTCTCTCTCTCTCTCTCGCTCTCTCTCTCTCCCTGCCTCTCCCACTCTCTCCCCCTGCCTCTCCCACTCTCTCCCCCCTCCCAGACACTGCCAACAAGGTTCTGTTGTCTCTGTTTGCCATTGAGATGTTTATAAAGATGTACGCTCTGGGCATGCAGCAATACTTCATGTCTCTGTTCAACCGCTTCGACTGCTTCGTGGTCTCCACCGGCATTCTGGAACTCATCCTGGTCCGCATGGATGTCATGACCGTCATGGGCATCTCCGTGCTGCGCTGCATTCGACTGCTAAGGCTTCTCAAAGTCACCAAGTAAGACTTTACATTAGGCTACATTAGGTTTTCAGGTGTGTTAGTGGTGGACTGGACCAAAAGCCTGCACACACCACGGCTCTCCAGATTGGTCCAGTTAATTGATTGATTGTGTGTTACATCCCCATCCCCCAGAGGGCAATAGATACTCAGGAAGTCCCCCCCCGTCTCTCTCTCAATTAAATTTCAATTTTCAATTTAAGGGCTTTATTGGCATGGGAAAGGTATGTTAACATTGCCAAAGCATGTGAAGTAGAGA
Source organism: Coregonus clupeaformis (assembly GCF_020615455.1). Classification (NCBI taxonomy): domain Eukaryota; kingdom Metazoa; phylum Chordata; class Actinopteri; order Salmoniformes; family Salmonidae; genus Coregonus; species Coregonus clupeaformis. Next base: position 25,714,124 of record NC_059203.1, read on the forward strand.
GTAAACAAAAGTGAAATAAACAATAAATATTAACAGTAAACATTACACTCAGAAGTTCCAAAAGAACAAAGACATTCTCTCTCGCTCTCTCTCTCTTTCTCTCTCTCTCTCTCTCTCTCTCTCTCTCTCTCTCTCTCTCTCTCTTTCTCTCTCTCTCTCTCTCTCTCTCTCTCTCTCTCTCTTTCTCTGTGTGTGTGTGTGTCAGGTACTGGACATCTCTCAGTAACTTAGTGGTATCCCTGCTGAACTCCACAAAGTCCATCGCCTCTCTGCTCCTCCTCCTCTTCCTCTTCATCGTCATCTTCTCCCTGCTGGGCATGCAGGTGTTCGGAGGCAAGTTCAACTTCCCCAACCAGCCCAAACCCCGCAGCACCTTTGACAGCTTCCCCCAGGCCCTCATCAGTGTCTTCCAGGTAGGGAGAAATACAGTTACAATCATTATTATAACACAATTATCACACTAAATGTGTGAAGGATGATATGGCCATCTGAAGGAGCATTTGAAGCTGTATTATATATAAATGTTGGACATTAGCGCTTGCGTTTTGTTTTATTCCCTCTGGAAAAGGCCAATCATTTGCCTCTCTCTCTCTCTCTCTCTCTCTCTCTCTCTCTCTCTCTCTCTCTCTCTCTCTCTCTCTCTCTCTCTCTCTCTCTCTCTCTCTCTCTCTCTCTCTCTCTCTCTCTCGCTCTCTGTTAGATCCTGACGGGGGAGGACTGGAACGCTGTGATGTATGATGGCATCATGGCACATGGCGGTCCCACCATGCCCGGGATCCTCGTCAGCATCTACTTCATCATCCTCTTCGTCTGCGGAAACTGTATCCTCTATGTGCTGTGTGCTGTGTGTCTGCGTTGAGTCTGAACACATGAATTACTAGTCTAAACTAAAACCAACCAAACTCAGTCAACCCCTCTATCAGACAGAAATCAGATTGACATACTGTCCTTGGGTAAATAAGTGTCTCTCTTACATTTCATACTGTAATGACCTTTGACCCCTAGCCCTCAGACATCCTGCTGAATGTGTTCCTGGCCATCGCCGTGGACAACCTGGCGGAGGCCGAGAGTCTGACCATGGCCCAGAAGGAGAAGTCTGAGGAGAAAAAACGCAAGAAGCTGCTCAGGGCTAACATGCCTGACAAGGCCACAGAGGAGAAGGCCCTCCTGGCCAAGAAGCTGGCAGCAGAGAGGGCTAAAATAGAGGGCATCCCTACTACAGCCAAGGTCAGGGCCCATAAGATCATAATAGAACGATTATAATAAGGACAGGGAGGACCTGATCCTAGATCAGCACTCCTACTCTGAGATGCTTTATTAATACAGGCCCAGATATTACACACAGTCAACTATTGTCTACGGAAAGACCTGCCCCACGGTGGGCGTCAGTGTAACCTGTGGGATTAGAACCCATGCTCCCTCTCATATTTTTGTTTGTTTATGTCACAGTTGAAAGTAGATGAGTTTGAGTCCAACGTGAATGAGATCAAGGACCCCTTCCCCCCTGCTGACTTTCCTGGTATATCCCATTCTCTCACACACCTCTTGGTACATTCATGCCAATGGAATCTGGATCTCACAGAATTTAGAATTTAGAACATGTGTCACGTTCTTCTGTTCTTTCTGTTGTCCAGGTGATGATGAGGAGGAAGAGCCTGATATCCCTGACGCCCCGAGGCCCCGACCAATGGCAGACCTGCAGCTGAAGGAGGAGGTGGTGCCTATTCCAGAGGCCAGCTCCTTCTACATCTTCAGCCCTCAGAACAAGTAATGATGATGATGATGGTGATGATGATGATGATGATGATGATGATGATGATGATGATGATGATTATTATGGTGACGATGATTATGATGATGAAGGTGATGATGGTGATGATGAATATGATGATGATGGTGATGCTTATGTTGATGATGATGTAGTGGTGATATGTAGTGGTTTTATCTACCTTAGTTCAGGGTTTCCCAAGCTCGGTCCTGGGGCCCCCACTGGGTGCACATTTTGTTTTTTGCCCTAGCACTACACAGCTGATTTAAATAACCAAGATCATCATCAAAAACCAAAACGTACACCCAAGCGGGAACTCAGGACCGAGTTTGGGAAATGCTGCCCTCAGTTGAATGCACTGAGTGTAAGTCGCTCTGGATAAGAGTGTCTGCTAAAAATGGAGGATAAAGAAATGTCAAATGTGATGATGATGATGATGAGGATGAGGATGATGAGGATGAGGATGAGGATGAGGATGAGGATGAGGATGAGGATGAAGTAATTAGGATGGTGATGATGGTGATGATGACGATGATGAGGAATGGATTATGATGTTGGTATTATATGGTTGTTTAAGCGTCCTTACTTGACTGTAAGTCACTCTGTATAGAAGTCTGCAGCCTGTGATGTAAACTGCGTCACCCTCCAGGTTCCGTAAGCTGAGCCACCGCATCATCAACGCCACCACCTTCACCAACACCATCCTCCTCTTCATCCTCCTCAGCAGCATCTCCCTAGCCGCCGAGGACCCCATCGACCCCATGTCCTTCAGGAACCAGGTGCCCACAGACATGCCTGCTGTATCATTCACCCCCTTATCTCAGATGGAAAATCACTTTTGTTTCAGTAAAGAAAGCAGAAAGGGATAGAATCTTGACAGCATAACTGACACAAAGGGGTTTTCTCTACTTTATTGCTCTGTATTGTATGAGCAAAGTAGATAAAGCATCACTGTCTTAAATGTACACATACTGACTTTCCTAGACTATAAGGAGGCCCATACTAGAGATTCTGCTAAAGGACTCTGGTGCACTGATACTGCTCTGAAATGAATCTATCCACGTTGTCATGTTCCCCTGTCTCTCCTGTGTAGGTGCTGGCCTCC